>NW_023270889.1:7073393-7245059 GCF_011800145.1 Mirounga leonina
CATCTCCCAACAGGAAGCTTGTGTGTGAGGTTGTTGTCATTTCACCAGCTTGAAAGGGAACAAGAACATTTTCAAAGGAAGGGGGGATATCACTGTGCAATGACATGTGTATCTATGGATGGCCGTTTGGTACATGACAACTGCCTCAAGCCTCCGTTGGCTAACTCTCCACCTGCAGCCAACCACACCCCATATTCCATAGTTCATGTCTTAGTCCATTTGGGCTGCTCTAGCAAAATACCAGAGTCTGGGTAGCTTACAAAGAGCAGAAATTTATGTCAGTCGTCCTAGAGGCTGGACGTCTGAGATCAGGGTGCCGGCATGGTCAGGTGAGGACCCTCTTCCGCGTCACAGACCGCTTGTGTCCTCACAGGGTGGGAGGGAGCTCTGTGGATCTCTTTTATGAGAGCACTGATCCCATTCATGAGGGCTCAACCCTCATGACCTCATTATCTCCCAAAGGCCCCACCTACTAATACTATCACCTTTGGGTCTTAGGATTTCAACATACGAATTTTGGAGGGGACACAAGCATTAGAACCCTAGAATTTCATTATCATAATCTTTTGCACTTCTCTTTATTTATCATACTTCTGTCGGGCAAAATTCCCCCCTAATTATGTCCAGCTCTCCACCTCTGCCATGCCTGCACCCGAGAGCTCAGTGACACTGGGGAAAATGCATACCATGCTGACTGGTATGCATTTCAATGCACAGCCGCTAACCTCATGGAGCCCTTAGGAATGACTGGCAATGCCCCTCTTATTTCCCTAGTCCATTTACTTTTCTACTCCTCCAGACAACTATTTCACACCTTCTAGTTTGTCCTCAAGCCTCTAACACTTAACTTCCTACATCCTACCTCTGTGCAGATAACTGATCTTCCCATTTTACTGCAAAACAAAATGAACCCAGAGGCAATCAGGAGAGAATAAGCTCCCACCACCACATAGGTCTGTCAGAATCAGTGCCCATATGCTCTGCCTCCCTCCTGTTAACAAAGAGCCGAGACAAACCTCTCTGCTAGACGCTTGGCTTTTCCTCTGGCCTTCTACTCAGGGATGTGACCCCAGCAATTCTCCCCTTCTCTCTTGTATTATCTATTTTCTCTCTTCACTGAATCATTTCAGTCACCATAAAAAACATGCTATAATGTCCCCCAACTATTAAAAAATAAACATATAGTTGTTGATCCTGTGTCTTTAGCCACTGCCCCATTTATTTTTAATCCCTCTTTTCAGCAAACCTCCCTGGGAGAGTTGTTTAGACTCCATTGGTGACGGTGGGAGGCCAGATGGACACCAAAAACGCACGTGGCCCTGGGGACATTTGCTCACCCTATCTTGGTTGCTCAGTTCAGTAGCAAATCCTCAGTCTTCATCTTCTTCGACCTGTTTGATCACCACCCCCCTTCTTTACTTGGTGTCCAGGACACACCACACTGTCCTGATATTCCTCATACCTCACAGGTCTTCCTTATAAGCTTTCTTTTTTTTTTTTTTTTTATCTCAGAGAGAATGGGAGACAGAGAGCATGAGAGGGGGAGGATCAGAGGGAGAAGCAGACTCCCCGCTGAGCAGGGAGCCCGATGTGGGACTCGATCCCGGGACTCCAGGATCATGACCTGAGCCGAAGGCAGTTGCTCAACCTACTGAGCCACCCAGGCGCCCCACCTTATAAGCTTTCTTTGTTGTTTTTGCTCATTACCCCAACCTCAGTTCCAGTGACCTAAGAACCAGGCCTTAGGCCTCTTTCTGTTTGGGGGACTGGGTGAATACTCCTCTGCCACCATAAGCCCTTCCAAGTACAAAAGCTTAGTACAAAAGCTTGGATGCCTGGAATGGGAGTTGGAAGGGCTTATGGTGGCAGAGGACTAAAATTTAAGTCCATAGGCTTTGTAGATATTAGCATGTACTCTAGCTGCTAGTGGGTTGCTGGGAAGTCCATTTTTGATAGGAATATGAATATGTTTACTCTGGTAGCTTTAAATAATGCCATACACTTAGTGCATCCTTCAGTTAGCTTAGTACAAAAGCTTGGATGCCTGGAATGGGAGTTGGAAGGGCTTATGGTGGCAGAGGACTAAAATTAAGTCCATAGGCTTTGTAGATATTAGCATGTACTCTAGCTGCTAGTGAGTTGCTGGGAAGTCCATTTTTGATAGGAATATGAATATGTTTACTCTGGTAGCTTTAAATAATACCATACACTGAAAAGTTCAAATTAATCTACCCCTGAGCTCAGACATGCCAAAATCTCCATTTGAATGCTTTATATAAGGCACTCAAAATTATCTTTACCCAAACTGAACTTAATTGGATCATCCTTCAGTTATCCCCACCTTAGGTGGTGACACCGCCATCCTTCAGTTGCTTAGGCTGAAACATGATGGAGCTCTTTTCTTTTCCCATCAGCAAATCCTAACCATTTCACACCATCTCCACTCCTACCTTCCTGGTCCAAGCCACCATCCTCTCTCACCTGGATTATTGCAAAGGCTCCTATCAGGTCTACTTGCTTCTATACTCATTCCTCTCTCCTCTGATCCACCCCCCCCCCCCCCCGCACCCCCTCTCCCCGCCCTCACACACCAATTTGTTTTCAGCACATTACATCATCTCATGCCTCTGCTTCAAACTCTCCAGTGCCTCCCCATTTCATAGTGACCTCTAAGGCCCTTTGTGGTCTGGTTCTCTGTAATCCTTGACTTCACTGGGGCAGACGTTTCTGCTCTAGCACTCTATGTGTCCTATAAAACTCTGTGTTCTGCAAAATGTACTCTAAAAATAACAGGGCTTATGGGAAAATTTGGATTGGAGCAGACCTCTCCTATCTTATATAACTTAAAACCTCCAGCACTAAGCAAAGCAGTGAGGGATAGCTTGGGAGAGCTGGGCGGGGAGGAGGGGGCACATTTCTAGGGCGATAGCTCTGGCGCGGGTGCTCATTTTGAATTCTTTTAAATGGAGCTGAAGTCACTCCAGCCTGTGCAGGAGCCAAGCTGAGGGCTTTCTCCTTTCCTGCTAAGATGAGAATTCTACTCTTGTTCTGGATCCTTTGGCCTAAGAAAAATCTTCTTTCCATCTTATACCAACATGATCCTACTACTTACCAAGAGTCTATGAGCTAATTGCTGTTACAGAAACATATGTAACAGAACAGCCTGTCCTCACTTACCTTCATCTTGGCTCTTTTTCAGATGTGTCGCGCAAGGGCCTACCTTGAGGCTTTTGCACTTGCTCTCTTCCCCACCTGGAGTGCTCTCCCTCCAGGAATCTCCTCCTGGATTTCTTCATCTCTTTCAAATCTCTCTTCAGGTGTTTCCTTCAGAGTGTCAGCTTCCCTGACAGCTCATTTAAAAGTACAAGACTCTCACCCACCCCCCGCCCCCAATATTCCTCCCTGCCTGTCATTGTTTATTTTTCTCCATAGTACTTATCATCTGATACATATTACTCATTTATTGCCTGAGTGTCTAAGCTCTGTGAATGTGAGGATTGGGTGGTTTTTGTTTTATTTGCTTCCTTTGTTTTTCTCTGCTGTATCTTCAGTGCCTAGAGCATGGCCCAGCATGTGCAAGGCAGGCATTTCATAAATCGTTGTGGAGTGAATGAAACTCAAATTCCTTTAGAATTCATCTGAATTTCCTCCTTACATAGAGAATAGTTCATCTGCCTTTATTTCTTTTCCAGTTTTGTTTGTGAAGATATTTCATGAATATATATGTGTATATTTATACTTACATATATTCATTTATGTATGTGTGTGTGTGGGTATATATATATATGTATGTGTATCTGTGTAAAGATGTGCATGTGTACACATACATACATATACACACACACACGTATAAATGAACTATCAATATTCGTTTCTGCATGTTTTTCTACAGCAAAAGTTACTGTGTATCCAAATCCTTTAGGGTCCTACACTTGGATAACAGGCTGCCCATTGACAACTAGCTGTATAAGACTATTAATTGTTAAAAGTAACAGAGCAAGTAAACTCTCCATAACAGTTTTTGACTTGAATTAAAAGCTCTGACACGTCCTCTTCCCAGGTCTCTCTTAGGTTCCTTCTGCCAGTTCTGATTCATCTCTCGACTTGTAGTGGTGTCACCAACCCCCCCAAACGTTTTTTAACACCTTAAGCCTCTCACTTTGGTGTCCTGAACTCATGGCTCTGGGAGAAAAAAAAAAATGTTTAATGATCAAGGAAATAAGGTTGAATCAGAGAGATCCTTAGTGAGGTTTCTGAGAAGAACAATACCCCGCCGTAAGCCATTGCTCAGCTCTCTGTTGTGTATCACTGACAAGTTATTCCCCTTTTCTGCATCTCAGTAGACTAATGTAGCCAAATTTTGATGATGAAATGATTACTAGAGACCTAATGCTTTAAATAACAACACCAAAAGTGCCTCTTTGGTGAGATTTCAACTGTGTAGGGGCAGTTATTTGGGAGAAAAATGCCCGCTTAGCCTCTGACTTCCCCAGCTTCTCCTGCAGTATCCAAGTGACTTGTGGATTATCCACTTTGTAGTCTTCTCCTTCTCCTTCCTCCCGTGTGGAGGCTAGCAATCTTTGGCCACTTTGCAGCTCATTAGCAGCCCAACTAGAGGCCAGGGAGAGGAAATAGATGAGATAAAGCTTAAATATGTCACATTGGTTATTTCTTAGCAGCTCTGATAAAACGTTTAGCAGGAAGAGGTTAAAACTTGATTAAAGAGGTTTGGGGATTATCTGTGACTTTAGCTTATGTATGTTACCTTCCTCCTTTCCCTGCCTCCTTTTTTCTGGCGATTAAGCATGAGTTGGTTACCAACATTAATGAGGCCAATGTGAAAATTCTTTACGATCCTGTAGGTCCTTGAAAAAATGATGTTATCACTTACAGGAAAATCAAGATAAAATAAAACTTGCTATGTTCAGAATGTTATTTTTCCTAGTCAACATTGGGCAAGTTCTTTAACTAGAACTGTCTTGAAGACGAGTGGCTAGTTATAGTAAAAGGTTTACTAAAGTCAGTGGCTGCATCTTACACCTCTGTTGTGGATTCTGCCTGTAGGATCTATGGATTCTGTAGGAATTTGATTGCTTGCATGTGGCTTCTGGATACAGGTCCCCAGTCCAGATTGATTTGCAAATCCACCATGAGCAGTGTCACCTCCTTGGATAGGAAGTCCCAGAGATTGCGCCTTGGGAAGATAAATTCACACTATACTACTTGGTGGGATCTCCAGCCTTGCTTCTCTAATAACCAGGCCTCTCTTAACCTCCTGTTCAAACTTATCCTCAAAAAGCAAGTTTTATCTGGGTTTATGCAAACTCCCAGCAATCTGTGATCATGGACATAAATGGCTGTAGATGCAAGAAGAAAGAAATGATTCAGAAATAAAAAGATACCCTGAGACCAACATAAGTACAGAACTAGTAGAACCAGGTGTGGGTTTGAGAAATAGAAGTGGAAAATTGGGGCAGGGCCTAAGGCAGAGGAGGGGCTAGGGCGGTAAATACACTGGGATCTCTGGTGAAGTAATACCCAGGCCTGACTGTAGAACTCTGCCAAGGTGAGAATTTTGGTGAAGATCTGTGGTCATTACCGAATGAGAGAGGAGGATGGAAAGAAAAGACTGTGGGAGGGTCCCTCTAAGTAGTATGATCCCAGTCCCATGTGATAAAGGAGCTATGCAAGATTTCCTATGTTTAGCCTCTGCCATCTGAAAGTGGATTGGACCTTTAAAGACCAATGAGACACTCCATTTTACTAGGAGTTTGTGACATCTCAGAGGAGGAAGAGCAATGAGGGCAGGTGATGGGCACAATTGTCTTAATACAATCCCATAAAAGGTGGCCAGGAGGGGGCAGTCATCTTTTATCAAGAACAAAGACTGAAATTGCAGGGAGTACTTGGGCCACAAGGGCAGAAAGCATGATGCAGACTTCACTAAAGTGCAATGTCTTACACACAGTAGGCACTTAATATATGTTTGCTAAGTACATACTAGCTGCTGGTTCTTCCCTTGATCTCATCAGAATTCCATACAGACCTTCAACCTGGTCCCTTTCAGAAAACCAAAGAATGACTCCAAGGGGAAAAGATTACAAATCCAGAAAGCAGTTTTGCCTTACTGGTAAAAACAGTTTTCTTTTCATCGTAGTTTATTTTGGCATAGGCTAGTGTCTCTTTCATGCAGACAGCTACTGTTTACAGCTGTTGTTATCATGTTTTTCCTTCTTCATCTCCTGGTATACTGTCTCTCTGTCATTAAATACTGCCAATTCACTAATGGAACTCACTTTAGAAGCTGCTGCGATTTTCTTTTTCCACGGCATCAGTGTTATTATGCTCTGTTTCATCTAAATAGCACTGGCTTCTGTGAGCCAGGCAGTTGTTCAGCGGAAAGAAGAGTGATGGCAGACCCAGGTGGAGAACTAACCTAATGATTTCATGCACTTGGCGGTAGGGCTTAATTAAGAACCCGGTTTCATTCTGTTGGATTTTGTCTGTAACCTGCTGGAGCTCAGTCTTGAGTGAACACTGGGTGGATCTAAAAACAGTAAGCCCAGAAGTTTGTACTTCTCTCTACTGTCACTGTTTATTTAGCTGGAGAAAATGTAGTGGGTGGTCCAGTCTTCCTAACCAGTAAGAGCGGAGTTGGGTTGTAAAAGTTTTGCTAAAGGAGGGCAGTAGGAATCCTTCCATGTCATCAGTGTTTACCTGGCCTGTGAATGAGTGCAGTAGGTGTGTGGATCTTGTGGAAGCCACGATTCCAGCTTTCTCTCCATCTAGCTGCTTAGTATAAACCTAAGAACTATGCCCTCTGAAGGCTCTTCCGGACCCAGGAAATGAATAACAACAAGCGTAAATGTTAATAGAAACAAAGACTTCATTTGGCTTACTTTTGGAGTGAGTTACAGAGCATTACTGTGACATTATAAGGTAGATTTTTGTTATTTACTTGTGTGTTCCTGTGGGTCATTGTACCCTCTAACTGGTATTTTTTCCTGACTCTTGTCAGTGTGGAGAGACCCAGAAGGCTTGAACTTGGGGTCACCATCATCAAGGTCACATAGGTTGTTCCCTCTTCACAAGAAAAACTAACAACTCCTCAAGAACAGGATGTCACTGAGAGAATCCTAGAAGACAGGGTGCAGCTGCAGAATGACCCTACCCCACAGAGACCAAGACAGATTAGAAGGGTGTGAAAAACAGCTGTACACTGACCTCATTGCCCCTCCCCCAGGCCAGCATAGCCCCAAAGGAAGAGGTCTCCCTTGAGCCTTCAGGTCCTACATGGGAAGAGAACCCTAGAGGGACAGTTAGCACCCCCCACCCCCAGCATTGTGGGTTTCTTTGAGGGAGCCCCTACTCTGATCTTGCACTACAGGGATTTCAGGGGAATCTGTGGGGCTCAGCCCCTGGGAATCTGACTGTGATGGAGAAAGGGAGAGGGGCTTACAACAACCAGCACTTGGCATGGATCTTGGCAGACTGAGTTCATACGCACAGTGCCCAAGTAGTAATCCCAGCCGGAGGATTTGCTCATCTGCAGAACCAGGTCAGGGTATAGTTTAACCAAGGAACTCAGTGCAGGACAGATCTGCCTGATTTGGATCCTCAGATGAAGAGTTTTTCTGGCCCTAGCCAAGGAGCTGAATCATAGTCCTCCTCACTGTGGAGCATGTCTTGTGGCCCCATCTGACCAGAAAGGCTGGCAACAACTTCTAGAAGCAGTGTGGCCCAGCAGCACTTGAGCTGAGAGGTGAGCAGGAAGAGCTGATTGATCATTCCAAGAGCAAAACCAGTACCAGGCATGGCATATTCCTGTGCTCTGCAGAGGCAGGGGGATTAATTCATAGCCAAGGCTGAGGGTAGCTCCCAGCCCCTCCCAGTCAGAGAGCCTGTTGGGAAACTGACAGCAGCCTGGAGCAGCTCCTACCCCTCGTGCCCAGGCAAGGGAGCTGAGACAGCCCCACCTACTGTGGAGAGTATCTTCCAACCCCATCAGACAGAAGGGCTGGAGACAGTTACTGGAAGCTGTGCAGCTCAGTGGCCCTTTAGCCAAGAGGTAGACAGAGCTGATACTTTGCAGGACAAAGCCAATGGCCTTGTTTGGTCAGGGAACTTGGGATGCCGGTTTGCTTGAGTTAAGATAGCCAGCAGAATGCTTTACCAACTCTAAAGCTGCTTCTCCTGTTGTGCCCAGGCAGAGAATCTAATCCATAGCCCCACTCACTGCTAAATACAAACTTCAGCCTGTCAAACCAGGGAACCTAACCAGAGCACATGGGAAGCTGCATGGCCCATTCAGCAGCCCTACATACATGGTACTTGAACAGAGAGCACAGCCCATGGCTCTCTCTGTCTGCAGAACACAGTTGGTAGTCTCACCTGACCGGAAACTAAATGCACAGTCTGGACTGATTTGGGTCCTCAACCAACAAGTTATATAGGCTCTGCTGTCCTGACGGGCAGGGAAGCTAATTCATCGCCCCATCTACCACCTAATGTAGAACTCAGTCCCAAACCATCTAGTAAGCCTGACCAGAGAATCCAGGCAACTCTGGATCTCATCCTACAGCTTCACTTAGGTAGGAAGCCAAGCCAGCAGTCCTATCCAGCTGTCCTCAGCCAATGGCAATCCACCCTCACCCCCAGCCCCTTCCTCAGAGCTTGAACAATTGCCTTGCTCAAAAATAGATCGTAATAGCAGGCCCCACCTGCCCAAGGACATGGCCAATAAACATACCCAGAAACCCAAAGTGAACTGACTGATAAAAAAAACTGTCTCTGCCAAAGCAAACCTGTAAAGTCTGGAAGAGAAGCCTGATTACTCAAATGAGCAGACACCAATGTAAGGAGTCAAGGATCATAAAAAGGTAAATATGACACCACCAAAGGAAAATAATAAAGCACCAATAACTGGCCCTAAATAAATGGAGATCTATGAACTGCCAGATAAAGAATTCAGAATAATCCTCTTAAGGAAGTTTAATGAGCTACAAGAAAACACAGACAACTAAACAAAATTGGGAAAACAATGCATGAACAGAACAAGTTTGACATAAAAATAGTAGCCATCAAAAAACAAACAGAAATCCTAGAGTTGAAAAACACAATCATGGAACTCAAGAATTCAATACAGAAATGCAAATATTTATGTACCCAACATTGGAGCACCTAAATATATAAAGCATGAACTAACAGAGCCAAAAGGAGAAATAAACAGTAATATAATAATAGTTGGGGACTTTAATTCCCCACTCTCAATAATGGGTAAGTCATCCAGACAGAGAATCAGTAAGTAAACAGCAGAGTTGAACAGCATTATAGACCAAATGGACCTAACAGACATATACAGGACATTCAATCCAACAACAGCAGAATGCACATTCTTCTTGAGCACACATGGAATATTTTCTCAGACAGACCATGTGGTAGGCCACAAAACAACTAGCCAATTAAAGAAGACTGAAATCATACCAAGTATCTTCTGTGACCACAATGGCATGAAATTAGAAATCAATGACAAGAGGAAACTGAAAAATTCATGAACACATGGAAATTAAACAGCAGTCTCCCCAACAACCAATGGGTCAAAGAAGAAGTTAAGGGGAAATAAAATAGCTTCTTGATATAAATGAACATGCAAACTACATACTACAGTGTAAGATACAGCAAAAACAGTTCTAAGAGGGAGGTTCATAGCAATAAGTGCCTACACTGAAAGGCAAGAAAGATCCCAAATAAACTACCAAACTCTATGCCCTAAGAACTGGAAAAAGAAGGGCCAACTGAGCCCAAAATTAGCAGAAGAAAGGAAATAATAAAGATTAGAGCAAAACTAGGGAACAGAAAAACAGTAGACAAGAATAACCAAACTAAGAGTTGCTTCTTTGAGAAGATAAACAAAATTGACAAACCCCTAGCTAGACTACCCAAGGAAAAAAGAAAAAGAACCCAAATCAACGAAATTATAAATGAAAGAGGAGACATTACATCTGACAATAAAGAATTCAAAGGCTGCTATGAAAAAACTGGACAACCTAGAAGCAATGGAAAAATTCTTAGAAACCTACAACTTACCAAGGCAGAATTAGGAAAGAATAGAAAATCTGAGAAGACCAATTACTAGTTAAGGATATTGAATCACTAGCCAAAAATCTCCCACCAAAGGAAATGGTCAGGACCAGATGAGTTCATTGGCAATTGTACCAAACATTTAAAGAAGAATTCACACAAATCCTTCTCAAACTCTTCAAAAAAAAAAAAAAAAAAGAAGAAGAAGAAGAAGAGAGAACACTCCCAAACTCATTTTACAAGGCCAGCATTCTCCTGATACCAAACCCAGAAAAGGACACTGCTAGAAAAGAAAACTACAGGCCATTATCCCTGATGAACATAGATGCAAAAATTCTCAGTAAAATACTAGCAAACCAAATTCAGCAGCACTTAAAAGGATCATTTACCATGATCAAGTGGATTGCATCCTGGAATGCAAGGATGGTACAACATATGCAAACCAATCAATATGATACATCACATTAATAGGATGAAAGAAAAGAATCATATGATCATCTCTTAATAGGATGAAAGAAAAGAATCATATGATCATTTCAATAGATGCAGAAAAAAATTGACAAAATTCAACATCCATTTGTGATAAGAATTTATAACACCTTAGGCAGAGAAGGAATGTATCTCAGTATAATAAAGGCCATATAGGACAAGCCCACAGCTAACATCATACTCAGTGGTGAAAGGTTGAAAGCTTTTCCTGTAAGATCAGGAACAAGACAGTGTCCCCTGTCACTACTCCTATTTAACATAGTAGTAGAAGTAATAGCTAGAGCATAAGGAATATAGATAGGAAGATAAGGAAGATAGATCGATAGCCAGACAGACAGATGGAATTAGAATTGAAAAGGAAGAAGTGAAGTTGTCTCTGATTGCAGATAACAGGATTTTATATAGAGAAAATCCTAAAGATTCAATCAAATTGTTGGATCTAATGAATGAATGCAGTAAAGTTTCAGGATCCAAAATTGACATATAAAAATCAGTAGCATTTCTGTACACTAACAATGAATTTTCTGAAAAAGAAATCAATTCCATTTATGATAGTATAAACATAATAAAATACTTAGAGATAAATGTAAGGAGCTGAAAAGAACTCTGCTCTGAAAACAAGGCATTGATAAAAGAAATCAAAGAAGACAGAAATAAATGGAAAGATGTCCTGCGTTCATAAACTGGAAGAATGAATATTGTTAAAATGTCACTACTACTAAAAGCAATTTATGAATGTAATGTAATGTAATGTAACAAGATTCCAATAGCATTTTTTTGTTACAAAACTAGAAAAAAAAAACACACTCCTAAAATTTATATGGAAACATGAAAGCCAAAGGAATCCTGAGAAAGAACAACAAAGCAGGAGGCATCACACTTCCCGATTTCAAGCTATGCTATAAAACTATACTAATCAGAACAGTATGGTACTGGCATAAAAACAGACAAAATAGACCAATGGAACAGAATTGAGAACCCGGAAATACGCCCAAGCATATAGAGTCAACTAAATTTGACAAAGAAGCCAAGAATATTCAATGGAGAAGATAGCCTTCTCAATGAATGGTGCTGGGATAATTGGATATTCACAAGGAAATGAATGAAATTGGACCCATATCTTTATGCCACTCACAAAAATTAACTCAAAATGGATTAACAACTTAAAGGTAAAACCTGAAACCATGAAACTCTAGAAGAAAACACAGGAATAAAATTCTTTGACATGGATCTTAGTAATGATTTCTTAGATATGAAACCTGAAACATAAGCAACAAAATAAAATATAAATAAGTGGGACTGCATCAAACTAAAAAGCTTTTGCACAGCAAAGAAACCATCAACAAAGTGAAATGACAGCCTTGGAATGGGAAAAAAAAATTGCAAACCGTATACCTGATAAGGGGTTAATGTTCAAAATATGTAAAGAACTTCTACAACTCAATAGCAAAAACAAACCAAATAACCCAATTAAAAGATGAGCAAAGGACTCGACTCCGAAGAAGATGCACAGAAGCCAATCGGTACATGAAAAGATGTTTAACATCACTAGTCATTAGGGAAATGCAAATTAAAACCACAAGGTGACATGCTTGTTAGAATAGTCATCCTCAAAAAAGACAGGCGATAGCACATGCTGGCAGGGATGTGAAGAACAAGGAACCTTGGTCCTCTGTTGGTGGGATTGTAAATTGGTGTAGCCACCATGGAAACAGTATGGAGGATTCTCAAAACAAGTAAAAGAAATACTGTATGATCCAGCAGTTCCATTTCTGGGAATATATCCAAAAGAAACAAAAACACTGATATGAGAAGATATGTACCCTGCCGTATTCATAGCAACATTATTTACAATAGCCCAGACCATGGAGGCATGGATAAAGAAATTGTGGTATAGAGTTGAACATTATTCAGCCATTAAAAAAAAAAAAAAGTGAGGAAATCTTCCCATTTGGGACAACATGGTTGGACCTTGAAGGTATCATGCTAAGTGAAATAAGTCAGAGAAAGACAACTCTGGTATGATTTCACTTATGTTTGGAATCTAAAACAAACAAACTAAAAAAAAAAGAGGTAGAAGATGGGGGAGGGGGAATTGGAGGAAGGTGGTCAAAGGCTACAAACTGGCAGTTACAAAATAAATAAGTACCACGGATGTAATGTACAGCGTAATGAATATAACTGACACTGCTGTTGGATATACAAGAAAGTAAGAGAGTAAATCCAAGAGTTCTCATCACAAGGAGAACATTTTTTTTTTTTTTTTTTTTTGTATCTGTATGAGAACATGGCTGTTAGTTGAACCTGTTGTGGTCATCACTTCACAGTATGTGTAAACCAAACCATCACGCTGTGTGCTTTAAGCTTATACAGTGTGGTATATCAGTTATTTCTCAATAAAACTGGAGGGGGAAAAAAGGCCTGAAATTGGTGCAATTGAGACGTATAAATTGCCCCCTTAATTACCACCTTTAAAGCACGTTAGCAAATTTGTTGGATTTTTCTCAAGTATAGCAGAGATTCACTGCTACTCTTCTACTTAATGCCTAAAAACAGCTCATCTTTATCTTGAAGACTGAAGCCAAAAATCACCAAAGAGGCAGTGCGGCTCAGTGGTTGAGGACTCTGGAATCAGATGGGCTAATTGGAATCCTGGTTTGGCTGCTTCGCAGCTGTGTGACCTTGGACTTCAGGGCCCCCTCCTGTGACAGATAATGATTGCACAGCTTCCTGAAATGAGCTGGAAGAGTGTCTCACCTTGTTGTAGGGACAGTAGGAGAGAAATGGTGAGGGGAATGGAGGCAAGGCTGGGGGATGGGCGGAGGTGGCAAGAGAAAGCTAAAGAAATGAGGTAGGAGTTGTAATGTATGGGGATTAACGTAACAATAAAAAATTAAAAAAAAAAAAGAAGTGAGGTAGGAGAATCTCAAACATAGAATGGCTACTTTTTGTTTTCTTCTAAGAGGAGACATTTAGGTATGCTCATGTGGCTTTGAAACACTTTAGTGCTTATCACCACTCACATTTGTACTGAAGCAGAAGTGTAGACCTGTGTGCCTTACGTCCTAGACAGTTGCCTGGCATCCCCTGTGGTCAGATTGATCCCTGTTGGCACAAAGGATCTTGTGGACAGGTTTGGGGCAAACTTAACCTGGTTGTTTGCACTTTATTGACAAAATGTGTAATTATTTACCAGCACTTGCTAAGGATATCAGTTTAGAGTTTTGGGCAGAGAAGGATTAAGTTTGGTATTTGGAGACATCTTTTTCAGTTGACCTGTCTAGGCTTCTATGACCGTTCTTAGTTTGACATGTGGCAACTGGACCTGCTGGCTAACTCATTAGACATCTATAATTGAGAAGTTCATCTTCACAAAGAAAAAGAACCCGGGGCGCCTGGGTGGCTCAGATGGTTAAGCGTCTGCCTTCGGCTCAGGTCATGATCCCAGGGTCCTGGGATCGAGTCCCGCACCGGGCTCCCTGCTCAGTGGGAAGCCTGCTTCTCTCTCTGACCCTCTCCCCTCTCATGCTGGTTCTCTCTCGCTCGCTCTCTAAAAAATAAATAAAATCTTTAAAAAAAGAAAAAAGAAGAAGAACCCTTTATCATGTCCTAGTTCTTTCTAATTTTCCTTAGATTGGGGGGTTTCCTTTTTAAAACCTGAACTGAGCTTTATCGAAACAATAACTGAACTTTGAAATAAGACCAAACTAGCCAAGTTAGAAGCTGCAAGAGGGCAGGGATGTGTCCGTGTTGTTTATAACCATAACCTTTGGGCCTAAATCAGTACCCAGGTCATAGTAGGCACTCAATAAAAACCGAATGTATGAGTACAATGTTTATATTATCATGGCTGTTCTTTGGAATAATAATAAGTTAAAGGGGAATAGAATGCCTGTGTGAGCCAAAACGTAAGTCCTCGTGCTTGAAATGTCATCACTGCTTTATGGTCAGGAATTATTTTGTCTATTCCAATTAAGAGAAAATTGTGATGTAAAGGAAACAGGTGAAGTGTTCTATTCATATTGTGTTTGACATCTGCAATAAGGTGTAAGTAAAAATTCCCCAACTCCTATTGTACTGAACTTGTCATATGTTTCTTAGTGGTATTGTTCATTCCAACTTAAAGTAAAATCAGGTTGCTGCCACTCATAGTGGACGTATGTTTTATGTTATGAAAACGGCACGCCTTCTGGGCACTGTTGTATATACTCCAGTAGCTTACAAGATTCTCTTGACGCTGTGCCCTATTGCTGTTGCAGAGTCTGATAACCAGATTAGTCCTTATTCCCTCCTTGATATTCTTTGGGTCATTTTAGAATATGTCAGATTTTTTCACATGACTAACTGGCTGAGTTCTCTAGTCTTCTCATACTAGATTATCCACCAGCTAGAAAGTTTCAACATTGAAAAGAATGATTATAGGGCTCCTGGGTGGCTCAGTTGTTAAGCGTCTGCCTTCAGCTCAGATCATGATCCCAGGGTCCTGGGATCGAGCCCCACATCGGGCTCCCTGCTCCGCGGGAAGCCTGCTTCTCCCTCTCTCACTTCCTCTGCTTGTGTTCCCTCGCTCACTGTGTCTCTCTCTGTCAAATAAATAAATAAAATCTTAAAAAAAAAAAAAAAAAGAATGGTTATAATCCTCTTCCTTCACTGCCCTCTCTTCCCTTTCTTTCCCTAAAAATGGCCTTTTGATTTCATGAAACTAGTAATAATATTAATAATGATTTCAATTAATAGCATAATACTACTACTGTGAATGGATGTGTGTGCTGTTATTTGGAACCAAGCCCACAGACATAGAGCAAGTGGTCAAGAAAGACGACAACTGATGGTCACTGACATTGCTTCTTAGAATAATTAAGTACCACACTGGGTATTATATTAATGCTGAAGTTTCTTCTTAAACAAATTTTGTGTGTGGGTATGTTGTTGTTGTTGCCTGTTTGATCCTTTGCAGCTCAAATAGCATAGTCTTCTGGGGATCTGGGAGACACATATGTTTAGGAAACAGAGCCTCCTTTTCTCCTGTTGGTATGGAAGACATATGCAAATGGAATGAAGGGGTGTGTTTTCTATTGCCAGGGCTCTGTCAGGAATAACACTGGTAGATAAAAAGGCTTGCAGAGAAGTTAAAGCCTCTGACACTTTGTCCTGGAAGATTAACCTCACCTTCATCAGCGTTTCCCCTGCCTGAGAGAGGCACATTTGGAATGACCAAAGCAGAGAGTGCCCAGCTTCTCTGCTGAGAGTTAGCCAGCCTTTCGATCTCCATCTTCGTCTTCCCAGTGTGACTAGAACACTGCATGACCATTTCTGACTTTTCCTGCCATTAGCGCACTCAGCCTAGATGAATAAGTCCTGGTTGAGGGGGGTGGGGAATTTTGGCATTCACAGGAAACCAAGTTGATATCTGATCTGTCCACTGGAGAAAAGGGAGAAAGAATGATTCTTTAGGACTCTGAAAACATAAACACAAATAGAAATTTAAAGCTAAAGAATCCAGTCATAAAAAAGTGTTAAACTCTCCGTTTGTCATGTGACTTATTCTTGGCATTCAAGGAGCCAGAGGCTCTTGTGGTCTAATCTGGAAAGAGTCACTAACTCGCCGTGTCACCTTGGCCAATTGGTTGATCTCCTTGTGCTGTAGTGCTCAGTCCAGCTGCTGGATGGGATGAAAAAGCAAGACCTCACTGAAACCAGATGCTGCCTCTCTGAAAAGCTTTCAGCAATAAATAATATCGTATATACTTTGTTCCTGGCAGCAAGTACTGAACTGTTATAACCCCCTGTTTTCACTTGCTTCTAAATTTCTGGAAATTTCTCCTTTGGGCTTGAATTTTTCCATGCTTGTCCTCAGCCCAAAGCTTTTTGGAAAGTTTGACCAAAATTTCACTTAGCTATTTTTCCTGAATGATGGGAGAACAAGGGCAACGCATTGTTTTTTAGCTCATAAAATAAATTTTAGTTTTTCCTGGTATACCTCAGAAAAATAGCTGAGCCGCTATATTTAAAGCATTTAGTAAAAGAATCATGGTATAGTAAAGAATGCCCGCAAAGACAATTTTAGGTTGCTTAGTGTATTCTGTCTCTAAACAAGACCACACACAATCAGGACACATAAAAATTTCTAGTTTAATTTTAAAGATGGCCCAAAGGGAAGATTCCACATATTTTCTCAGTAACCCATCCCCGCTTACCAGAAGCAACTTCGGCTACCATCCGTTGTCATCTTTCTGGACCACTTGCTCTATGTCTATAGGCCTGGTTTCTAAAAAGATTTCATGATTATGTGGTGGCGTTGACATTTTGAATAAAATTGACCATGTCTTTCAGGTAGCCTTCAAAGAAGCCTTCTCTGATTATCATCCCTTCAGAAAAGCTCTCACACATGCATATACATGTGTGATATCTTCAGTGTGTTTCCTTACCATTCTGATAGCTCCATTGTGGTGGGGCCATCTGTTTTACTCACCGTTGTTTCTGCAGCACTTAGCTTACTGCTCAACATATGGTAGCGTCCATTGCTGATTGAATAAAATGGCCCTGGGTGTGGTTGTTCTTGCTGGAATTTGTTCATAGGTTTGTCCACTCCAACATACATGCATACATTCAACAAGCATCATTATCTACCTTATGCCAAAGCATTGCGGGAATCCATCTGTACTTTGACATATAGCACAGAAATTCCTGAGGACTTACTACTTACACAGCAAAACAAAAACAATTACATTATTTGGGCACCGTTACTGTACTTGTAATCGGAATATTGGGCTAATACAGCTAAAGCCAACCCTGGGGAATTTATCACTTACTGAGTGTCTCTTATGTGCCCGGCACTGTATTAGGTACTGAAAAGAGAGCAATCAGTAGGACAGTCTCTGCCAGGAAGTCCCTTACAGGTTCACAATAGCAAGAAGACAATACTGAAATAACTGTGATATAAGGTGGAATATAATAGTCAGATGGGAGTCAAAAGCAAGAGAAAGATCACTGTACCACAAGATGCCTTGTGATCTTGTGCAAATCTCCTCCAGAATCAGGAAAAGTATTTCCTTTATGGTCAGAGGTCCCATGAGATAAGCAATTATAGTTCCTCTCATGACCACATCCTGAACTCCTCAATCCTACTAGCCTTACACGCTCTCTCCCTGCCTTCAACCATGAGAAACTGGTCAATCTTATCAGTACTGGAAAATAAACTAGAATGAAGCTCAAGCTCTTGACATCTAGGTCTTTAGGGTTATTATTATGTGCATAAGGACCCTAAGACCTCTTCATGCTTTTACAAGCATAGGTATGTTTTTGTCTCTACATTTCCTTGTTTTGCCCCAAGTTTGAAGAATATGTTACAGTGCCCTAAGTGTGCACAATTATAGATGATTGAAGTGAGGACTGAGCTCCAGCCACACCGACTTTCCTTCTGTTCCCGAATCCACCAAGCTGACTGTTCCCTTGCCTGGAATGCTTTGCCCTCAGATTTTGGCATAGCTGGCTCCTCTTGTCATCAGGTCTCAGCTCAGCTGAAAGCTCTTCTCTCACCCCAATTACATGAGTAAGCCCTCCACCCCCATTTCCATCACCCTATTATGCTGTCTTTATAGCATTTATTCCATATGGTAGGTTTTTTTTCCCAGTTATTTGGGGTTTTTGTCAATTTTCTTTCACTAGAATGTCAGTTCCATGAAATAGGGGACCTTTACCGCTGATTTTGAGTGCCCTGGAAAGTGTGTGGCATAGGATAGGGCACTCACACATGCTTATTGAATGACTAATTGAATGTGTGAGTGGCTGGAGGCCAAGGGAAATGGCCTGCAGTCCTATTATGTTCTTTGCCAGAAGAAAACCTCTTGCAACAATATCAGCTGTCTTGAGGTGCCTTTGCCTGAGCTCCAGCCCATTCCTCTCTCCTTGTGCAGTGGTGGGCACTAGGAACATACATATCTATGCTTCTCAGATTAAAGGACAGCATCTTGGATACAGGTTCCCTGTAGGCTATATTGTTGAGGGCCAGTATCTTTCAGGATTTAATTCATATTTCTCATTCTAGGCCTTTCAGGCAACTGATGCACTACGTATAATTTAGA
This sequence comes from Mirounga leonina, assembly GCF_011800145.1. Classification (NCBI taxonomy): domain Eukaryota; kingdom Metazoa; phylum Chordata; class Mammalia; order Carnivora; family Phocidae; genus Mirounga; species Mirounga leonina. The sequence continues at coordinate 7,092,047 of NW_023270889.1, forward strand.
ATGTTGCTTCGGGTTTATAAAGCTATTTATGCTGTAGATCTTCTCTGAAACTTTTCCAGCACATTTTAAAAGCTCTACAGTTTCTCTTGCTAATGATTTTCATCTGCCAAAGAGCTTGTCTAGTTAAAAAGCAGATCGCTGAAGACAATTTTGGCACATATTTTTCATATTACTTAAGTTGATTTTCTTTTATTTTTATTTTTATTTATTTTTTTGCTTTGCTGGGAAAACCTGTTAAAAAAGGAAGAGAAAAAATTGACTTCTCTCTTTAAAAGTGAAGATGCTACTTGGGCTGAGAGTTATAGTTATATAAAATGTATTTCTCTGATTCTTAACTGAATCAAAAATGGGATAAACAGTTTTTGAAAATAGTTTGGGTTGAAAAGGTTTTGGCATATTCATGGGTTCTCTCAGCTGCTTAAAAATAATTTTGAAAGACTTATTTGCATTCTCCAAATTAAAGATTTTGGCCAAAAGGAAATGCTAAAGTCATGGTTTTTCTCAGCTTGACTTTTTTGGGTGGTAGGAATTTATAAGCAGGATTTTTTTGAAGGGGGAACATAGATGGGACCTTTGTACAAAGTCACTGGGCCAAAATAAACACTCCATTGTTTCATAGTTTTGTATTGCAAATAGGAAAACATCCCTATCATTATTCTATTAAGGGGACACAGATTACCAGATTTGTAAGAAAAGGCCAGCAGTTGATTGAGCCACTTTTTGTGTAAAGGGTGGTGCGCAGTGACTGCCAAATTTCTGTCAACACAAGAAAAAAACATTCATATATCAAAAAAAATTTTTTTCTCATCTATTATGTAAGAAACTTATGCATGTTAATACTTACCAGAAGAAACTTTGTTTTCAGCAATCTGTTGAAAAATCTTGATCAAAGGCATTTTCTATTTGGAACTTAAAAGTGACAGTGTAAATACAGATAAATTCAGTCTTACCATCGTTTTACCACTCTTCCACTCTGGCAACAGTATGAGCTACGGTGGTCAACGTAAAGCTGCTAAATATAAAAACATTTCTCTCTGATCTTGAAATGACAAGTCCAAAAACCCCCTCCCACTACTCCCAACTCATTCTACAAAAGAAATTGTTGTCTAATTATCACTCTTTTCTGCTGCCAAGGTGGGTTGTCATTGTTGGGCAACTTTTCTCACTCCCAAGGTTATTTGTCCCTTTATAAGAAAGAGGATCAAAACCAAAGCTGTGCACCTTTTGGAGAAATGTTGGCTGTGCTTTTGTTCAACCAAACTTCCTTTACTGGAAGAGAAAAAGAACATTTTAACAGGGCTCATGCTTTTAAGGGCATTATGCAAGATAATAGAGGAGACAGAGATGAGGTCTTGCTTCCAAAGTGTGGGATCTGTTTCCCTTTGGGCACTGAGGAATGAGGGGGGCATAACTGAAAAGCTCTAGATCATCTTTAAATTGATTTTGTTTTGTAAACCACATGATCACATTTATCAGGCACATTTTCCAATAAGAAGCAGGGTCAGTTTAACACCAAATATATTTAGTAAGCCTCTCATGTCCAAAGGGCATTGATAGTTTGGTAAAGAGAAGACAGTTTACACCTCACTATCCTAGACAGGCCATGATAAACTGAGTGAGATTGGTGATAAAGAAAGGACAACGGAACTACAGAGCAAGAAAAATCCCTCCTGATTCAGTGGCTGAGGACAATTTTCATGAGGGAAGAGACAGCTGGGGTGGACCTGGAGAGCTTGGTGTATCTCACAAAATGAAAGGAGCTGCAGTGTGGGGGGAAGGGAAAATAAAGGGTATGCCAGGTAATATTGAACATATTGAGTAAGACTTTGGACCAATCCATACAGCAAAGTTAATGAAGTTGGGTATAGAGGGGAATATAGCTTGAAAAATGGACCAGGACCAGTTGCTTGGGGCCTTGATTGTCAGCTAAGGGCTCAGGGTCCTAAGCAATGAGAAATCATTAAAGAATATTAAACAAGAAAATGTCATGTTTGGAGATAGACTTTCAATTCCTGGCAGCAAAGTGAATGATGGATTGGAGACAGAAGAGTTGGACAACAGGGAGACCAATGAGGACTATGTGATAATAGTCTCCAAAAGGAGCAAAGACATAAATCCACTCTTGTATGTGATTACAATAAAACCTCTTCACAGTTAAGTTAGTGTCTTTCAAAGGAGTAGTACCTATTTAGAACACAAATTAAGTGGAACAATTCAGTGGAGTTTCATTGTACTGGGATTTAGTTTGATGGTCCAACTGTGGAATTAGGAATGATATCAAATGCTGTTGCAGATCACAGTCAGCTGATAAACACTGTAAGACGTATATTCAAACCTATACTTCAGAACACATTTCCCTTTACTTGTTAAAATCCTGGCCATCTCATTATTATCTGCAATGTTGAAGATTGCAAGGCTGTGAGTCTTTACCAGCAGTAAAGGCAGCTTTGGCCATTTCTCGTTTTCTCCAACGACAAGATGTCTGAGTCCTGAAGGTGAATGTGTCCAGCAAATTTTGAATACGACAGCCTTCATGAGACTCAGTGTTGCATGCTGTGTGTAACCGAAGCCCACTGTCGTAGACACTTCCCAACTCGTATGTTACTCAATTCCTGCTCCATCTGAGGCCTCAGCAGGTTTCAGATCCGCAGTAGAAATATCCCATTTGCCTAAGGTGAGTTTATGAAATTTATTCACGCTCTTTTTTTCTCTCTTTTATTATGTTATGTGAATCACCATACATTACATCGTTAGTTTTTGATGTAGTGTTCCATGATTCATTGTTTGCGTATAACACCCAGTGCTCCATTCAGTTCGTGACCTCTTTAATACTCATCACCAGGCAAACCCATCCCCCCACCCCCTCCCCTCTAGAACCCTCAGTTTGTTTCTCAGAGTCCATAGTCTCTCATGGTTTGTCTCCCCCTCCGATTTCCCCTCCTTCATTCTTCCCCTCCTGCTATCTTCTTCTTCTTTTTTTTTTAATCACATAATGTATTATTTGCTTCAGAGTTACAGATCTGTGATTCAACAGTCTTACACACTTCACAGCGCTCACCATAGCACATACCCTCCCCAATGTCTATCACCCAGCCACCCCATCCCTCCCACCCCCCCCACCACTCCAGCAACCCTCAGTTTGTTTCCTGAGATTAAAAATTCCTCATAAAATATATTCACTCTTGTCATCCCTTCCATCCCTAAGATAAGATCTAGGATTTTTTTTGGATCTATAATTTTAAAATATCCCCTTATTAACTAAAAATGGAGCCAAAATTCATTCTCAGGACCAAAAGAAAAATGAACAAATCGGGGGACTCCTTGGTCCACCTTACCGGCTTTATTACACATGCCCCATCTTCCTCACCTGAACCAAGCGGAATATAAAATTAGCACTAAATGGGCTGCAAACTACAACACAACTAAAAATGTGATGGAAGAAGAAAAGTCGTGGGGTGATTCAGTTTTAGAAATAATGATGAGGAAGACTTAGTCAAACAGTTGTGAATGAATGGAGACACTCAACGTCTGTAATGAGTGACGCGGAAGAAAATGTCCACACTGTGTTCTAGGTAATAGCTATTGTCAGGTTGGCTAAAAGGGTCAAGATGAACCATAATGTAATTCAGAGTGACAACGATGGTGTTATCTATCGCATACTTTGCATTTTTGCTATAAAGTAAGTACCATATTAACTCAGAAAATAAAAAGTCTTTACCTCTTTAGGGGAAAAAACTAAAGGTAAAGTCACAGGACTTTTAAATTTTCTAAATACCGATGCAACTCAATTGGGGCTATAGAAATTACTGCTGGTGCCAAATCTTCTATTAACATACAAGGAGTGCCCGTCTTGCACAAGCTCTATCGTATTCAGAGATAGATTGTTGGCATAAACGAAATCATCTGTCCTCTTGGTTTTCATCCTTTCAATAAGAAGAATAGCTAAATAGAGTGTTTTTTAGATAAACAGTTGAAACTTCTCGGGTCAATTCTGTGGAAAATGTTTGCGAAGGCTATTACAATATGACATGCAGAATAAATATATAGGGAAATACTTCTGCACATATTAAACTATAAAGGGAAGCCTATTTGGAATGATTATATTTTTTAAGAGTAAAATCCTTTTATTGAAGACACTGATTCTCTTTCTAAGGAAGTCTCAGCAGCAGCTTCTGAGTTCGTTCTCAGTGGTTACTGCAGCAGGAAAAGAAAATGAATTACGGAATTTCTCAGGATATTTTCTGCAGTCACTTGAGACCGTGAACATGGCATTCTGGTACTTTTGCACGTAGGCACTGAGATGACCACAGATGTGTGAAGCTCATCCTGGATCATCACATGACAGGGCTTCTACCTGGGCTATCCTTTTATGGTTACTGTGTTATTATTTTGATGTTTCTCGACCAACTGAAACACATTCTAGTGTGTGAAATGTTTTGGTTCTTGTTTTAATGGGTATTTGCTAGCAGGTTTCACAGTGGTCCACTTGAGTAAAATGAACCAGCCTTGGCACACCCATTTGTTGCAGTTTACCATGACCAAACGAGTCGCCCTGGTCCAGCTTACCTAGGGCTTATGGGTCATGTTTGTGACTTTCAGGGAGAGAGATTGAGAACATTTGCTAATCATTGTGCCCGAAATCAGAGTTTTTCATTAGAGTACTGAAGTGCTTAAATTAGCTTGCTTTTTGAGGCTAGTGAAAATATAGCTTTTTTTTTTTTTTTTTCTTTTTTGCATTAATCAGACGCACTGGCACCAGAATTCTGGGAAGCCTGTCACAGGACCTAGCCTGTTGCAGCATCTCATGTGATTCGCTGTTCTTCTTGGAAAGTCTACTCTGTGGCTTTCCTCTGGAATCTATGAAGAAAATGTTCCTCAGCCTAGAAATGGGGATTGAGAAAGCTCCCCCTCCTTGTCATATAACACTATGTCTGGTGAGGGTAAGCCATTGAGCCATGAGGGTGGGTGGGTGAATATGGGGGTGACAGTCACGGATTCAGTGACTGGAACTCACCTGAGGAACCATTCCAGTCCTCTCCTGTTAGTGTCGTCCAGGAGTAGATGCGCTACACAAACTTCTCTTTATCAGAACCTCTCTTTATCTTTCTATCTTTATAAATTTGTAGGGGCTTGTTATTTTTGACTCTGAGCAGGGAAATAGATTTAGAGCTCTCTAATACTGTTATTTTTTTTAATGTGCTAAGGATTCTACAATAAACCTCCATGGAACTGCCACCCAGATGAATACATCAAACATAAACATCTTTCCCATAGGTGCTTCCCAGCTACTATTTGTGCAGAAACAAATTATACAGTTCTCAGTTTTGCCTTTCTCAGTCTCACCCTACTCTCCCAGAGGAACAACTGTCATGTGTTGACATTTGTACAGTCCTGTTTTTACACTTCTAAATTTATATATTTAAATATAAGAAACATGCTTGTTATATGCATGAAACACAAATTATTTGTGTATTTTAAAAGGCTCATGTATTTTACTTTCAATATGGCATGTGGTATTCTGGCAATTACTACTTTTACTCTCAAACATTTTGTTTTCAGAATTTATGTTGTTACATTACCCTTGTTCATTTTTTTAAAAATTGCTGTATATTACTCCCATCTTATGAAAATATCATAATTTATCCATTCCCATACTGATCAGAATTTAAATTGATTCCATTTTTTTACTAAAATAAATTATACCGAGATAAATACTGAAATAAATATCCTTTTACATTTCCCTTAGGACACATATAATAGAGTTTTTCTGGAGTATATATCAGTGGACTTGCCACGTCATAGGGTATGTACATTTCATGTTTGGTAGACATTGCGAGATTGCTCTCCAAAGTGCTCATACCAATTTACACTTCTGCAGGCAGTGTATGAGAAACCTCACTTCCCCAGGTCCTTGCTCATAATCATTATCAGATTTAATTTTTTGTGGGTTGGTGGATATGAATCACTATCTCATTGTTTCTAATTCATAAAATTGGACATCATTTTTATAGGGCCATTAGGATTTCCTCCTCTCTGAATTATGTTTCTACTTTTTTTTTTTGATTGATTTTTAGACAGAGAGAGCACACACACATGCACATGGGAGAGGGACAGAGGGAGAGAGAGAATCTCAAGCAGATTCTCCACTGAGCATGGAGCCTGATGTGGGGCTCAATCCCATGATCCTGAGATCATGACCTGAACCAAAATCAAGAGTTGGTCACTTCACTGACTAAACCACCCAGGCACCCCTTTTTCTACTCTTTATTCTTTTATTGTCTGTTTTCTTTATTGATTTACAGAAACATGTGTAAATGTGTATGTTCTCAATGTATGTGTTTATATTTCATATATATAACTAATACTTTGTCATATATGTTGAAAATTCTGCGTCCCATCTTTTGATTGCATTTTAACTTTTTTCATGTCATCTTTTAACACAGATAATTTTTAAATTTTGACATCATTAGATTTCTTTTATTTTTCTGCTTTTTGTGCCTTGCTTAAGAAATCACTTTCTTCTCCATGGTTACATTATATATAAATTCCTCCTATACTCTACATTGCTTTAATTTACTTCTCAAAGTTTTGTTTTAAATGTGTAGACTTTGAGTTTACATGGAGTTAATTTGTGTGTGTGGTGTCAAGCATGGATTTGTTTTTATTCCATACGAAAAGCAAGTTGCCCCAATACCATTTACTGAGCAGCTCCATTCTTTCTCCCTTATTTGTACTACCTTCTCAGTTGTGTACTAGGACCTCACATACGCTTTGGACCTTTCAAGACTTTTTTTTCTGTTGATCTCAACTTTCCTATCCTTACAAGGTACCATGTCATGTAAATAGTATACTTTTATAATAAGCATTTTTTTCTTGTACTGCATAATAGTGAGAACGCTTCAAAAGTTTCATTTTAGGTATGCCATTAGGTACAGATTTTTGGGTGACATATTTTTGTCAGATTCAGAAAACCCTGGATTTCTAGTTTATTAAGAGTTTCTCGTAAGAGTTAAATTATAAACAGTGGTCTTCTGCATGGTAGAATAATCATTTGATTACCTCTTTAAAATTATTAATGCAGTAGATTATATTGCTAGATCTTACTGATATGAACTATCCTTACATTCCTTGTCTAAATGGTACTTGAACAGGATGTTTTATTGTATTATCTTTTTATAGGTATTGATTTAAATAATTACTTTTCAGAAATGTTTCTTTGCAAAGCTAAAAATACAAAGATTTTCTTTCATTTTTTAAAAATATAGTTATTAGCTAGCATTAAGGAATCTCCATTTCTGCCTAGTGAGGAAAAACATCCACAGAACATAAGTCTGTAACATCTCCTCTTTCTGTTCCTAAACTATGAGAGGCATGTCACTTTTCCAAGAGTATGATTATGCTCAGCTTCTCTCTTCCTTCTAGAGTCTGTGGTGGGTGTGACCTTCTCACTCCTCCCTGATGTGGTCCCCCCACAACCGTGCTGATTTTTAAGGCAGCGGAAGGCTGCAACGACCACATTGTCTGTGCTTAACCCTATGCCCATGTACTCCTCTACCCCTCAGTCGGGCTGCTCACTGCCACATAAAGCAACATTAGTGTTCCCATTTGACACAGATTATCTATCCTTCTCCCAAACAAAGCAGAAAATCTAACACATCTTATTTGTTCTTTGAGATAATCTCATCTATTTTCCTTGTTTTTATTGTGTAAAATTTTCTTTTACCTTTTTTGACCAGTAGAAAATGTGGCCCACATTGTTTTTACAAATAATATTTAGTTGAATTGGCTATCGGGCCTTACCTTTGTTTTTCTTCATTTATTTAGTCATCTAATAAATCCATATTGCATGTCTTCTATTGGTCTGCCATAGTTATTGGTGCTTGGAAATATAGCAGTGAAGAGAGCAGACAAAATCTCTGAACTCATATATTTGACATTGTAGTAAGAGGAGATAAAGAAAAACCAGTAAACAAGTAAATATATGACATATCAAATAAAGATAAGTGCTGTGGAGAAAAATGAGCTATAAGAGTTATTATTGATCTAGATTGTCAGGAAAGAGCTCAAAGATGAAGTGATATTTCAATGGATACTTGATGGAAGTCTAGGTGAAAAGTATCCCAGGCAGAGGGAATAGCATATGCTATATGAGGTCTTCAAAAAACATCAAAAAGTCCAGTGTTGTTGGAGCAGAATAGTAGATGGAGGCAGAGATAGTGAGTGATGGTCGGGGAGAGGGTCAAGGGAGATCAAGTAGTCTTTCAGACCACTGTAAGCACTTTGGCATTTACTCTAAGTGAGATGGGATGCCATCTGAGGGTCTTGAACAAAAAACTGACATGTTCTTGTTTTAGCAAGATCTTGATGGGTGGCTTATATATTTGGGGGAAAAGGGGTTTCAATACTGGAAGCATTAGACTAATTAAGAAACTATTATAATTATCCAGATAAGAAATATTGGTGACTTGGATGAGGAAGATAGAGATAACAAGAAGTGATCACATTCTGGATATAATTTGAAGGTGTATCTGAGAGAATTATTTGATGGATTGGTTTTCATGGTATGACTGAAAGGCCTGAGAATCTGGAAGGATGAAGGTGATATTGACTGAAATGACCAGGCCTGTGGAATGAGCAGGTTAGGAGGGTAAAATAAAAAGTTTGGTTATAGATTTATAAGTTTGAGATTCCTATAAAACACCCAAAGGGATTATTTAGTCAATTGGATTATGAGCCTGTAGTTCAAGGAAGAGTTTTATATTAAAGTTATATATTTGGAGAACATAATCATATAGATATTAATGACATATTACTGAATGAAATCACCTAGGGAATAAGTGTATGTAGAGAAGAGAAGAGAGGAGGTCAAGTACTGGGGGGTTGGGGAGAGGGTATTCCAATGTTATGTGGTTCAGAAAATGAAGAGGACCCAGCAAAGTAGACCAAGAATCAATGGAGAATAGTGTCCAAATACCAAATTAAGATAGTGTTTCAAAGAGTGGTCCATTATGTTGTATGTTAATAAATCAAATGAGATGATTAAGAAGTAACCACTTAATCTCAGGAAAAACTGGGGGTTGCTGGAGTGGTGGGGGGTGGGAGGGATGGGGTGGCTGGGTGATAGACATTGGGGAGGGTATGTGCTATGGTGAGCCCTGTGAACTGTTTAAGACAGATGAATCACAGACCTGTACCTCTGAAACAAATAATACATTATATGTTAAAAAAGAAGAAGAAGAAGATAGTAGGAAGGGAAAAATGAAGGGGGGGGAATCGGAGGGGGAGACAAACCATGAGAGACTATGGACTCTGAGAAACAAACTGAGGGTTCTAGAGGGGCGGAGGGTGGGGGGATGGGTTAGCCTGGTGATGGGTATTAAAGAGGGCACATATTGAATGGAGGACTGGATGTTATACACAAACAATGAATCATGGAACACTACACCAAAAACTAATGATGTAATGTATGGTGATTAACATAACATAATAAAATAAAATTTAAAAAAAAAGAAGTAACCACTAGATTTAGCAATGTGAAGTCATTAGTGGCCAGGCCAAAGCTATTTCATTGGGTGATGGAGGTTAAGGCCTGGTTTGAATGGGTTTAGGAAGGTGGACAAAGAGGAATTGAAAATAAGAGTCTAATGCAATTCCTTTGAGAAGTTTGCTTTAAATGGAAAGCTGAGAAATGGATCAATAACTACAGGGATAATAACTGGAATAGTTGGGAGAGAACTTTTTTAAAAAGACTTTCAGTGTGTATTTAAAATGATTCATGTCTTCTTGCAAAAAATAGTTCCTTTAGTCATTTTTTAAATTAGACTCTTGGGGTGCCTGGGTGGCTCAGTCAGTTAAGTGTCTGACTCTTGATTTCAGCTCAGGTCATGATCTCAGGGTCATGAGATCGAGCCCCATCACTCACTCCATGCTGAACGTGGAGCCTGCTGAGATTCTCTCTCTCCCTCTTCCTCTCTCCCTTCCCCCCAACCCCACTCACACTCACTCACTCTCTCTTGAAAAAAAGTTAGAATCTTTACATAGTAAACTGTTTTTATATGCCCCCCCGTCCCTTGCCCAGCACAAGACTTAGTGACAGTTAGCTAGATATCAGATTCTAAATGGATGGTTATTTCTCTTAACACTGAAAGGTTTTCATTTATGTTTTGGCATTTGTTGTTCCTGAGGGAAAATCTTCTACTGGCCTGTTTGAATTCCTTAGTGGATAATCTGCCTCTTATTTGAAGGCCCTGTAAAGAGTTTTTCTTTATCCTGATGCCCTATTGTGTATTTATTTTTATTTATAATCCTCAGTGATTACTGTGGGTTTTTAATCTGAAAACTCATTCCGTTCTTTTAATTTTATGAAATCATCAATAATAACCTTTTCCAAAACTGATTCTTGCAGTCGAATTAAATTCTCTCCTTCTAGAACTCCCATCATATGTGTGTTGGAACTCTTCAGTCTGCCCTGCGTGGCTTATAATTGCACTTCCACCTTTTCCAGTACTACTCTCTTAGTTTAAAAAAAAAACAAAAACAAATAAACCTACCTTTGCTGGTCGTGGGCATAGAGGACGAAGTTCAGAGTGTAAACCCACAGTGCCATGTCGGCCAGCACAAAGTTTCATGTGAAGAGACTGTCTTGGTCCCCTCCCCTCCCGTCTCAAATTAGTCTGTTTGCCTGCTAGAACAGAAATCCCATAGACTGAGTGGTTTATAAACAACAGAAATTTATTTCTCACAATGCTGGAGCCTGAGAAGTCTAAGATCAAGGTGCTCAAGGTCAGCAGCTGCCATCTTTAGTGAAGGCGCACTTGCTGGCTCATGGACAGCTGTCTTCACCGTGCCCCCACCTGGTGGGAGGGTAGAGGATGTTCTCTGGGACCACGTTTTAAGGGCACTAACCCCAGTCATTACCTGATCACCTCCTACAAGCCCCACCTCCAAATATCACACTGAGGACAAGGTTTCAACATACGAATTGGGGCAGGGAGTGTGAACGTTCAGCCTTATAGCACCATTCTATTTGTTTAAATAAGCCAACAAACAAAGCTGGGTTTGACCCACTAAAATGATCCTACAGTGTAATAGGTCGTGACTCACAGTTTGAAAAACACTGTATTGAATGGCCAGTAATAGGAATATGAGGGAATATTAATGAGCGCAGCCGTTAAATTTTATATTCACAGTTTTTGTGTTTTTTGGGGGGGTGGCTGGACGGGGTATGATGCTCTTTTAGCTAGCAAGGAAGAGGATGCTTCCATGTAATTCCATGTAATGGGGATTTACTATAATGACATCAGATCTGTTGCTGTGCATAGCCATTCTCATGTTTCTCTATCTCAATATATCATGGGTCCTTCATGGGTCCCCTTTTGTAATATCCTCAAGCTCCCTATCCTCTTACTTGCAGCTTCTTCAAGCTGATAAAATCTGTTCGGGTCACCCAACATTTAATGTCAGGTATTTCCTATTAGTCAGCCACTGGTATTAGGACCTTATTCTCAATCTAATCAGTGCATATTAGCTAAGCCAGGTTGATTTCATTTGAATCCACAAAGAATTGCTAAAAGCTGAATTTCCTAGAAAAAGTGACAATCTAATTGACAGGTACTTAAGAGACACTAACATTAAATGGAAAAAGAAAAAGAAAAAATGAAAGAAGAGACAGCTTTTTGTATAGGGTCTGTTTTCAACTGTCTTTAGAAATTCTATTGGAAAGAGAATGACAGAAAAGGAACTCATAATTTGTTTTACATTGCATTAATACTTACCAAGCTTCTACATAAGTATTGTGCATTTAAAATCAGAAAAATAAAATTGGCTTCGGGAAAAACAGTCATTTTGCAAACTAGCGTCATGTAGTCCTACTCTTGATTTAGCTCATCTTCTTGGTACAAATATGAAATGTCTGTGAATAAAACTGTGTTTAAAGCAGAAAGCCTAATGCTCGTCCCACTAGCACCATTTCAGAATATATTACTTAGTATACAATTTGGTTTGGGGAAGCTGGGTGCCAAAACCTGGAAAAATATAACCCGCTAAGAGGCCAGGCTCCTTTTCCTAATTTCCTACCCTTCCCTGTTCTTTGTATAACCAGTATGTATTATCTCTTTTTATTAACTTGTGGTTTGGAAACTTTGTTTGGGATGGGGTGGGATAGATTGTCACCTGTTTTCTTATTAGATCAAAATATTTTTATCTGACTAGGATGGCCATTTTCTGTGGCCTTAATCACTCCCCAAATAAAACCATTCACAAGTTCTAAAGTAAAAAACTTCTGGTTCCAGCACACTAACAGGATTTATAATTCATTAGAAAGAAAGAAAGAAAGAGAGAGAGAGAGAAAGAAAGAAAGGAAGGAAGGAAGGAAGGAAGGAAGGAAGGAGGGATGGAGGGAGGGAAGGAGGCAGGAAGGAAGGAAGGAAGGAAGAAAGGAAGGAAGGAAAGAAAGAAGGAAAAGGAAAGAAAGGAGGGCCTAGCTTTTCAGACTCATAAAAAAGCCCTATCAGAATATTATGCATTCAGGTAAGTTTTCTTTCTTTGTAGGTATTAATGATAAAATTTTTGTGTTTTTATACAAGTCCTGTGTGATTACTCTTTCCCACTACTCTTACAGTTGAGCCTAAAAAAAAGAGGTGAAAATGAGCTGGGTCAGAAAACCACTGCTAGTTGATTCTTTGCTAGTGTTCAAACCCACATTATCTATGATCCTACTTTGTAACGAGTTCCAGAAGTGTTCCTCAGATCTAGGTAGCTCTCCTGTGTGTATCTGGTGATCCAGCACATCAACGTCCAAGCCAGCAGAGTGGAGAAGGGGAAGCAGAGGGGACGTGCATTTCCCTGAAAGATGCACTTGCCACTTCTCACATCCTGCCAGCCAGAACTGAGCCATGTGACCAGAGTTCGCTGCAAGGTTGGCTGTGAAATGTCTTCTTGCACTGGATTCTATTACTAATTGAAAGTAGAGTGAGTGACTATTGAGCACAACTAGTAACTATGAGATCACCTTATAGACTGAAATGAATCCTGTGGACAAGGCAAGTCATTTGCGTTTTATTCAGAAGGGTGTCACAATCGTAATTGTGTTTCAAAACATAATTTTTGTGTGAAAAATAGATTGGGGGGGAGCCTTAGTGGGTGTTAAGAGGACATTCCTCCAAGTGAGACAGAGTGGCAGGGACTTGGTGTAGCAGTAAAGAGGATAACGGGGCTGAAATGAATTCAAAAGCTGCTGAAGAGATAATGTTGACAGATGTAATGGGGGCCGAGAAGGTGGACAGCCAGGTAACTCCTTGGTTTCTGGCTTGTGTCGCAAACGCTGCGGGAGCACCAGGTTGAGGAATGATGTGTTTCTGACCCCCTGAATTCAGCTTTGGAAATGTGCTTTGGGGACATCTGTCAGGCTGTTTCTACACATCCAAATATGATTTCAAAATAAATTAACTTCCAATTCACAATCAGTGAGACTCATACCTAGTTATTGTTAATTAACTTATTCAAATGAATGTTCCCCTCTGAGGGTTTCTTATATTACAGGACTTTGTATGGATGACATGTCACAGAATAGTTCATCGTGTACAAACACAGGAAAGCCAGCCAGGCAGAAGGGAGTCTTAACTGACAAAAGATCTTGCTAATTCTGGCTGTGGCCATAAATCATGAGCAGCCTTCTTGTATTGAATATATGGACGGCATTGTTGGTCACACACAGGAATGTTAGTCATATAGCCTTGCGTTTATCATAACTCTGGCCACACTCAGTGATGGCAACCATCAAGATTGTTCTAACCATGTGAAGAGCAGCAAAAAATATGGCGAAGCTCCAGAGCTAGAAAGCAGTCATTTTGTTTCTTGTGCTATTTGTGTACATAATTCACTAAATGCTTAATGTTTTGCTCCTTTTGTTGACTTGTGATTTTTTTTTTATAGAGAGACCTACTTCCCTTTATTACAAGCTAATTAAAAAGAAAAAAAAACCCGGGCGCCTGGGTGGCTCAGTTGGTTAAGCGACTGCCTTCAGCTCAGGTCATGATCCTGGAGTCCCAGGATCGAGTCCCACATCGGGCTCCCTGCTCGGCAGGGAGTCTGCTTCTCCCTCTGACCCTCCCCCCTCTCATGTGCTCTCTCTCTCATTCTCTCTCTCAAATAAATAAATAAAATCTTTAAAAAAAAAAAAAAGAAAAAGAAAAAAAAACCCATAATCTAATTGTTGCATCCTCCTGCCCAGTCAACCAAAATATCCTATTAATGAGATAAATATCCAGTTAGTGTGTAGGTGGTACTGACCATTTTCTAGTCTGTTGCTTTGTACTGCTGATACCATGGTTAAACATTTACAGTTAATATGTTAAGATTTCCGATGGGCACTAATGTTTTGGAATTCATTCATCCTTCATTTAACAAATATTCAAAGTGCTACACCCTGGCCACTTGGGAGGCTTGCACAACAAGTGAAAACAGCAGATGGACGCCTCTGCCCTCTGAGAGCTGTCATTCTGGCACTCCTGAAAGAGGCCATGGGATTAGAGTTAGTTACACCCACCACTCTCTTCAACCTATCCAGCTGGTGGTCTTTGTCAAATTCTAACGTTTGGCTGCCTTCTCCTCTGGTCCGGCTGGCTCTGTTATGATGGTGTGATAGGTCTCACGAGGCTCCAGCCCAGGCCTGGCCTTCACTTCAGTTGGCAGAACCCAAAGAAGTTCTGGGCAAAGTTCAGTGGGGGGGGCGGGGCAGGGAGGGGCTGTTAGGTGAGGCAATGAGTTGTGTGCTTTCATCTACTCTTCTGGTACCAGGGGTGCGTGCATGTGCATACACGAGTGTGTGTGTGTGTGTGTGTGTGTGTGAGAGAGAGAGAGAGAGAGAGAACAGGAGAGAATATAATTGATTTGGGGAGGGTTTTGCCACGGTATATAAGTGAGAGCAGCAAGACTGAGAAGCTAGAGATTAAGACATGCTAAGCAGTGACCAAGAAATTCACCATATTCCACCTTCAACCCTACCTTCTCTGACAGATTTTAACCAAATTAGTGTAATAGGATCTGCTTGCACCCATGACTGAATGAAAAAGGAAATTTAAACACTTCTTGCTGTAAAGCCCAGAGGAAAATCCAGCTTCTATTTCAGGAACATCTGCCGGACTGTTGGTTAGTGTGCCTTTCTTGTTAACTTTGATTAAAAGGCTGAGAACTCATTTATTCCACAAACAGTTCATCATCTTGTGATGTCAATACTTTGACACGATTTATGGCAGAGGTTAAAGAATATCAGTGTGGAGGCACAGAAGAGTGAGCACTTATGTTTCAGGGGAGTGTAGAAGGCTTCATGGAGGTGGTGATGTTTGAGCGTAATTTTTAAGCATAAGTAGGTTTGTGATTTGTCTGGCAGCAGACTTGAAAGTAAAGGAAGATAGACTATGAGGGAGGCTGTTTCACGTGTAAAAAAAAAAAAAAAAAAAAGGCAGAGAAGAGGCAGTGGGGCTAGGGTTGGGGCAGGAGGAGCTACATTCCAGAGAGAATCCTGAGGTGGAATCACTCTCTTATTACAGCGTCAAGTTACTTGTGAGAAGGGATGGCATAACCAAAGTATCTAGTTCAGGTAACTGCAAATCCCTAATCCCATCAAGCAAGATAAAGAACTGTGAGGGATGAGGCTGTTTGTTCCTGAGGCAGAGATTGGGGGCAGGTGGGAGATGCTGACTTCACTCCAGACAGGAGTTACTTCAGATCCTTCTGGGCATCCAGAGGTATCATTCCCTGTGTCTGAGGAACCTGCTGTCTAGTTCTTTAGCATTTACATGAAGCTCCATGTAAACTGCCATCCTGGGGATTCCCTGGAGCTTTCCTTCCTCATTGGGAAGTAAAGTTTTCATTGGTAACATGATCACAGGTGATTGGATACAAACAATTCCTTTGAATCACTTTTCAGTTTGAAAGGTGAATATTGATTGTATTACTATTCTACAAGATGTGAAATCATTGAACTCCAACAGATTACAGTGAAAAGGCATTGAAGTGTTTGTTTCTTTGATGTTTTGGTAGGTGGACAGTCTCTGTGAAATGATTCACGGTTTGGCTTAGCCTGCTTGTTCCAGTCATCATCCACCAGCCAAATGATTTAGGAGAAACATGGCCAGGTCATTGAATTTAGTTTCCTGAGTTATGCTGTGGTGGTCCCATTGGGTGGTAAACATAAGGCTCCTGGGAATTGAATGTTTAATTCAAAGGACTGAAAACAAGCTCTCCTGAGCCAAGATGTTAGATATAAGGGCATGTTACAAAAATAGACTGTGCTTTCCCCTTCCACACCACCTTTTCCTCCATAAAACACATGCTGCCTGTCCTTACCTACCCCCCACCATCCTATTCTGTTGTAGATTTTTACCTTGGTTTTGACTTACCTTCCCACTGACACATCATCTGTTTAATTCCCTGGTTAGATCTGAGGTTAAGATGAGAAACAAGACCAGCAAACTGATTCAGACAGGTTCTCTCAGTCTTTCTCACTTTCCCTAGGATCATCTCATGTCCAGATTTATGTGTTCAGAAAAAAAAATTGCATCAATTGACCCAGAGGTGATCAGACTCTAGGGGCCCAATTTATACTAGCCAAACTCAAGAGATGGACCAATATACCAGAATACCAATTCATTCATTTATTCTCCATTTCAGCTGTCAAGCAATTTCATTTCAGCTGGTTATTGTATTTTTTAGAAAGAGAGGAAACCCAGAAAGCAAAATAAGAATCAGAAGGTAATTTGGCAATGGTAGAGTTGGAATAGAGGGAACTGAATGACTTCAGGCGAGAGCATCACCAGGCTCTGAGAGATTATTGTACCTGTTTCTGTACTGAGACATTCTTGTGGGCTGATTAAAGCACTCTTGGCCAGGGGCAGTTGGAGGAGATAAAGTCACAGATTATTTACTAATTTCTTAGCATTTCTCATCCATCATTTATTGATTGGACTAGATTGCCTCTCAAGTCACAAAATTTTTTTTTTTTGCCCATAATTATTTTTTTCCCCAGATTTTTATTTAAATTCAAGTTAGTTAACATATAGCATAATATTGGTTTCAGGAATAGAAATTAGTGATCCATCACTTAAATATAACACCTGGTGTTCATCACAACAAGTGCCCTCTTAATACCCATCACCCATCTAGCCCATCACCCACCCACCTCCCTCCATCAACTCTCACTTTGTTCTCTATCATTAAGAGTCTCTTACAGTTTGCTTCCCTCTCTCCTTTTTCTTTCTCTTTTTTTTCCCTTCCATTATGTTCATCTGTTTTGTTCCCTAAATTCCACATATGAGTGAGATCATATGGTATTTGTCTTTCTCCGACTGGCTTATTTTGCTTAGCATAATACACTCTAGTTCCGTCTACATCATTGCAAATGGCAAGAGTTCATTACTTTTTATGACTGAGTAATATTCCATTGTGGGTGGGTGTGTGTGTGTGTGTGTGTGTATCACATATTCTTTATCCATTCATCAGTTGATGGACACTTGGGCTCTTTCCACAGTTTGGCTCTGGTTGATAATGCTGCTATAAACATTGGGGCACATGTACCCCTTTGAATCTGTATTTTTGTATCCTTTGGATAGGTAAATACATAGTAGTGCAATTGCTGGATTGTAGGGTAGCTCTATTTTTAACTTTTTGAGGAACCTCCATACTGTTTTCCAGAGTGGCTGCACCAGTTTGCATTCCCACCAATAGTATAAGAGGGTTCCCCTTTCTCTGCATCCTCACCAACATCTCTTGTTTCCTGGGTTGTTAATTTTAGCCATTCTGACAAGTATGAGGTGGTATCTCATCATGGTTTTGATTTATATTTCCCTGATGGTGAGTGATGTTGAGCATCTTTTCATGCGTCTGTTAGCCTTCTGGATGTCTTCTTTGAAAAAATGTCTATTCATGTCTTCTGCCATTTATTAACTGGATTATTTGTTTTTTGGGTGTTGAGTTTGATAAGTTCTTTATATATTTTGGATACTAACCCTTTATCAGATATGTCATTTGCAAATATCTTCTCCCATTCTGTAGGCTGTCTTTTAGTTTTGTTAATTGTTTCCTTTGCTGTGCAGAAGCTTTTTATCTTGATGAAGTCACAGTAGTTCATTTTTGCTTTTGTTTCCCTTGCCTTTGGAGACGTGTCTAACAAGAAGTTGTTGCAGCCAAGGTCACAGATGTTGCTGCCTGTGTTCTCCTCTAAGATTTTAATGGTTTCCTGTCTCACATTTAGGTCTTTCATCCATTTTGAATTTATTTTTGTGTATGGTATAAGAAAGTGGTCCAGATTCATTTTTCTGCATGTTGCTGTCCAGTTTTTCCAACACCATTTGTCGAAGAGACTGTATTTTTTTCCATTGGATATTCTTTCCTGTTTTGTTAAAGATTAATTGACCATAGAGTTGTGGGTCTATTTCTGGGTGTTCTGTTCTGTTCCATTGATCTGTGTGTCTGTTTTGTGCCAGTACCATACTCTCTTGATGTCAAGTCACAAACTTCTTTGCTCTGCTAAAAAGCCCTTCTCCGGTTGGACATGTTCCAATGGTGACTGGATAATAATCTTCCTGATTAATGTTTAGGAAGTCAACCTTGGACTCTATAATGGACTTTTAGAGATTGTATTAGTTTTCTATTGCTTCCATAACCAATTATCATACATATATTGATTTGTGACAACACCCATTGATTACCTCACGGTTATGAGGTAAGAAGTCTGGGCACAGCTTGCATGGCTCAGCTGAATTCTCTGCTTAGAGAATGCTGAAATCAAAATATTTTTTAGGGTTTTGTTACCTTCTGGAGGCTCTGAGGATAAATTCGCTTCCAAGCTCCTTGAGGTTGCTAACCCAATTCAATTCCTTGACGTCAGAGGACTGTCTTCCCTGTTTCCTTGCTGGCTGGCAGCTAGGAGCCAGTTTTTGCTCCCAGAGTCTGCCTGCCTTAATCTCCTGCTTTCTTTGCTGCCCCTCCAGCAACAGCACATCAAATCCCTCTCAGATTTCTCATCTCTCTGACTTCCTCTTCTGCCACATCTCACTGATTACTTCTGCTTTTACAGGCTAATTACATTGGCTCACCTCAGTAATCTAGGATAATCTCCCTATTTTAAAATCAGTTGATTAGTAACCTTAATTACATCTACAGAGGTCCTTCAGAGAAGTACCTAAATTGGTGTTTGATTGAAAAACCAGAGATGGTCATCTTGAGGGGACCTCGTGAGCAACACTTTAAAATAATGTTTCGTCATTACTTGAGTGATCTTATCTGTGAATGGCTGATTTCATCCATTATGTGTATTCTCTTTATCTTGCCATTTCATGGGATAATATTTTCTTTTCCTACCTTTATATTTAGTATTTCATCCACTTGGCATAGGAAGTCCTCTATTGCAAAAATTATCCTTATTGGTTGACTAAATGGGAAAGATTGGTTTGTTTGTTTTTTTTTTCCTCTCCCTCCACTCAGCTGAGGAAGGCTCCCTGGGGTGTGTGAGCACTATTTTCACAAACTGAAAAATCATAGCACATTTGGTTTGTACTAGGTCAGTGATTCTCAGCCCTTGCTGCACTTTAAAATCTCATAACAAATGTTAAGGGATTAATACTCAGGCCCCACCACAGAGATTCTGATTTATCTATAAAACCAGGTCATTTTTTTTTTTCCCAGTTTCCCACATGGTTCTAATTTGCAGTCAAGGCTGAGAACTATTGATACGCTCCAAACTTTCTGTTTTGGAGATAAGGAAGCTGAGGCGGTGATAAGTGACTGCCCGAGTTACCGAGTCAGGCCGTATTGGGCTGGCACCCCGGGCATGGGATTGCTGACTCCTTCTCTAGGAGAAATGATTTGCTGGACGTCTCATAACTAATGACAGATCTGGTGCTCTGTGCCAGATTTGTGCCCCAAATAAAAGGTTTATGGTTTAACTCTATGTAGATTTCAGTGCCCAGTGATTATCTGCAAAATGAATATGAGAGAGACCTAGAACATCTTGCCTCTTGCTTCAGTAGCAAGACTGTTTCTTTCCAGGACTTGAAGAAACTATTAGACCTTGCAAAATAACTGTTTAAAGGTCCTTGGTCAGCAGCTTGACTTGCTCATGAGCAATAAGCACAGATATGTTCTGGCCTAGCCAGGGAGCTGGCCACGTGGACATCCACAGTCTCTCAGTGTCCCAGAGCTACATGCTGCCATGTGGTCGCCACTTAGCTGCATGGGACTCTGGAACACTTGAAGTCTGGCTAGCGCCAGTTGTGATGTGCTGTGTGAAATACACACTAGGTTCAAAGATTCCATATGAAAAAAGGAGTGTAAAATATCTCAATACTTTTCATATCACCTATATGAGGAAATGATAATATTTTGGATACATTGGGTTGAATAAGATATATGATTAAAATAAATTTTATGTATTTCTTTCTTAATGTGGTTACCAGGAAACTTAAAAGTACATACGTGGCTGGCCCTTGTGTCTCACATTATATTTCTGTGACACAGCACTGTTTTTGAGGGTATTTTCTATTCAAGCTGTTAACAATGAATGGTCCAAGTCCAGCTGTGACACCTATGATCTCGAAGAGTAAAGTGGTATATTATACACTTCCTGGAGCTGAGACGTGACATTGATCTGCCCAATGTCTGCCATCTATTTGGCAGCCAGTCGGTCTGGCCAAATAGACTTCTTTCTATTTATATATATAGGCTTAGAGGAGGCAGGGCAGGGGCAGGGGATGCCGCCATGTCATGGAAAGAGCACACTTCATAGCTCTTAAGTAAAGTACCCGAAAGTAGATCAGGTGCTCTTGGAGACGCTAAGGCCTAGAGGTGAATATTATATCCCTTGAGCAATACTCCTAAAGAAACTGCTGTGTCAGCATTTATGAATTATTACCGTGTTTGACAGGTCTGGAGCACTGAAAATCCTGTGGTGTCTGCCCCTGTCCATAATTCAAATCCAAACTTTACTCCTTCTCTTTTTCTTACTGTCTATAGTTTTTCCTGCCTCACTGGTAGCCCCCTGCTCATGTGCTTAGTCAGCCTAGTTTCACATTTATGAAGAAGCATGGAAAGGGGAAGGCAGGCCTTGGAGACCTCAAACATGGTTCTAACTGTCTGAGGGATTCACTTAACCTCTCAAAGTTCCTCTACACTTTTACTTTCTCAATTTGAAAATGAGGCTGTCTTTTGCAGGGTCTGTGCAAACGTCAAGAGAAATAACAAGACTCCTGGCAGACTTATTCATTGGGCAGATTTTAGAGTAGGCATCTACCCTGTGTCAGGCTCAAGGCTAGTTGTTGGGGATCTAGTGAGTGAGTGAGTGAAACACACCTACGGCCCCCAGTTGCTCACAGCTAAAAGAAGAAAAGGACAAGGTGCCTGGCAACATCAGGACAGGAGTAGTTCTCAGGGAATGGCAAATTTCATTACACCGCACAGCATGGGATTCGGCTTATCACAAAATCTTGGGGTGGGGTGCAGACAGGGCAACTGAAGTCCACGGTGATTAAGTGACTGCCCGAGTTACCAGGTCAGGCTGGGTTGGGCTGGCACCCCGGGCATGGGATTGCTGACGGCTTCTCTAGAAATGCTTCGTCCAGAAGATCACATTGCCTCACTCTTGGTTTCCCAACTTGTTTACCTTAAAAGAACAAGTTCATTTTGGACTTGATAAAAGTAAAGAAAAGTTTCTCCCAATCTTTGCTCTATATGTTATCTGGGTCTGCTTGTAGCTCCTTTTATCACACTATGAGTTATTGTACTCATCATTGTCAGATTATCATCTCATCAAGATAATAATGTTTGTGCTTGAAGACTTCATTCTATGAGATCATGTCTTCAACAGCTTATCTGTGTTCTATTAAATTACGTAAAACAAAGCCAATTTCCATCTGAGAGTTTGAAAGAAACTCCAACATCTTTAACTTTGTTTAAAGCATATTCCCCATGTTCTATATGATCTATCACAGTAATAAAAAAAAAATAGATTTAAAAAAGAGCGACTTGTGAAAAGAGAGAGAAACAGCAGAAATTCAGAAAGGAGTTTGTGTTTTCAAATTCTGTTTTGGAAAAAAATGACTTGGTAGGTGCAGTGATGTAAAGGATGACATAAAAAGGAACATATCATTCAAATAAGCACCTACGCAATTGATTTCTCTTCCACGTGAGAGTCACTCCTGCCTTGTGAATCGGTGGGTGCACCACATGAATCAAGCTGGGTGAGTGGCGGTCATCCGCAAGGATAGTCGCTGCAGTGAGGTATTGCAAAGTGCCACTGAGTCATACTGACCTCGAACAGAATGCCCCATGTACCGAGAACGTCCACTCCCAGCAGGGTAGCCCTGCACACCAAAATAGAAGCAGCACTAAGCATTTAGTGCTGAAAGGCCTGTATTTTTTTCACTTCTCCAGAGAGGAAGAGGTGAAGACTTAAATTCCTGTAATCCAGCTGCCTTTTGTATTCTCATAGGGAGAGTCCTAGCTTCAAGCCAAGTGTCTCATCACTGGAATTCATCTACCCAATTTTCAGCTCTAGAAATCCATGATTCGCAAAACAAATGATCCGGACCCAGTAACAACAGCATGAGATCGTCATGACGGGTGAAATCAGCCTCTAGATTTTTTCCCACAATCGGCCTCCGTTTTGAAGGTGCAAAATTGCACCTAAGCAAAACTGAGCAGCCTTTCCACCTTAGCCTAGGAGACGCACATGTTACACTGTGATGCTTCTTCCTTTTCCTTGGACCCTTATGTGATGTAAGTGCATGGTTGAAGAAGGGGTCTTCTATGTTGTGGCTACCCAAGAACCCATTTGCTGATTGCTTTACCACCTCCCAGGCTTCCATGTCATGGTATATAAATGAGGGCCCCACTCCCCATCCACCCCATGGAAACATGATCAAACATAGTCTATTTATTACTGGTATCAGAAAGACTCTAATAATGTATTTATTGGTTACATGCCGAGGGCATGCTAAATGTTTTGAATAAATCAACTCATTTAATCTCCCCCTGATTTTCCTAGGGAAAAGGTAATAATATTCTCATCCTTATATTAGAGAAGAGTGAACAGGTTTGGTAAAGCTAGAATTTGAACCTAGCTCTCTCTGACTCCAGAACACATGCTCTTAACCCCAAGCTCACTCCGTCTGTAAATGAAGATCAAGGATGGCATTTATGGTGGAGGCTGATGTTAATTTCTAAAGACTTGGGAAAATATCTGTCAGTGATCATTAACTGAATATGATCAGCGAACAGTGGTACAGATGGTACCAAGCGAAATCAGGTGTCCAGGGTTCACTCAGTAGTACTCTCTCTTACCTCTTGTATCAGTGTCAGCAGATTGCTTAATCTTTGTACCTGTTACCTACATGCAGCCTAGATAGCATCATTCACTTCCCCAGCTGCTGGTGTGCTGGGTCCAGTTTGAACTGGCTTGTGAATCCACGTTCACTGACTTCAGGGAATCCAGGTTCGGTGACTTGGTAACTTAAAATCAGCCTTGGTGGAGGTATTTACACCACAGAAACTGGTCAGTGCTACAGTCATGGTTCTCTCTCTCTCTCTCTCTCTCTCTCTTTAATTCCAGAGAGACAATTGTTACACATTTATAAGTGCACCACTGTCTATGACTCAAAGAGATACAGTATGAATTGTCACCCTTCTAAAGGTAAACAAAGGCATACTGGGTACCCTTAAAAAAAACCCAAATATAATCATGCCTAATTCTTCAGTCCGCATCATTCTGCATTTGGGATGACCTCTTAAAATGTAACTGTAAAGATGTTATATGTCATTAGAAGTACAAAATTGTGTATTGTTGTTTCTGTTACAAAAACGTATATGCCCACTGTAACAGTTTAATGTTTCTGAATGCAAGTACAGACATACAAACCATAAAATATATATATCAGTGTTGTCAAAGAGAAATATAAAATATAATGCAAGCCACATGTGTGATTTTAAATTTCCTGCCGGTCACATTTTAAAAAATAAAAAG
Organism: Mirounga leonina; assembly: GCF_011800145.1. Lineage (NCBI taxonomy): Eukaryota > Metazoa > Chordata > Mammalia > Carnivora > Phocidae > Mirounga > Mirounga leonina. Next base: position 7,116,060 of record NW_023270889.1, read on the forward strand.
AAATAGGGATTGCTAGTTTTCAATAATATGTTTATTTAACCCAGCAATCCAAAATATGAGTTTAACCTATAGTAAACATAGACCTTACTGAAATATTTTGCATGTCTTTTTTGTACCAAGCCCTCAAAACCCATGTATGTTTTACACTTACAGCACATCTTAATTTGAATGCTAAATTTGCATCAGAGAGACTTGATCTGTATTTAGATTTAATAAAATCTACAGCTGAGAAACTAGATTCCTATCAAAACCTGTTTTGTATATACTTAATTAAATGCTTAATTAAAATTACATAAAAATTTAGCCTATTTAATTCCTCAGTTGCATTAGCCACATTTCCAGTGCTCGGTGGCCACTGGTGTTGGATGATAACTGAACTGGTCAGCGCAGGTACATACGATCTATGCTTTAAATGTTTTATTTAAAAAAGCGATTTATTATATATACTACTCCCAAAGACCTTTTTTTCCCTCATACATTACACATTTAAAATAATTTTCCATCCTATATTCCCCACTGGATCCTGAGAAGGGAAAAATCTCAGCGCAAGTAGGTATGTCAGTAATGTCTGTGAGCATTTTCTCTCTCACTAATTGGAAAGAAAGAAATTAACCTAAGGCAGTTTGGATCTGACCAATTTTCAAATGACCAGCACCATAAAAACTGAGTAATAACATGAAAAAATGCAAACTAGTCAAATAAATGCCTGGTACTAATTAGAATGGGTCATTTCAAATACTTGGATTCGCCTCTTTTTCAATGTCGAGTTCTTAGAACAGCTTCACTGGAAAATCAACTAGATTCGGTTTTGCAATATTTCATTGGTAATGAACACCTGCATCAGAAAGTACACATTTATTAGGTTATCTAACTAGAGTCTTGGTTTTGCAATATAAACAGTTCTGTGGGGATTTTTTAATCAGCTCTTACTTTTTTGGTATCAGGATAGCTAGATAAGTAAAACAAAAAAATTGGGGAAATATTATTTCTATCAATTCAGCTGCCATATTGGTATTTTGCCTTTGTTAAGGTAAACTACAAGTTCCTCAGTCTATCTTATTATTCTATCTATATATTAATATGCTGACGTCATTCTTCTAGGGATGCTGTTGACCACTTTCCTTTTAAATACTTGATACAAATCAGAGGGTCTAGGTGGCTTCAGGTGGTGGTTCCTTTTGTCTTTGCCAAATTACAAACCAGATAGGAGCACATTTTCCCCTAAATGGCTTAACATACTTCATAATATTACTTTTTTTTTTAAAGATTTTATTTTATTTATTTGACAGAGAGAGAGAGAGACAGCTAGAGAGGGAACACAAGCAGGGGGAGCGGGAGAGGGAGAAGCAGGCTCCTGGCCGAGCAGGGAGCCCGATGCGGGGCTCGATCCCAGGACCCTGGAATCACGACCTGAGCCGAAGGCAGACGCTTAACGACTGAGCCACCCAGGTGCCCCTAATATTACTTTTAATAGAGTTAATGTCAGGGTTCTTCATGAAATAGCCTAGTCTTAGTATTAAATTCATCTGGTACTCATCATCTCTATGTAAATCTCTGAAATCCAGTAATGACTTACCTCTGTCTTTCAGTCTTTGGTCTCCTACCTTCAGCTTCCCACCAGACATTTCTTATACTTCCACAAGTCTTTAAATCACTATTAAATCACTTTAATACCAAATATCCCAAGACAGTCTTGTAATCTTCTCATTCCTGAACAACTCAGATCCCAAAATCCTGATTTCTATCAATAGTGCCATCTTTCATCCACACATATACTATATACTCATTCATTTGTGATAGGCATGTTTTCTTTATCATCTCCTGTATCCAGTCATCGCCAAATCGGTATTTCTCAGTGATACCAGGTTAAGAAAGTATGAGGGGCAGATTTATCCTAAGAAAAATCCACTTTGCACATGCTGTCCTTATCCCAAAACTTCCAGTGACTTTCTGATTAATATGAGTTGAACTGCGGGGGCACCCAGGTGGCGCAGTCGGTTGAGCATCTGGCTCTTAATTTTGGCTCAGGTCGTGATCTCAGGGTCCTGGGATAGTGGGATCCAGCTTCTGCCCTTCCCCATACTCTGAGTTCAGCAGGGTGTCTGCTTGGGGATTTTTCTCCCTCTCCCTCTACTCCTCCCCCAAGCTCACACTACATACATACATACATACATAAATCTATCTATCTATCTATCTATCCTTTTAAAAATATCTGAGTTGAACTGCTGTTTCGGTCTAGTCCTCCCTTACCAACCCAATGTTATTCCCCTTTATTCATAATTTCGAAACTTGTTCTCTCTCTCACCTCCAACTACTGCCCTGAACTAATCAGACCCAGAGCCATACCTTTGAATTTGTACCATCTGAGTTTTTACCCATAATGCAAGTTCACACCCCTCCCTCACTATTCCTTACCTATCACAATCTTCTCTCTCATTTAGTTCTAATTTTAAGCCCCTCAGTTCAGTGGCTGATTTTTTTTTCCCCACTCTGATCTTTCTTTCATTTTTAGGTATGCTTCCTCTTTTCCCAATTTCATTTGCCTATCTTGCCTAATTCTTGAAGTAAAGAACCATGATTTGATTGCTTTTGCATTCTCCAGTGTGCCCTGCACAATTCTAGGAGTTCAACAAATTCTTGCTAATTTTAAAATAAAGAGAATTGAACTAATTCCTTTCTTGGCCTGGAGTTGGTTATAACATGTTGGAAAAAATATTATGTTTAATCTCCATCTCTTCTCATGTGTTTATGTACTGTTTTATAGCCAAGGAATAAAAGTCAGTATATCACAGGCCTAACTGTAATTTAGAGTCTCCTCTGCTGGGCAGTTTACAGAATTAAAACTCACACCAGCTGATTACACTGCTTTTCAGCTGGCTCTCCCTTGAGGAAGTTGCTGGGGGTGGAGGGACAAGGTGGGGGAGGGCAGGCAAAATGCCTCAGGCTTTGAAAGTGGAAATGGTGTGAGTTCCATTATGCAAGAATGGAAGCTTGTCTCCCCTACCCAACCACCTTCCCACCCCAAATGAAAATCTTGCCATGAGGCTATAGCCAAAGAATGCATAAATATCAGTAGAAATTTAGAGAGGTATTTTCCCTAGAAAAATCTTGCAAACTTAAAAACCCAGTAGGCTAAGGTACATTTGGTAGATTCCTCTGGACAGTACCTGCCTCTATATAGAGACTTATATTGGGGAAGGGGAATAATGGGACTTTGTCCTGCTCACATCTGGCACATTATCGACAGACAACCCTGAAGTTTCACACTTCGTATGTTGGCACTTTTTCCTCTCCTAGGGACGTTTTCTCCCAGCTAACACCTAACAAAGAAGGATCCTCTTATCTAGAAGCTGCCATAGGGAGTTCTGCAAAACGTAAGGGGGCAGCTTGCAGTCAAATCGAACAGAATGTCCGTCAGCCTGGTTGTGTGCTGGCCCTGGGGACAGTTCACTAGGGGACTACTTTGACAGTCAGCCCCACTGAGCCCGCAACCATGGAAGCAGAGCTTTAGTCTTGGATGAAACAGTGAGCTCTTCCTGAATCCAACCACACCTCGCCATCCTCTTCTCTGCTACCTAGTTGGAGCTCGGGCCAGGGCCGTATGCAGTACTCTCAGTGCTGCAGTGAATGGTTCTCAGCTCCTATTTGGGAGAATGGCAGTTTTAAATACCTCCTTTTCTGCTGTAGGAGTGTGCAAACAGATTTCTGGTTGATTTTGCTTTAAGATTCTTTTTGTTTGTCTCATTGTATGAGATAGAACACGTGCTCTGGAGATAGGTTGTTGCTCATTTGGATCATAGGTTGTTGATTCATTTGCAGACAGCAACTTTCAGAAGTTTGGGATGGGAGGGAGTCATCTACTATTCATCTGAAGCAAAATTCACTTGTCTTGGGCATCTGCCAAGTATCTTTGAAATATTTGAAGAGGCGACTTCCAAACCAGAGAAAGCAGCCGTCCGAGCAATGCAAACCTATTCATATCTTTATTCAGTTGGGAAGCCAAAAACCCTGCCTGGGAATTAGAATTCTGTTACAACCTGATATCCAGAGAACAAGTGCCAAGGGAGGTTTCTTCACCTGACACTAAGTGCATTGGGAGATTGCTAGTAAAACTAACACTATATAACACTAACTAACCCAGTTCCTCCATGCTTTTCCGACTTAAAAAAAAAAAAAGATTTAAATAAATTTTAAAAGGAAATATCCAGTTAACAACAGGATGGCATTTTCAGCCTTTAGCATATTTAATTTTAGCCTTTTTATGTATTTCTGCTAGAGACTTCAAGCTCGGATTACATGGCCTATTCACCTGCTAGTAAAGGATCTAAGGAGAGATGCTCCAAGGTTCGCATTTGCAAAGTAGATGAGGCTGATGCAAGGCCATTAGCTCAGGGCCTTCCAGGTCAGGAATTTAAAACATGGATGTTACGATAACTGTAACGCACATTTGTGTGAACTCTCATAATTGGCCAAGTGCGTTCACGGGCCGTGTCACACTCCGTTCTGCCCGTGACTCCAGGGGGCAGTGTTTGAGGGTGCTCTTTAGGCATTCCGCATGCACGTGCGTATTCAGACACAGGAAGATACTCAGTTGATGTAGAGATGTGTATTGTTAGAATTTTTTAAGAACATAAAATCATTTGGAACAAAAAAAGAAATGATGGGCCCTCCACTATCTAGAAATGAAAGTATGAAATATCACAGTTGATGCCTATTCAGAATTACACGGCCATTACCGGGGACCACACCATTCATTCCATTACCCACGAGAACAAATGTTCTTGTTCATCATTTCAGCCTGATTAGGGGTAACGAGAAGGGCTCTTTCATTATCGTCAAGAATATACAATAGTGGGCGCCTGAGTGGCTCAGTTGGTTAAGCGACTGCCTTCGGCTCAGGTCATGATCCTGGAGTCCCTGGATCGAGTCCCGCATCAGGCTCCCTGCTCGGCAGGGAGCCTGCTTCTCCCTCTGACCCTTCCCCCTCTCATGTGCTCTCTCTCTCTCATTCTCTCTGTCTCAAATAAATAAATAAAATCTTTAAAAAAAAAAAAAAAAGAAGAATATACAATAGTGAAAATGAGGCCGGAGGGAGGCCCTGGAGGAGAGCCCAGGGCGATGATCAGGTATGCCTGAGTGATGTGTAAGTAATGTAATTTTATGGAAATCGTATGGCTAAGCTTTAAAGGAGTTGGCCTTAGTTGTTAGATGTAGCAACAGCCTCCAAAGGACAGTGTGTTGAGTTCAATTTAGACCAGCCCAAACATGTCTCTTCAGAGATCCTAGAAGTGGACCCCTGGATTATTGATTCCAAAGCAGCTTATTTCCTCCAGGTAAAGGCACGTGCTGGCTGAGGCATGATCTGCTCCCCTACTCATCAAACCGAAGGGATTCAGGTGTGGCCACACTGGAGATCCCAGATAGCTAGCAAGGCTGCGAACTGACCTTTCTCTGAGTCTGGGATGTTCCCTGGTCTTTCAGAGCCACACTCCTCCTAAAACAGAAAACCCAGGACACCAGGTATCCTAAGGCGGGCTACCTAGGCAGCAGAGATGTTTTGTAGTCTTTTGCTTCTCACCTTCTCCTTTCTGCTGTCTTCTAGCTAAACCTCCCCATGATGGCTCATTAGTACACTCTCCTGAGTATTAGTTGCACTCTTTTATTCACTGGGAAACACACTGGAGAAGTCTTCCTATTACAAGTGGGTTGTTGTGTTTTTCCTTTTATGGCCTGTCCAGCTCAAGGCCCTATGCTTGGTGATACTGCTGACGAGTTTTTCTATTTCCAGATCAAGTTAAAGTGAAACCACACTGGCCCTATTATTGAAGCACCTTGTGGTGAGGTGCTTCTAGGGCTGTTGGCCAGGGTGTGAAAATCGCTAGTGTCCATGTTATTTCCTGAGGCAAGCACCCATGGGAAGTAGAATTTATTATAAACCTACTGTTTGCCCTCATGAAAAGTACAACAATACGAGACTCTGGGGCAATGAAAGATGTACTAGGACTCCTTTGAGAGCTGACACGCATGTCAGCTCATTCGTGGTTTAGCCAGGTTTTAAACAGTATGCAATGATAATGGTCTGCTTTTAGTTGGCTTTATCTTACTCTTTTTTGTGTGATTGCAGGTCCTACAGGTATGGATCTCTGGCAGCTGCTGTTGACCTTGGCAGTGGCAGGCTCAGGCAATGCTGTTTCTGGGAGTGAAGGTGAGTTCTGCTTTCCCATTCCCACCCCCAGTGTTTTGAAATAACACTGAACTTTATTTGTTAAATGTAAGTTCTTTGGATGATTTAATTCAAAGAGGTAAGTTTTAAGTAACAGCAAATAGGAAACTTGTCTTAGCTTTAAAATCATAAGCTAGGAGGACTTTCTGTGGATGTTTTAGGAGGAATACAGTTTTGGCGTCTAATGTTTATACATCAAAAATAATGCTGCAAATCATGCTGAGGGCATTTATACTGAAGGCAAGCCAGGTCTCTTGGTCCTGGGAGAGATATTGCAATTGCACTGGAGGGTTGGTTATTAACCTACTGATCACTCTGCTCGTCCGTGACTAAGGCTATCATCCCCTATTTCCAGAGCTCAGAATTAAGGTCTCTGAATCATATTCTCTGAGAGCAGAAATTGCAGGTTTCAAATAAATTTCACCTCTCACGCTCTGGGTGATTACCGTTTGGCAAAGCTTGAAGGAAGACACAACTGAAAATAGTTGAATAATGTACTCAGAACTCATGAGTTCCTTGGCCGTCTCTATAATTCTCCTTCCTTTTTTATGCCATCTTCGTCATGGAGAAGTCTCAGTACATTCAAACGTACGTCTCATGGCAGAAATAACTGGAACAAGAAAGAGTAATGGAAGAGAATGAGAAGAAGGATTTTTCTGTCCAAAAAAGGAAACTGTGCTTATAAAGGGGTGGGAGACTTTTTAAAAGATTGTCTTTAAAAGATTGAGTATTTGATTTTTTTCCTTGCTCAGGCATCAACATAAGAAATAAACTATCTATTTCTCCCATGCTGTGACCCCACATTCAGTTGTTGCTTTAAGAGTAGCTGATTCCCCTACTCCCTGGGCAACTCATGTTGGAAAACACAGTTTAACAGCAGAGGTAGTGCCTTAAGATGTCCTCCCTGACCTTTGAGCCAAAAATAAATCTGTAGTAGTGAGCGGCTGAGGGCGACCAGAGTAAAAAAAAAAGGGGGGTGGGTGGGTAAAATAGGTTATTTTATCGTTTAAAGCAATTTAAAAGTATTTCTAGAAAAGAAGTCATAATTGTTTGAAATATTTTTGGGTCTTTCTGGTGTTATAATGTCAACATTATGCAAGTCAAACATGGAGAGAATTGCAGGCTCCATTTCAGCAGCTTTTCCCATGGCTGGTTTTAGACCCTGGTTCTGAGCCAAAGAATTACAGCTGAGATCCTCGGCTGTTCCAAAGTCATGGTGGTTTAATCTCTACTTTTTTCATTAAGGTGGCTTTCACTCCACTGGGCAAGGCTTGAGGAATTTAAAAAACCTGTGAAATGAAAAGTATGGCAAAGGAAATCTTTAAAGAAAATTAAAAATGTGTCCCCAGCTAAAGGCGAGAGCTCAAGTTACATTTAGACCTAGAGTCTGCAAAGAGCATCTATTTCAGCTGCTTTGACATTTTAGCTTTGACATAAACCTTTAACTCCATAAGGAGAGTGGAGAAAACAACACCATTAACTGGTTTTCTGTTTGCTTTCTGTTTTGCTTTTTGATAGTTTTTTGTTTGCTTGGTCTGTTTGGGGGTAGCAGAGATAAGAAAATGCAATGGCCTACGGCAAACAAATCCTGCAGCCTACCAGTACTTACACATAATAAGTAATTTAGCAAAGGAAAACATTTCTTTCTCCTCCTTTTTTTTTTTTTTAAGTTAGTGGGCTAACCCAAATTGTTTTGAATTATGTGGCTACTCCAGAGGTCTACCTTAAAACGCCTGCTGTTGTTAAGGATGAGTATGATGTTTCCATAGAAGGTGTAGATGAGAGACACCTGGGTGCCTCAGTTAAGCGTCTGCCTTCGGTTCAGGTCATGATCCCAGGGTCCTGGCATCGGGCCCCGCATCGGGCTCCCTACTCAGCAGGGAGCCCGCTTCTCCCTCTCCCCCCCCCCCCCGCCCCCCCCCCCCTTGTGCTCTCTCTCTCTCCCTCTCTCTCTCTCTCTGTCAAATAAATAAATAAAATCTTAAAAAAGAAGCTGTAGATGAACATGTTTGAACATGAGCATGCACACATGTGAGTGTGTTTACCAGTTCTGGCATTTATCTGGTGACTTCTGCCAAAGTGATCACGTGACATAACACAGCTTGAATCTCAGATGGCATTCAGGGGCCATGCAGTTCTTTCTCTGCCAGTTCTGAATGGTAGCCAAATTTTTTTTTTTTTTATGTTCTCTCCCATTGTATAAGGCAGAATGAAAATATAGGTAAGGATTTAAAACAAAACAAAACACTACTGTAGTTTTACCAGCCATTCATTTGAATTCGGTTTGGCCAGGGAAAGAGGTGATACCACGGAATAAGGGATCTGGAAGGTATGACCTGGAGTAGAGTCTCCCACAAGATGGTAAAGGATGACAGGTCTGTGTGCCTAGGGAAGGTTGGCACTTGAATCCTGGGGCAGGGTTTTTCTTGCTGGGGCAAATGAGCAGTTAGAAATAAACTGGCCCCGAGAGGATTTTTCATTACATCTAATTGCCCCATGGGAAATTAAATGAGAATTCAACATCAAAATGTGCACCACTGTGTTAGTTCAAGTCTTCTAATAGGTGCTCTCTCTTTGTCTTCCATCCTTAATGTTAGTCCCTCCAAAGATTAAAAGGTACTATATCCTTCTGTATCAGTCAAGGTAAAAATTTATACTGGGAGTGCGATGCCATGTCCTAAAGCAATCAGGATCCTCAAAATAATGTTCTTGGTATCTCTTTGAACATTTTTTATAAACCTGTGCAAACTGATACAACACTTATGTGGGGAAAAAAAAGACACCTCTGTTCTCATTGCTAACAGATAGGAAATAATGACCCAGTGGAAGGAACATTGTATTTTTTTAAAAAAAATAAGCCTTACCCCTTCCAGTGGGTCTCCACAGAGCCCTGGGAGGTTGCCAAGACATAGAAGATACATATCAAGCAAGTATTAGATTCATGGTTGTAGTAGGTAAACAGTAAATGGTGTGCCTATTACATGTTTTGAAGAAGGACTAGTTCTAGGCATTCTGTTCACACTGGGAGTGAAAAAAAAACCCACCATAGACCTTTAGATTGCTGCAGTCTTTACTGTCACCAAGAACAAGAAGAAATCTTTCAGTCTGTTCTCATGCCGTGGCCTGAGTCCCTGTACATCAGCAACCCTGTGTCACTGGGTCCTCGCAGGATCACAAACCGCTTTGACACTGGAGTTCAACAGGGCATAGTCAGCCAGGTTGAGGAGCCCCTGGCCTTATCTTTTGGAATGTTGCCAGTGGAGGAGATGAGTACAGACCTCTGCAGATGGTGACACAAAACAGTCTTTCATCAGGTTTTTACTGAGCACTTTTCTGGATTCAAGGATGGATTTTAAATTTATGTTCCTACCTTTAGAGAGCCCATGGTTTACAGAAGAGAAGACAGATGAGTAAACATAATTTAATTGTGATCCCCTTGGGTTATTAAAGAGTTTTAAACAGGGTAATAATACTGTTAGGTTTTCACTTTGGAAATAATACTGGCAATAGGATGAACGTGGATTTGAGAGAGATGAATGTAGAGGAAGAGGATTGTAATAGGTCAGGAGAGAGATGATATAAATGTGACCATTGTAAAAAATAGATGGATCACAGAGATGTTGAGGAGGCAGAACCACCCATACTTGGAGCCCAAGTACGTGTGGGTTTTTGACTTCAGGAACTGTCAGCGCTTTCTTCCTCCATCCATTTCGAAGTTCTCATCTTTGTAGTTAACGTTATCAACATCAGCAGTGACTCACTTTTAATACAGTGAAGTGTCAGAACACAGTTCAGCCTATTAGCAGTGAAGTGGTCCTTGCAGGGAGCAGCTCTGTAGGGGAGGAGACGTCCTGAGACTGATGGAGCCGTGGGCCATTTCCCAACACTCCTGCCCATCCTCGCTCGGGTCCCAAGGCTGTCTTCCCACCTCCGCAGTGTGGCTGGCATATGGCTTGGGCCCCTGTGCCCCGAGAGTCCACAGAGAAGTAAAGGCCTGGCTCCCTCCCTGTGCCATCTCTGGACATTCATGACTCTATCCTGAGGCCTGGAACGTACCACCCCCAGATATTGTATCATCACCGGGCTATGTACTTACCTCACGGAGTGCAATAAAGTATATGCTGGATAAGTTGATAGCAGCGAAGCTTTGCACTGGGCAGAATCTGTGGGGTCGGTGAGGCTTACACGCAGCTAAGTGACTCACCCCTGCAAAGCAGCTGGTAGGGTGAGTGAGTAGGTTTGTGCCTCAGCTAATTAGTAAATGAAAGGACTGGAACCACCAAAGAAGAACGTGAACCTTGAATGTTAATTCACGCATGCCAGTGACCGACTACACCTCTAGTCTTCCACCGTGGACTCCAAGTCTTTGGGCATGAACCAGTCTTGGTATGCACAATGTCTCCCCACCACTTAGGTTCAGTGGCCTAAATTGGGGCTCCTCTTACGGGGTCGACAGGAACGAGGTTGACATGATGGCTATGATGTGTAGCCAGAGCTCCTGTTCACGGACACACTGGGTTTTCTGCCTCTGGCTGGGGGCTAACCCAGGTTTGGCTGTCACAGGAGTCCACCCCAGCTGGGAGCCGCCCCTCCAGCCTCTGCCTGGGTTCCGCCTCCAGGACGTGGGACCCAGCCTCCCTCAACCACCCAGCACCTTTTCCCTAGAAAACCCTCTTGGGAAGAACCTGTGGCCAGTGATTTTGTCCTCACTGTGAATTTAAGTCAAGGAGTTACTTTCCCGGAGTTAATTCTGTTTAAACCTTAACTTTACTCTCTATACGGTAAAGAATGTTGGGCATTTCAGAGCCATCAACGAAGGCATCTTTTAAGGCCTCGCCCCTGCTGCTTACACCCGCCAGTTTACCCAGATCCTGTGCTTCTCACTTGTCGTCAGGCGGTCCCCAGCCGCTACGACCCTCACCTTCCACCCTCCCGTTTGGGCTTTTCCGGCACTTGCCTGGGTGTTTACGTAATGCTGTCAACAGTGTCATTCTCAAACCCGAAGAGAAGCGTCCTCGTGATCTGTAGTGAGCAGCGTAAAGGCGGTAATGATGTGTAACATAAACACACTTTGAAATCTGATGCAGTGACCATACAAAGCGAGGATTCTGTGGTGCCCTGGCTGGTGGTTAGTGCACAGACTTCAGGGCCCAGGGGCTTGGAGCTCTTCTTCGGCGTCAGCTGCAAATCAGAGTTTTCTCTGGTCCGTATTTCTCAAACCTGTTCAAATGAACCCGCAGGATTTCCCCAGATATATCTATCGGGAGTCTCTGTTTCTGTTTATACAACACCTTGCTGACCTTGAGCCTTCGCCTTCACTAATTACAGTATCTTCATTACCTTTTCTTGGCAGGTTTGCAGCTAGTAGAACATGGTGGATCATGTCCCAACCGTGAGGAAATGTTTCGGGATGTTGTTAGTAGAATCTCTCACCAACAGGCTGGGCAAAGGGATGGGAGGAGGAGGTGGGCTCAGGGCATAGGAGAAGTGACATTTGCTTTGCGTCCCTCTTTAAATGAGGTTGTAATGACACCTGTGTTTCAAGTCGTGTGACAAAGTCTGGACCGAGCTTGAAATGGGCAATTTAATTGTTTTCAAATGATTGGCAAAGTGACCCCTGCGTACCCTGTGTAATAAAGTGTCATGGATTTAAAACTCATTAAACCTTAACATCCAGAAAGGAAGTTTTGTTCGTCCCTGTATCCCCCCTCCTCCAGCACTCTGACACATAGAGTAGATCTTCATTGATCTGTGGAGTGGATGAATGAATCAGAATGTAAATTCTGATCTGCCGCGTCTCCAGTCACCACAGCCCACAGTTGTTACTAGCGCTCTGTTATCTCAGAGGACTGAATTAGGACCCCCTTCCAGTGGGAGGGGTCTGGAAATAGCCGTGTAGCTATGGAAGCTAGAACTAGTGGCCTCATGAAGCCCCAAGCATCCCTGTGCCCTACCCTCAGCCCTGATTTGTGGGCTTTCTCTGTGGATGGAATGATCTCGTTTTTCTGCTCTATACTTCAGATGCCATCAAGGCCAGAACGGTGCTCTATGCACTGATGCCTAAGAGCCCGATGCCCTTCCTAAGTCTTGCCAACCTTTTTCCAAGTAACTGAACTCTGTACCCCGTGCACCAGCCACTGGCTAATATCCTGCATTGAAAGAACCAGTCACCCAGCACCAAACCTCTGATACCACATTCATCTGTGCCCCACCGACCTGATTAAATCACCTCAAATATTGACAGACAGAGAGAGGCATAATGAGACCTGCAGATCCCAAATCCAAGTTTTCTCTGCCCCTTTGGACATTGACCTTCGGATTACAAAAACTCTGATTAGAGATTATATGGAAAGCTGGATCAGTTTTCCCCATTCCTTTCCTTAAATATCATGTCTTTCCAGTTTTCCAGTGAGAACTCATCTTGAAGTACAAAGCCCTCAAAATTAAAAATCAAAGTTATATTGCTAAAATCCTTGGTTTCTTGATCTCTGAATATGAAAAAACTGGTATTTTCTGTATTCTCTGACCTTTTAGTAAAACCTTGCAAATTTGTGGAACCAGAAATCATGTTTAGAGCATTTGACTTATGGACAGCCATGTGCTATGTGTAAGAATTACCAGATTCACATCATTGGATATTTAGTTGGTGATGCTGACCACTCTGTACTTGGGGGAGCCTTGGCCTCCCCAAAAATAAGAGGTCATTTTTTAAGGAAAGGACCATTTTGTGGCTGTGTAACATTTAGGACATATCCTCCCTTCTCCTCTACCCAGCCGTTGACCCAGCTGCTTCCTTGGTTGGAGCAAAAGGCACCATGCTTTTCTTGACAATAGCTGGCGATGGAAGAATGTGTTGTGGTGGGAGCCGGAGAACAGGGAAATGGGCAGGAGTCCGTCCAAGAGCCCTGCTCCACATCAGGGCATTTTGGCCAGATCTAGCAAGGAGTAGAATGCAGCAGTCCCCAGGGGGCCATGCTCCTCCGACAGCCCTGGCTGGGCTTACAAACTGGTGTATGACTGTGCCCAGCTGCCCATGTGAGTCATGCCAGCACCATATTCTCTGGATGTTTGCTCAGAACTTCATAAGCACAGTTGACTAACTCTCCTACCCTTTGCTGTCGTATTAAGCCTGACTTCCTGGGAAAGCTCTGATCGAGGAATAGAAGAGCTAGATTAATTTCTGTGCCTACCCTGGCTGTAATCTGTGTGTCAAACTCATGTTTATTATAGCCATTATGGATGTGAAAGGCGAAAAGTGTAGCTACTCCCTGTATGCCCTAACTGTCTTGTCTGATTTCCATGGGTGGGTGCTAAAAACTTGGATTCCTAGGTCTAAAAAAACTTATCTTAAGGAAAAAGTAGACTATGAAGCACTTTCTTTAGCATGAAATGTATCTAGAGTAGAACTCTTCCCTGTTGAATTTAGGGATTTCTCCAACATGTTGGTTGGGAGCGGGTTGCTATGAATCCAAAGTCAGAGCCTCCGGTGTGGGGAGAGTCAACTGATGCCTCAGAGCAGAAGGTAGAAGGAAAAGACCGAAAGTCCAGCCTCTCATGAGACCAGCTGCCTCTCAGCCCACAGTGGGTATTCAACTGTAGTTAGCTGGTAGGAGCCCAGTTTGATTTGCATTTGATTTGTTTTGGCAAGATGTCCCTCTGGTGCTGTGACCCTGCCTTGGCTATCACTTCCTGAGGCAGTAGCAATCAGCCCGAAGCTTAGACTGTGAGAGGGTTGAGGGAACCCAGGGAGGAACTCTCTGAGGAGAGGAGAGGTTGATCAGGTGGCCTTGGCTGATACCCAGAGAACCTATGGAGAACCTACAACCTGCAGAACCTACAGAGAACCTGCTTGGGAGAAAGGGTCTGTAAGCAAGTCTCTGTACCAATCGTATCAGACTCCTGTTTCTTTCTTCTCTCATCATGAGGAGAGGCAGTCCAGATTAGGGATTTCAGAGTATTGATCTTGAATTTTGTCAGAACTGGGTTTGAAATGCAGTTCTGCCATTTATGAGTAACAATATATGCCTAAAAGAAGCAGTGCAGTTGCACAACAAAGTTTTGGAAGCTAAAGATAATTATAATAATGCCTTCGGAAAACTGTTGAGAAGAGGATTCTAATGTTTAAGGTGTTTTCAACAATAGAACCGATGTAGCATAGACTTCTATTAAATGAGATACTTCTGTATTTATCATTTTTACAATGAATGTTCAGAGTAGAAGTTTGATTTAAAAAAAACCTTAGTGCTCTAGTTCTTGTATTTTTAATAAAATTAAATTTGACCAAGTCAGCAAGTGGGTCTGTAGTGAGTTAACTCTGATGCTGGTAGTCTTACCTGGCAAGTCAGTTCAAGTCAATGACACTGAGCATTTGCTGTGTGGCAGACAGTGTCAGGAGGAGTGAGACCGGGTCCCCAGGTTAGTCACTAGGTGAACTAGGGATGTGCAGACACCAAATTAAAACAAATTCATTGCAATAATTACACAGAAGCATATTAGTGGCTCCATATTTTAAAGATTTTATTTATTTATTTGAGAGAGAGGGAGAGACAGAGCACAAATGGAGGGAGAAACAGAGAGAGAGGGATAAGCAGACTCCATGCTGAGCATGGAGCCTGACTTGGGGCACCATGGGGTGGGGCTCGATCCCACGACCCTGAGATAATGACCTGAGCCGAAATCAAGGGTCAGACACTTAACCGACTGAGCCACCCAGGCGCCCCGAGTGGCTTCAGTAAGTACCTTATACTTGTTACCTCAGTTACTCTTCACAGCAACGCTAAGAGGAAGTTCCATTATTACCCTTAGGGAAGGACACGAGGAATAATTACATAACTAGTTTACAAAGCTAATGAGGGCAAAAGTGAGAGTCCAGTCAGAGCACACACCATACTGCCCCTCGTGTACTAGGATTCTCCTGGTGGCTAACTAACGATAATACCTTGGTAGGAATCTCATCTCATTCCTGGAGGCTGCTGGTTTACCTGATCAGCCTATGAAAGAACCATAGTTATATTATGTCAAAAAGACAGGAGGTGATTCCAGGAACTACTTCAGTAAGTCCTTTAGATTCAGGGTCGTTACATTTAATGCAGTACTCAGACTTTCAGTGTTGGACCTCACTATTTCATATATAATACAAATTATTTACATAATATATAATATATATTATTTCTATAATAAATGATACATTTATAATTTATAATTATTTATATAATATACCTAATATAAATTATTTCACATATAATATAAATTATATATTTATATATAAATTGATATAACCGCTGATGAGGTATGGGTAATTTTCTCAAAACAAATGGGCATCTCTTCCTGAGGCTAAATCAGTAGCCAAAGTTTATGGGGACAGGAACCGCCTCTTCTCCTTGGAAAAAACTCTGTGAAAAGTACCTCCTGGGTCACTGAACCCTCTCATGCTGTCCAGTCCTGTTATCCACATGGCTCTCCCCCCATCGTTGTAGAGAGGTACAAGGACTGCTTATGAAATCAACTCTGGGTTTTCTCTTCTGTATTATTCACGGGTGTTCACATATTCTTTATGAATGCAGAAGCTGTCAAAGTAAAGGGAATCTGTCTCCTCTCTCTACCAACATGTTTCTGGAGTTAGACTACACACAGACACTATTACGCCATATACTTTTGCCTGTTCCTAAATCTACCCTACCTTACCCAAAGTTTTACCTTTCATAGGATAAACATACCCTATTTTGCAGATAGGACTTATGTTTGCATGAGCATTGTTCTTATGCCATTTTTCTGAAAGGATTTGTCCCTATAAGTCAGTGGTGGTGAAACTGAGCTTATAAGAACAAGAGCCTTCAGTTCACTGGAATTTCTTTTTATGTTGCTTTCTTAGGAGAAAGGGGCAAGGTGTCAGAAAAGAAAAATTGTATCAAGAAACTATTTAAACCAAATTTGGAATGTCTTTGGCCATTAGTGATCTTATCTAATGGTGTCATGGGGGAAAAAAATATCATTAATTAATCAGCAACCTTGGTTATGAATCTAGTTCTATCAGTAATCAGCTCTGTGGTTCTGGGCAAAAGCTCTTAATTTCTCTAAATTCAACTGCTTGTCTATTAATAGAACTTTCAGAGAAAAAATATCTAATCTGTCCCTTTCAACTCCAAAATTATGTTTTCTATTATTTCTTAGATATGGATGTGGTACCCCGGAACAGATTCCCTCCTACTAAGCCCTACCTTCAATCCTTTGTGATAGACCTTCTTCTTCTGGGCTTTTTTTTTTTTTTAATAAGTGACTAGAGTGCAGACAAGGAAGGCAGGCTCATCACATCTGCAAATGTAAAGCTAAAGATAACAAATGTGCTGAATGACAGACGTAGGCTTCAGAGTATCTTGACAGCCTACAGTAGGGGACCAAAACTACCAAGATAAAATTTGATAGGGATAAATGTAAAGTCCTGTGTCTAGATTTAAGAAAATTAACTTCATGATTGAAGGATGTGAGATTCCTGGCTTACAGCAAGTCCTTTGTAAAAGACTTGGTTATTTAGTTCATTGCAGATATAGGTAACCTATTCTGACGTAGCTGCCAAAGGAAACTCAGGCTGCTTTATTAGAAATGGAAGGTGTGGGACACCTGGGTGCCTCAGTCGGTTAAGGGTCTGCCTTCGGCTCAAGTCATGATCCCAGGGTCCTGGGATTGAGTCCCACATCGGACTCCCTGCTCAGTGTGGGGAGTCTGCTTCTCCCTCTACCCTTCCCCCTGCTCGTGATTTCTCACTCTCTCTCAAATAAATAAAAATAATAAAAAATAAAAATTTAGAAAAAGAAACGGAGGATCTAGAACAAGGAAAGCGCCAGTCCTCTGGACTCTGCACTGGCCACAACATATCTAGAAGAGTCTGGTGAGTTGCAGACACCAAGATTTAAGAAGGATATTGACAAACCAGGACAAATCAGACTTAATGGTGAAGATGTGAGATCCTGTGAAAGGAACTAGTGATGTTCAGTCTAAGGGTGATGAAGGGGCAAAGGCAAGATGTTTGTTTTTAAAATGCATCATCTTGAGGAGGGCTTGAACCAATTCTGTTTTTATTTATTTTTTTATTATGTTCAGTTAGCCAACCTACAGTACATCATTAGTTTTTGATGCAGTGTTCAGCAGTTCGTTAGTTGCATATAACACCCAGTGCTCATCACAACACGTGCCCTCCTTAATACCCATCACCCGGAGATTATGCTAAGTGAAATAAGTCGACCAATTCTGTTTTTATCACGTGGCAAAGTAATATACCATAAATATAGACTTCGGGAATCAAACATATGCATGTATGAATTTCAGCTCAACCTGTTTCAAGTCTGCAAATCTCAGCAAATTATCTTCTCAGCACTTCCGTTTCTCATCTTAAAGATAATAATCTTTGCTCATAAAATTATCCATGAGAATTAAACAAGATAGCATGTTAAGGAGGTGGCATGGTTCCCTCTAAGAGTTAGGTGTTCAGTAAAGCCTAATCTTGTCTTTGTTTACCTTTTCTTCAAAAGAGGAAGAACAGGGACACTTAGGTTGATGTTCCAGAAAGTACTCTATGCCAAGTCTAATTATCCCAAAGTAGGATGAATTAATAGGTCAGAGAGGGCTGGGATTAAGATCGGGGAGTGTGGAGCTAACTTGCCAAGGCACTCTGGTGCCGTATTCTTGTTCAAACACAGACGCTTCATATAATAAATCATTTTGATTTTACACAGTGGGTTTCCAGGTATGATTTCATGTGAATAAATAATTAAGAAAAATAAAAATAGGCAGAAAATCTGAGTAATATGATCCCTAAGATTCCTCTGTTCTCCCTGATCCATGGTCTTCTGCATTGTTGAAATTGATATTTACCAAAACCTGTAGTTTATTGCTGGAGACTGAGTTATTAAAGATCCACATGTGTTACTCTACTACACCTACTAAGTTAGGGAATCTTTATGCAAGTCATAGAAAGATACTCCATTGTGTATTTCTGGCTACCTCTATATTTCTCCATAGTACCATCACTTCCTGCTGACTCCCAGGCACTCAGGTATGGTTTTCTCAAAGGCAAAAGGTGGAATTCACTTGCCATTGTAAGAAACAGCTGAACTTATAAATGTTCTGAATTCATTCTTCTTGAAATGCATGGAAGTATCCAGGTACTAACTACACCCAAGTGCTTTTTCTAAAAGAACAGAGCTGGCAAACCAAACATTCCTGGCTCAGCAATTAGGAATCAAACCATGAACTTGCTCTTCCCATGCTTTTTGGCTAGTTGTTTGTATGTTTTGAGGAAGATGACTGAATGCAAGAGGTAGTTTTATGTGGTATACTAAGTAACTTCTTATAGGATATACTTAATCAGAAAAATATTGTTGGACAGGAGTTACACTAGTTTTCAGAGACCGAGGGCCTAGATGAGGGTTTCTCAAACTTGGCCTATTGACATTTTAGGCCAAATGATTTTTTTTGTGGTGGGAGGCATCCAATGCGTCATAGCATGTTTACCAGCATCCTTGACCTCTACCCAGCAGGTGGTAGGAGCTGCATTCCCACCCTCAGCTGTAACAACCACAACGTCTCCAGACATGGCTAAGCATTCCCTGGGGGGTGGGCAAATGGCCCCCCAGTGGAGAACCACTGGTCCAGATCTGGTGATTGCTTGTTGAACAGACAATGCCCAGGATTGTTCTGGGAGTCAAATTACATAAAGCATGTTGAAGTACTTTTTTTTTTTTTTTAAGTACTTTTAAAAATAAAATATTTACACGTTTGGTTACAGTACATCTCTTATGTTTTCACTGGCTCATATGTCCATTCATCTAAGGTATTTTGGGGCCAGGTGCTGGAAGCCACCAATAAATGTACCTTGAGAGGCTTTAGGGTTTGCCAAGTAAACAGAGAGGTTAAAGGAAAAAGAGAGGTCATGTGAGACATCCAAAAAGAATGTATGGAGATAATATGCACAAAATATTGTGGGAGTCCCAAGAAAGAAAGGACTGCGTTTGACCCAAACCATAGAAAACCAGCTGGACTATACAGCTGAAGTTCTGTGATAGTAATTACTAATTGACTAATTCTTTTTCATACAATGTCATAAATTTATGCAGTTTTGCCAGAAGTATTTAAGGTGCCGGCTGACAGTCTGTATGTAACACAGATGAAAGTATTATCATTTTTTTAGGGCTACTCTTAAAGTGGTAAGAAACCTTAAATGAGCAACTTAAGAATTGAAGTTGTCACAGACTCCTGCTGTTTTCCCATCTTTTTCTCAACTTGCTCCAGTGATAGCAAACTATCAAACAAAAATGATAAAGCCAAAAGCTCCAACCCAGATTTTCCTTCAATAGAGCACAAATGTCAGAAGCACTAGCAAGAAATACCCGCAAGCTCCGTCCTGAGTATATTCTTCAAGTGGTCCTTGATAATTTTCGGTCTGTTGACTCAAAAGCAAACATTCTCAGCGTCATGAACACCTGTTTTATCCTCTAAATCTGACATTGTATATTTAGATAGAAATAATTCTGCCTAAATAATCGCCTGCTAGTACCAAGGAGCTAGGGTTGACCACCATAAAAGTACCAGAATTTCCAAACTTATTCCAAGATGTTCTAAATTAAATAGCCGTGGACCAGGGAACTCCGTATGAAAGCTGGTATGCCTGGTGGAGCCACATTTGCATGAAAGGCTGCAGCATTTTCCCCCTTTCAACCTCTCCTGTGAAAAATCACCTATTGCACGTTCCAGAGGTCCTCGTGGGTCGGCTAGAACAAGAGTTGTTAGCTGTGGCATAGGCTTCACTAATGGTTATGAGTCACGTTTGTTTTGGAAGATCACCCTTAAAGCCTGTCACTCATGCTTGTTTATGAGGAACGCAATGACTTCAACATCGGCTAACAAATCCCTGTGAATGTGCAGTCACATCTGACTGCTTCCAGCAAATGTGTCCTGTCACTTCTCCCTCCACCGCTTTGAGAATGAGAGGCTGGTGGAGCGAACAGGGAGCCATCCGTGAGCATTTATTCAAAGAAGCATGGGAGAGTGTGGTAACTGCAAAGCCAGCTGTTGAAATTAATATAATTGGTGTGAGATTAGATTTCATCGGTCTTAAGACCTGCCTTTTACCACCAGAGAAATCAATCTTCATATCTAAGGTTACACTAATATAGAACATTCCACATACTGAGCTACCTGTCACATGCCTTTAGAATAACCATGCTGTGCTGTTTCTTTAAGCATTACAGGTGAGACAAACACCTGGCGGGTGCATCTTGTGGTACATTCAGAATCCTTGTGAAAACTTGACCGACATGATTTTTTAATCTCAATGTGGCTATATGTATAAGAAACCAAACACACCGTATAAGCATAACTATATATTGATAGTCCTTACTTAGCAGCTCATGAAAACCAAGTCTGTATTAGGATTTATAAATCAGGAATTTATTGGATATATTCATGTCTTATTTCTGGGTTGAGAGGATTGTCTTCCGCTTCCCTCCCCTGAAAAAAACTATACTTTTCATAAAGTTGCCACGAGTTCCTTCAAACAAATATTTTTGAGCATCTACTATGTGCCAGGCACGGTTCTAGGTGCTTGGAGTGCCTCCGTGAATAAGAAAGATAAAAACTCCTGCTGTCCTGGGGTTTCTCTTTACAGGGTATGTGTGTGTTTGCAGAGAGCATGAGGGTGGGTGAGGCAGATGATAGACTGTAAGAGTAATAAATAATGTCTAGTATGTTAGAAGGGGCTATGGAAAACCACACCATTTGTTCCTCACTGGAGTTTACCCCAAAGTTGATCTTCAATTTTATATGACTCTCCTAGGTTTTAAATGTTAGAAACCAATCCAAAATAATTCGACACTTAACTTATCCTCATGGTCTGTCTAGAAGCTGCAGCACCAACCCTCTGGTTATTGGTGAGAAAGCCCAGGCCCAAAGGGTTAAGTAACTTCCCCGAGATTCCAACAGTTACTGGCAGGAGTAGG
Organism: Mirounga leonina; assembly: GCF_011800145.1. Lineage (NCBI taxonomy): Eukaryota > Metazoa > Chordata > Mammalia > Carnivora > Phocidae > Mirounga > Mirounga leonina. Next base: position 7,137,273 of record NW_023270889.1, read on the forward strand.
GCCAACATGCAAGATTCTGCTCCATTTTGCATTCCTCCGTAGATTAGACCTAGTTGGTGGAATCTACTCGAAAATCTATTTTGAGGCACTGAAAAGTTGGAAATGTCTTAAAGTGCATGCAGGGTGGCACCCTCATGGCAGAGAGGGCAACAGCAGAGAGATTTTGAGAGGTATGAATCAGATTGAGACCAGACTTTTATGAAATCACTGTGCTCTTTCATGGGGCAGGCCGACCACAGAAGTATGAGCCCTGATTCATGCACCCTCTTTCATCTTTATTGCTCACAAGTTATCACTGACTGTTTTCCTTCTGCTTCCTGGAGCTTCAAAAGACACAGTTAGAGGCACCTGGGTGGCTCAGTTGGTTAAGCGACTGCCTTCGGCTCAGGTCATGATCCTGGAGTCCCTGGATCGAGTCCCGCATCGGGCTCCCTGCTCGGCAGGGGGTCTGCTTCTCCCTCTGACCCTCCCCCCTCTCATGTGCTCTCTCTCAAATAAATAAATAAATAAATCTTAAAAAAAAAAAAAAGACACAGTTAGAGATGGTCTATTGGACTTGCCATCCCAGCTTTCTCTTATTCCTGTCTTGTCTCTGTTTCTCTTCTGCATGTAACTTGGACTTGGCCATCATTCTTAGAGTTCCACTAAATCATTTGATGAAAAGATTGTTTACAAATCCAGGTTAAGAACAGAACTGAAAAGGCACAGCCTGCTATGATGGAGTGGAATGAACTGTAGTCAACAGGCATGGCTTCTAGACTTACCACCGTAAGGCAGCCTTGCTGCAACTTGGTTTCCCTAACTGTAAATGGGGTTTTTAAATCCTCCTATCTACAGGCTTATTGTGAGGATTCGAGGGTTAAGGGAGAAGGTGTCTATGATAGGACTCTGCAAACCATGAAAGGCGGTCCAGGCTAGAGGTTTCAGTTACTTCTGTCCTTTCTTTCTCTAAGGACAGAGGGATAGACAGGTTTACCATTATTTGGAAGGTTGCCTTAGGCGGATTTGTTGTTAGTGAAATTAGTCTTCTGAGAGTTGGAAGGGACCTCAGACATCCTTAGGGAACCAATCTTGGCTGCTACTCAGAATAAGCTGGGAAGTTTTTGAAAGATACAGATTCATAAGCTCCCTACCTCGAGCTTCTGAGGCAGAAGATCTGGAGTGATGTGGAATTTGCTTGCATGTTATATGTTTCTGTTTGTTTTAGGAAAATTTGAACATGCATCTAAAGATTACGGGTTTGGGAAACCTTGCTCCAACTTCCTACTAATGCTGAACTCCTTCTCCTGCCATTCCTGGCTTCACTTAGAAACGGAAAACCACTAATTACCCAGGCTCTCATCTTTTCCACTCAGTTAACTTGTCCCCTTGTACCCCCAGTGCTTGGCACCCCCCCCACCCTCACAGCTGTTATTGCCAAGCGTCCACATTAATCCACGTTGACATCGCTTCTTTCCACCTGCTGCCCTCTAGTGGAGGTGCTGACAAGCAGCAAAATATTTAAATGGGAGCACCAGCAGTTGAGAAGTCTGAGCGGGTGAGCTCACAGGGGTCAGTGCAGGTCCCCATGGGGTTGTCCACAGACCACAGGTATGAGAGGAATCATTAGGCTAGCCTAAAACTGTTTGGACACTGTTTGCACACATCTTACTTTTAGAGCAGAGCTCTATAGTAACCCCACCATCTCTTTATGGTTTTTTTCCCAGGTTTCAGAAATCTACCTGCAAAAGATGATCCTTGGGATGTTTTTGCCTCTTCCTCCCCATTTCTTCTATCATTTACCCAAATTCCACCTCTTGCAAAAGAAGGTAGTTCATCCCTACTTCCCCCATCCTTTGGGTTTTCCAAATCTTGCAATAAATGGAAGTTTTTTGTTTTTTTTTTTAATCATTACAGTTTAGAAGCTTCCAGTCACCAGGTGAAAGGCACTGACGTGAACTCAGCATTAACAGTGTAATGGACACTTAGGCGATATGTGTACCTTGTGTCCCTCCGAGACCCTGTGAGGTACCTGAAGTAGCCCTCTTTTACCCAGGAGGTTCTGAGGTCAAGAGACTTTGAGAAGACTGTGGTGTGTCACTCAGCCAGGGGCCAAGCCAGAACTAGAACTCTGGAATGTATGGCCAACTGCTTCCATGCGGGGTGATTGTTTCATCCTCTAGTGAGTAATAAAGAAATAATAACTTTCATGGGAAGTGAAATTAAGTCTCCTGGTACTATATTCATAGTAAAAATCATTCAGGTTTTCTTTAATGAATGTTTAATAATCAGCGTGTCTCTGCATGATCCCCATACCTCATTTGTAGTACTCTTGCATCCAGAATCTTTTAGCAGAGAACTTGACAGGTGGGGAAGTTTGGGTAGGAGGTGAGAACAGCAAATGCAAAGCTGAGACTAGATATCACACGGTAGATGCCATATACTCCTGCAGGCTTTGAGGAAACTAAGTAGTTATCTATGTGAACTAGCAGACAGAACTCCTAGGCCAAACACTGATTCACACTGTGTGTGTGTGTGTGTGTGCATGCACGTATCTCATCCCCCACGGGATCCTTCATGGTTACTTGACCAGCATGAGTTTACCCCTTTTGTGGTGGTGGTTTTTCACTCTTCTTTTATCCTTGATTGTTAATGTCTTGGTAAGTGACTTTTATTAATATAGTTTTTTCTTAAGGAACACAAATAATATAAGATTTCATTTGGCTGGTATTTTTCTTACCATCATAGATGACCATTATTATTGGAATATTGTCATACAACCTATATAACTTCTTAACTGGAATGTGTACACACCTGTGCATGCATGCATGCACACACACACACACACACACACACACACCTGAACTGCCTTTTTTCCCTGTAATGATGGAAAATACAGACTCGTGTAGCTAAGAGAATTTTCTTCAAGTCCTAGACCCACGCTGTACCCTGTGTGTGAACAGTGTAGCATGGAAAGAATAGTAATTAGGATATGGATTCCGGTTCCCTGCCCTCCTGCCATTTTTAAACTTTGCTACCTTGGCGAGGTAAATAAACTGTGAGCCTCAGTTGCCCTTGTAAACCCAGGATAACCTGACATGTGTGGCTCAATTAAACAGTCTTGTGCAACATTGAAACCCATGAATAGTTAAATGAAAACCATGTTAATCAAAATTCAGTAGCTGTCGGTTGGATCGGCTTTTGCATGGGGTTGCAGGAAAGCTGCTTGCCTTCCTTTCTGATAGGAACTCCAATGCGATGATTTCCTCAATTCGGTTTTCTCTCTTATGATTTTTCGGGTTCATAAATAAACTATACAGAAGCACTACCCTGGCATAGCATGGTTAACGGAATCCTAGATTAAGCCTTTTATAAAACAAAAATGCGTATGTAAATAATGACATACTGTTTTTCATTTAATTGTGTGTGTGAGAGAGAGAGTTTTCGGGTGTAGGGCACATCTGACTTGATAGCTGAAGGATGAGTTTCAGGCAGTCAGTCATTATCCGACCCTAGTTCTGGAATGTTCCATGCAAGTTCCTGTGCTTCCTTCCTACAGCTCAACACTGGTAAGCTTGCAGGGTGTAAGAATTATAGCCACACACCCTTATACCCCTTTCGCTGCACACTTTTTCAGTTTTTACTGTTGTCATAGCTTACTTTAAACAAAAATCAAAATTTAAAAAACTTTGTCCCCCAAATTTCGACCATTTGAAGTTTCAGGATTCTGAGGAATAACCATATCTTTATTTTATTGATGAATAAAGTACTAAATAAATGTACAAATGTAATCTTTGTAACAAACTTGGAAGGCGGGAGGGGTGGAGTGAGTAAGGTTGAAAGGCAGAGAACGCCATCTGAGCCTCCAGTGTTAACCTGCCCAGTATCATAGGCATCCGTAGAAAATGGAGGCGATAAACCGGAGTGGTTCAGAGAATAGACTGGATCTGAATCCTGTCTCTACCACTTTCACTACTTTGTGCCTCAGTTTCCTCAATATGTAAAAGGGGATAATGGTGCCTAGCATACAGGCTTATTGTGAGGATTAAATGATTTGATCTGTGTGAAGAACTTTCAAGCCTATTTGGCACAAAAATGGTCAATAGATATAAGCTATTATTGGTATAAAACTACAGAAAAAGAGCTCAGAAGTCATTCGGTTTGGTCATTTGATCTTTTGTTCTTCCTCTGCCTTCCCTGCTCCCACTTTGCTTACCTCCCAAACCACCTCTGCCTCCTATTTCTCTTCCTCACAACTTTAGAATTTTCAGCGAAAATGTTTAGAAGAGAAGAGATGTGTTCTTTGGAGGGCGCCAAGCTTTCTGAGAGCCAAGTATACATGTGTCCAGTAGTAACAGGCTTTATGAATCAGGAAGCTTATTTCTTAAGAAATGGGCTTAACTTTTTAATGGATGGATCTCTTTGTACAGGTAGATGGAAGTTGGCTCAGTCATAGTATAGGACAGTTGAACTCTGGGATCTAAAGGATGAACGTAAAAGGAATGTCATGTACACTTTTAGGTGAGTTCACCTAAAAAGCCCACCTGTCTTCACCAACCTTTTGCATGAAAACATAATGGAAGTCAAAATCTAAGAGCAGCTTGTCCCCTCGGGCCTTCAGTGCCTTTGGCATGTCTTTCCAGGCTCCCTGCTCTTCACCCCTCCTAACAAGGCCCCACTGACCTCAAAGGGCCCTTCGTGCCAGGCCATGAAGCACATCTGAGCCCGAGGCCTGGGATTACAGCCAAAGCTGAATGAAGGTGCAAAATGTATGGCTAAAAAAAGCCCAAACACATGGCACTGGGTATAGCAGATAAGTTTGTTGGAAAAAATGGTTTATAAATAACATGGAAAGAGGAAAAAGGTAGAGGGGCAAAATATTGAGTTGTTATCCAATACTTGAGGTCAGTCTCACCATTTCTAATACTGAACCCCAAGGTGATGCACACTAAAAAAAAAAAAAAAAATGGCCCTTCTGGATAAAATGAACTCTGCCTGGGCTTATTTTTAAGCCCAGTAAGCCAAATTCTTAAGCAGGATTCCTTTTATTTAGAATACATTGAAAAACATATGTAATTTGAAAACAAATAAATATAAAACAAAAGCAGGAAACAAATCCCATGAAGGTGTTATGCTTTTCTGAGAATGGTCTCCAAGGCTGGGATGCCACAGAAATGAGAATATTAGGGATCTTACCAAAGTGTTTTCTCCTCCAAATCACAGCGGGGGATGGATGGACTAAAGACAGAAGGAATGAGGGGAAGCAGAGATCAGTCACTTGGGAAAGTTTTCTTTTTTTTCCCCCTTTCTGTTTTTGGCTTTATTTTATTTTTCCCTTGTCAAATCCAGAAGGGACCTGAATTCTGGGTCCAGAACTCCCAAGACCAGAGGGTCAGGGAAAGCCACTCAGGCTGGAAGCTGTGATCTTATCACCGGTCCAGATCCCTCCTTCTTCCTCCCTGGGAAACTTGTGCAAACACAACTGCCTGGTCTTCCTGTTCAGGGGCAAAGGTTTTGCTCCCTTCTCTCTGTTTTGGGAAAATGAACTTTGGGGGATAGCTTTTGCTGCTGTTTTTTTTTTTTTTTTTTTTTTAAAGAAACAGAGACTTGACTTGTTCTTACAAACCCCTTCCCAGGACATGGAAACCACAACTAACTAAAGATGATGCGCTTAGACAAGGGCCAGCATGCCTTCCCCTGGAGCTGGACCATATTCCCCATCCACCATTGCCTCTTCTCCCCACCCTAGCCCACCACCATCTCCATCATGCTTTGTGGTTATCTGTCTGCCCCTGACTGTGAGTTATAATCTCCCAGGAAGAGCAACCCCTTGGCTCAGCGCCAGTCTTCCAAGAAGGGAATGAACCTGTCTTTTCTCCTTGCCAGGATTTTTTCTTTGCCAAAGAGGGCTGCGTCAGGGAGACTAAGATGTTCAGTGTTGCAGTGTATATGCTTAAAATAGTAATAATTTTCTGTCTTCTTTGAATCTCGTCTTCAAAATCGAGATGATGCCTTGAGTCAGGATCATATTGATGCAGTGTCCGGGGGTGTCAGGGAGGCTTCTATGATAGCACAGGCCGCCAGCTGGAGGTCAGGAGTGGCGCATGGTGATAAGGAGTGCCCTGTCCTAGGGCGCCTGGGTGGCTCAGTCGTTAAGCGTCTGCCTTTGGCTCAGGTCATGATCCCAGGGCCCTGGGATCGAGCCCCATGTCGGGCTCCCTGCTCGGCAGGAAGCCTGCTTCTCCCTCTTCCACTCCCTCTGCTTGTGTTCCCTCTCTTGCTGTCTCTCTCTCTAATAAATAAATAAAATCTTTAAAAAGCAAAAACAAAAAAAAAAGGAGTGCCCTGTCCTTTTGCAGGAGAATTTCAAATTCAGACTCAGGACTTTTAGATCTTCTCCAAATTAATTTTGGAGAATTTTAGTTCATTTTAGCCCATTAATGGCGTCTAATGAGATCTTATAGATTGGAAATTCTGCTCTTCCTTTTTCCTCCATGACAGCATAACCAATTTTCTTTCATTTATGGATTTGGTAAATCTGTATGCATGCCTTTTTTTCTTTTGGCCTTCTACCAAAGCTTTTATACAAAACCAAATTCAAAACCTCGTAACCTACCCTTAAAGATTGTGCCCCGGGCTGTTCAGGATTCTCTAATTAACTTCTTGGGTCATTTGTTTAACTGTCAGTGAATTCACTTATCTTTATAATTATTCAGGCCACAGTAATATATTCCACTTACAACATATCATGAGAGACTACATCACTGGTCTCACTGAAAATGAGAAACATGAGATGAGCAACACTCCTCTAACAACAATCAGATAAGTCTTCCATGGGAGGAAATGAAGTACATTTCCTATAATGATTTGTTCTTAGTGAATCCATGTTGGTGACCTATTGTTTCCTCTCTAGGTACTCAGAAACCATCTAATAATTCATTCCAGAATGTTGCAGGAGACTGAGATTAAAGGTATAGCTTTAAGAATCAACCTATTAAGCCTATTCAAACATTGTGTTATCTTCTGTTTTTGTCCTCCAAAACTCCTCCCAAATAATCAGGAGTTTATTGGTCCATTTCATGTTTCCAGGATCTGGGATCAGACTCATCTGATCTCAAATGTTTGAAGTCATCGTTGGTTTGAGATTGTGCTTATTGTCCCATTGACTTTAGACTTGGGGGTTTTATTAACTACATTTATTCTGTACTCTTCAGTCTTCATGTTATTACCCTTGACTAAGAAGAAAACTCAGCAGTTTGCGTTTGCTTTCCCTTTCTTCTCAGAGTTGTCATCTTTTCTTGTTGTTTTCATATTATTTTAGCATTTTGTGAGATGAGACAAAATATATCTCAGCTTATAGTTTTAGCATTTAAGTGTAAAAGTTCTGGACTGTGGATTATTACATCATCTTAAAAAATAGTCTATAGTGTCTCTTTCCTTCTCCGTGTGTGTGTGTTCACATACATGTACGCCTGCACATATGTACTTGTGTAGGTTTTTTTTAATTCTGTCTTTCAGTGCATTCTGAATATTTAAAAGTCGTTTGTACTACGTGTGAGATAACTGATAAGCTACCCATGCATGAGGTTTAATTTAAGGTGGAGAAGATTGCTTTGAGTTATTATTCTTAGAGTAAGTAACAAGTTTCAAAACCCCGAACTAAACATGGCAAATCACCAAATTTGGTTCCATTACTTGGCAAGACCCAGTGAAACCCAAGACCATTAAGTTCAGATGGAGAGAAATGGAGGTAAGAACATCAGAGCCAGAGAGGGCCAGCTGGAGGTGAAAACATGTGTGAAATGGCTCGGGGACCCTAGGAGTCAGCAGGTCATTGGGAAGATGGGGAAGGGAAAGGCAACATTAATCAATTACTTCATTCATTCATTCATTTATAAATGTTTATTGGGAGCATGCTGCGTGCCTGATGTCCTTGTTGGTGGAACTAGGATGCTGAGGGAGACAAAATGAGAAGGTGAAAATGAGCGAGAAGCAGTCAGTCTCTAACCTCAGCAACAGCTGGGCCAGTCCACATATGGATATGCTTTTCTATTCTGAACACACAACCAACCGAAGTAATAAGCTACAGACAACCTCTACTTTGACACATAATGTTTCAAAATAATAAAAAGACAGATTCCAGAAGTGTCTATCTGTAACCATTTGAAGAGGCTTAAAATTAAAATCAGAAAGGAAAACGTGTTTCTGTGGGGAAAGTTTATAACGTAAGGCTAGTGTGTGGTATGGGAAGACTGCTGTGTTGGCAGTGTGATAGGGATGTGGTCAAGGATGTGGAAACACAAATCCATTCGATATTCAAGAGCTACTGTCTCCCTAAACGCACCCACAGTTCATCAGGTTTTGCCACATATTGAGATTGCAAACCAACTATAGAATGTTAAAATGTTTCTATTACAAAATTGTACCTGGGTTTCTGCTGCTTAAATTCTACTGTGGGGAATGTGACTATAAACCAGCATCTAAAATAGGCAATTTTCATATTAAGAATCAGTGTTACTCATAACAATAGGGGCGTGTTACTGACATCCCAACAGGTAACTTAAAGATTTGCAGCATCAGAAACATAGAGGGGGCGCCTGGGTGGCTCAGTCAGTTAAGCGTCCGCCTTTGGCTCAAGTCATGAACCCGGGGTCCTGGGATCGAGCCCCGAATTGGGCTCCTTGCTCCTCGGGGAGCCTGCTTGTCTCGCCCTCTGCCTCTCTCCCTGCGTGTGCTCTCTCTCTCTCAAATACATAAATAAAATCTTAAAAAAGAAGGAGAAGGAAGAAGAAGAAGAAACCTAGCGCACCCATACCTAGAACTGACGAACTGACAGCCGCTTGCTCCCAGGAGGGCAGGAGTAAAAGGACTCCCTGCCCTCCGTGTTGGATTTCTTTATACTGCTGGGGGTGTGTTGCAGGGACCACAGTGGATTTCCCTGATGTAAGCCTCGCAACTTGTTTTCCAGTTCAGCTCAGTAAAATCTGAGCGGAAGAGAACTCCCCGTTGGCCACCCACCTCACGGTGTCTCCAGGGGCACTCTGTAGAAGCATTCCACATTAGGCAAATCTACAGTTCTAATCAAAATGAAAAACACTTGAGCTGAATCATCCCCCGTCAGCGCTAGCTCCCAGCCCTGATTTAAAAGAATGCAGGGAGCCCCGCAAGTTGAAGGGGTTTTGGCAGGCGAGGAAACAGCCGTAACATTGTCCGGGGTTGTCTGTAGGATCCGTGCGGGCTGTTGACAGCACTTAGAAGGCCCCGAAATGGGGCAGACGCTTTCCGCATTAGGTCAAATCAGCGGCAGCTGCCTGGTTCACCGAGTGAACGTTTGACCCTGTACAAGGCAAAGGGCTCTCATGGACCTTGTTCTGTCATTTCTCGGGTTAGGTTTTCTCCTTCAGAACCAGTGGGTAGGATCTTTGCCTTTTAAACGGCTTCATGTTTACTACAAGTGAGATGTTCTTTTCGCTGCAGCTGAAGGGAGGGAAGATGAGGAATGAGAACGGGTCTTTCCTGCTATCCCTCGGTGTCCACCGTTAACCCCCCGGGGTGGGGCAAGCACATCAGGAGCTGTTGCACCAAACCATGGACATGCTAGCTAGGGAGCCCAGGGTTCCCTTGGCACAGTTGTTTTCATCATCTCAAGGCCTGCACACCTGTCTCTCTTGAGAGTCTCTCCAGTCTCCTGCCCGGCCCAGCACCCTCCCATTATCCTTGCTGCCAGGGCATCCCTTTGCCATCCCTAACCAGGCCTGCCCTCCCAAAAGAGGTCCCTACCTTAGCCTTACCTCAAAACCTCGTTACGTGTTTCCCAAACTGATGGCCCATGGAAAGAATCAGATAAAATAATTTACACGGAGGTATAACCTGTTGAGTATTCTGAATATGATAAGGGGTATGAGCAGAGCATTTTAATAGGGGACCATGACTCACCCAAATGAATAAATCTCTAATGTTGCAGTTTCTGTTTTCCTGCACCGGATGGTATGGACATTTCAGGGATCCAAGGGACTCTTTCCTTAGCTGTTCAAGTCGTGCTCTCTGGGTGAATGCCTAACCCAGCTTCCCATTATTTTCTTTTTAAAGATGCAGCATTCACTCATGTCTTAGAAAACATTTATCTTCACACCTTTGCCAAAATTCATTAAAGTCGGTGAAAATAAAAAAAAGAAGGCTTTTTGGAGAACGGCGGGGGTGGGGGAGGCTAGCATTTTATTTCAGGTTGTGAGACCAAGTCCCCAACTGAACTGAAGAGCCTCCTTTACATCCTTCCCTACAGATTTATAAAACCTCAGAAAACTTCTGTTAACCAAATTCGAAGTAATACAAGCTGGATGGACTGATAGAGATACCTTAGTCGGCTTAATAAGGGTAGTAGCTGCCCTCCAGTAGGCGATGGTAAAAGGGAAATGATTTCTAAGATTTTCCATGAACGCCAAGCAGTTTGCAGTGGAAAACCTGGCCTCTACCCTCAAAGTTCTGTTACAGATTTGTAGTTGAGAAGCAAAGCCTGATTGGGGGTGGGGGGGACATCATTCTTACTAAAATTTAGCTAGTTAATTATGCAAGCATTATTTATTTTTACAAAGCAATAGACACTGTAAAAACATTGATAGAAATCAATATTGGATTTAAATTTTCAACGGCATGATTCCCTGTTGTCATTCTCTTGGATACAAATGCCTTGTGTCAGGTACCGTGTCCTGAGGTCCACACAGCAGCTTAGTAAAGTGCTTTGTGTAGAGTAGGCAACTAGCAAATGCTTATTTAATGAGTCAGTATAGTTTTGTTTTTGCTTTACTTTGCTTTCTCTGTTTCCCCAAGGATGTGAGGGGGTTAAGCCAAGGGAAGCTATCTCTTTATATAAACATGGATGTCAAAGTAACTATTTTTGCATAAACAAACACATTCAACTGATTTGGTAAACATTATATATCTATATACAGATATATAGGTATAGCACTGGGCAGCTGAAGAAACATAAGGCACTGTTACCTCACTCTTCCTTTCCTAACTGGATCTCAGACTTTACATTGGTAGAGCTAGCTTGTAAAGTAGCCCACCTGTATTTACTGGGCCACCAAAGGAGTGGCCCTGCTGGAGTTATTTCTGAACGCAGTGTGCTAGAACGTAGTGCGTGGGCCTGGGATTTAAAGTGAGGCCCCAAGAGATCATCACACACATTTTCCACTTGTGGGGGAATCCCCTTAGCTGGAAATAGATGGTGATTGCAGACACTCGATCCAAACCCCACTTCCTCTTCTGAATTGAGTAGGCTAATAACCATTCTTGAGGCTTTGGGATAGTGATGGATCCTCCTAATTAGGAATTCAGCTGCTGGTTTCTTAGAGTACTTTGAAGTTTAAGGATGAAAAGGGCACAGGACAGTAAAGTTACTTAGAACAGTCTAGTTCAGCTTCCCTCCTCCCAGCCACCACCCAAGACTGTACCTGAATCATCCTTAGAACATTAAAAAAAAAAAAAAAAAAAACCCTTGCAATCCCCAGCCCACCTGTTTCTATTGGAAATTCTTGCCATCAGAGTTTTCCTGTGTATTTAACCTATGTGGCTCTTCATGAATGGTAAACATATTTGCGTTGCCAGAATTTTGGCAACATTTTGTCAGCATTTTGCTCATGAAAATCTATGTGGATTCTATCACATTAGCCTTCTTGGCTTCTAAATCAGAAGTTCCCAGACTTTTCAAATGTGATCTCCATTTAGTGTCAACTCCTATAGCCCTCGCATGTCTTGGCTGTAACTTTATTTACTGAAGTATTAGATGGGCCTTGAAGGGGACATGGATCTGTGGATCCAGGTAACTGCCTTCTCTGTGTTTGCTCTCTCTCCCACATAAGTGAATGCAGTCCCTAGTTTATGAATCAGTTTTGGATTAAATAACCCTAAACCTTTCATCATTTTTTGTACTTCTTACATGCTTTTTTTTTCATTTTCCTTAAAATCCTAAGACTGCATTTTATATATTATTAAAATAATGTCATGACCACATGAACAGACATTTCTCCAAAGAAGACACACGAATGGCCAACGGACACATGAAAAGATGTTTATCATCACTTATCATCAGGGAAATGTGAATCAGAATTACAATGCGAGCGCGCCTGGGTGGTTCAGTTGGTTAAGCGACTGCCTTCGGCTCAGGTCATGATCCTGGAGTCCCTGGATCGAGTCCCGCATCGGGCTCCCTGCTCGGCAGGGAGTCTGCTTCTCCCTCTGACCCTGTCCCCTCTCATGTGCTCTCTCTCATTCTCTCTCAAATAAATAAATAAAATCTTTAAAAAAAAAAAGAATTACAATGCGATATCACATCACACCTCTCAAAATGATTAAAATCAACAACACTGGAAACAGCAGGTGTTGGCGAGGATGTGGAGAAAGGGGAACCCTCTTACACTGTTGGTGGGAATGTAAACTGCTGCAGCCATTATGAAAAACAGTATCGAGTTTCCTCAAAAAGTTAAAAATAGAACGACCCTATGATTCAGCAGTTGCACCTCTGGGTATTTACCCAAAGAATACAAAAATGCTAAGTCAAAGGGATACATGCACCTGATGTTTGTAACAGCATTATTTACAGTAGCCAAGATACGGAAGCAGCCCAAGTGTCCATTGCTTGATGAATGGATAAGGAAAGTGTGGGGGGGGGGGTGTGTATACACACACAATGGAATATTATTCAGCCATAGCAAAGGATGAAATCTTGCCATTTGCAATGACATGGATAGAACTGGAGAGTTTAATGTTAAGCGAAATAAGTCAGTCAGAGAAAGACAAATCCTATGATTTCACTCCTATATGGAATTTAAACGAAACAAGCAAAGGGAAAAAAACAGAGAGACAAAACAAGAAACAGACTCTTAATTACAGAGAACAAACTGATGGTTAGCAGAGAGGAGGTGGGTGGGGGGATAGGTGAAATAGGTGATGGAGATGAAGGAGTATACTTGTCATGATGAGCACTGGGTGATGTATGGAATTACTGGAGTTAAAATAAAAACTTTAAAATGATTTAAAAAAAAGGAAAAGAAAAAAAGGGTGTCATGACCCGTTGCTGTGTTTAGATAAAGTGATGTTTTTCCCCTAGCCACTGAGGCGGCAGAGCCAACTAGAGACTCCCTTCAGAATAATCACTTTAGGGGCGCCTGGGTGGCTCAGTCAGTGAAGCGTCTGCCTTCGGCTTAGGTCATGATCCTGGGTCCTGGGATCGAGCCCCACATCAGGCTCCCTGGTCAGCAGAGGGCCTGCTTCTCCCTCTCCCTCTGCCTGCCTGCCCGTCTGCCTACTTGTGTTCTCTCTCTCTCTGTCAAATAAATAAATAAAATCTTTAAAAAAAAAAAAAAAAAGAATGATCACTTTAGTAACAGTAGGTTCTAAAGCACACCCACTGTAAGCTTTTAACAGTTTTCTATACTTACTTTGTAAGTAACCAACATAGTGGAACAGCAAGTCTGACTTTTGTGCCTCACAGCCCCTTTATATATATTATTCCAAATTATGGAGGACACCAAAGTTGTTTATAGGAGTTATATTGATATTTACTGTATTGGAGATTAAAACTGAGAAATGTTTAGAACATAGCCATTAGAATGATGACTTCATCATCCTATAGCCTCTGGGAAACTCCACGGTACACTTGGGAAAGACATGATGGTTTAGTATTATTATAATAGTTTTGATGTGTGGACCCACCAACATAGAATATATTCATGACACATTCCGTAACGTCTAGAAACTAACCATCTAAGGCCCCAAATAAATACTAATAAATGATGCTAAATTCTGATTTAATGATGCTTCCTGCAATAATCCTAAAAATATAGATCAGATAGAAGCCAGCATAGATTCAGTAGCCTCTCGGTATTGCCTACTCTCTTACTACCTACCCTGCAGAATTGCTTCCACTGATTTTCATTGTATAAGAAGCAGCCCTATGAAATGTTATACCATAATCTTAGAAATGATATAGGGCACATTGTTCCCTTTGGTAATGACCTGTGGGAGAAATGGTATAATGACCTGTGGGAGAAATGCCAAATGGTATAGTAAAAACTCTGCTTCTCCTCAGAATCCAGTGTGTTTTTATCTCATGGCCACTGTAATTCTTGTAACTGCACTCTCTGGTCTGCTTTGGTTACCAGGAAGATAAGAACTGAAAATCCAATTTATATTTAATATTCAGAGCCCAGTGGTATTACTTCTACATGAAATTTTCCCTGACATTATCTTATCCTTTGGATCTTGTTTTTCCTTTGTTCTGATTTTTCTTTGCATATATTTTTAAATACGTCTCATTGTGTATTTAATCTCCAGGGGGAATGAATGACTGAATGATTGAATGGGATATGTGATCCAGTTTAGAGGGATTGTTGGAGTACTTAGCGTGGTGCAGACCAAGCAGAGTTAGCTGTATAAGGTTTCATGGATGAAATGGGTCTTAAGTGGAGCTCAGGAGGAACAGGAAGTGGGTTGCTGGACACGCCAGGCTGTTTCATGTGAGTGATTGGCTCTAACAGAGATACAGCTGTAGGCTGAGTGAGTGATGTCCTGAGGGCAGTAAAGAGATCTTTCTGACTGCAGTACCACAGCTGATTGCCTTATTACGTTTTTATTCATCTGAAGAGGCCCCTAAGGATAGGAGCTAAGGAAAAGCGGAATCAGTTTCCTGTTAAGGAAGGATTGTCACTTCAGTTTCTGAAATAAATAAGAAGGTAGAGAAGTAAAAGCTGAGAGGCCAATTGGGAGAAAATTGCACTGGGTTCATATGGAAGAAAGGCCTGTCTAAACACAAGTAGGAAGAAGCAGATGAGAGTATGAAGAAGAATCAGTGAATTGCAGCCAGCTTTTGGAGCTGGCTTGAGTTAAAATTAATGCACTATTTACGGACTTTTCACCAGGTCTGCTTTAGTCATATAGCGCATAATGGGTGCTTCAGAAATGTTGAGTTTGATGAATGAAATGCGTCCCTATCTCTAAGGAAGATGAAGAGAAGCAGATAGGTAAATCAATAGATAAAATGAACTCTGCATCAATTGCTTTGGGAGGGACTTATAAACAAGGACAAGTAGCATTCTCAGCAGAAAGCCCGGAGCCACAGTGACTGGGGAAGCCCATGCAGATAGCAGCAGAAGCAGGTATGCTCCCCTGCTTGGACTTCTCACAAAAGCAGGGGTAGCACATAAAGAGTCTTGCAGGGTCAGGGCCCTTGACTGTGGGATTTTTAAGTCACCTGATGAGGGAAGCATTGGCTTCTCCCCTGGTGTGATCAAGAGCCAGATTACAATTGAAATGTATGTCAGAACCTTAGCTCCAGCTTAATCCTGCTAGTTTAGTGTTTGTGGTTGCGGGTAGCACTAGCCTCTCTCCTGGTCTGATCAAGTGTCTGAGGTCCAAGCCTTCAGCTTAAATAGAACTGATTGCCTTAAGCATTGGGCAAGAACTCCTCCATAGAGCATTGCCGGAAACCAACTCCTTTTCTTGGGATCCAGCTTATAGGGAGATCAGTCTTGAGCAAATTAGTCCTTCATCTCAGTGTCCCAGCCTAAAGGAGAGGGTGGCCCCTAAGCATTGCACTCCACTTTGTTAGTAACCTGTTCCATCTCAACCTGTAAGACCTGTGAGGCTGGTCACTGGTGTCACCATAGGACACAGTGGAAAATGGTTAGAACAGGCTGGGTGCAGGTTGTGTTCTCTCAAGTACTCTTTGTAGTGGGGTGCTGGTAAATGTTTAACAACTGCTCTTGGTGGAAGGCAGGGGGCAAGGCACAGCGGTGATTTGTAGTATTTGCTGATTTCCATAGCATAAATACACCCATCATGGCCAATGTCCAGCCACCAGTATGACTGAAAATGGCATTGGAAATGGTATTTCCACCATAGATAGAAGAGACATCAAGATCATAGATAAATAATTAAATGTAGTACAATAATTATGAACTGATTGGTTTTAAGTATTTATTACATTTGTTTTTAATATAATGTTTAATTTTTTTAATATTTTATTTATTTGACAGAGAGAGACACAGTGAGTTGATATATTTTAATTTTTAATAGTGACTGTGTTTAATAACCAGCTCACACAATTCCTTCAAATTTGACAACCAGCCCGTGAGCTGGCAAGCGCTCATTCCAGCATACCACTAGGTGAGGACAACCTAGAAGAAATACTTTGTCTTTCCAAGGAAGGTGCCAACACTGGCATTCATGGTTCCCATGCCAGGGTTGAGAAAAGACTACTTAGACGCTACAGTATTATTCTCAGGTCTCTTCCAATGGCCAGGGAAACTGTCATTCTGAAGGAAGAGTGAGCTGTCCTCAGTGGCCTACCTAGCTTCAGGTCTTGGTAGCCGTGGTTAACGGTCAGTTTCATTTGCAAGTACTGGATGGTTCTACTCCATGAGGTGTGCCAGGAGGCCCTGAGAGCAGAGTGATATTGTTAGGGAGACACTGGAATGATTACCAGCTCTCCTCCTGCCATGTCCACTACCAAGTAGGAAACCCAGTGACCTATTTGCTGAGAACTCCACCAAGGAATTTGAGACAGTCTAGGTAACATTTGTTACCTAGACTCAAATGTAAGATAGGCAATAGGCAAAAATGAAGAAGTAATTATGGTTCTGAAACGGGTCAAAGAAAAATGAAGCAAGGAAGATATGGCTGAACTGGGTCTCCAGTGATGACTAGAGAAAGAGTCACCACTGACACTGGAGGGGAAATATGAGAGAGTGGGTGTCCCTGGCAGAAGAAGCAAGGTAGACACAGTGTAGGAGTATGAAGGAGCATGGAGTGTTTCAGTACTGTCCAGGTAACTACCTGGGTCGTGGGTTGCTATGGTGTGAATGTTTGTGTGCCCCCAAAGTTCGTATGTTGAAATCTTAATCCCTGAGGTGATGGTAGGAGGAGGTGGGCCTTTGGAAGAAGGTTATTGGGTTATGTGGATGGAGCCCTCATGGTGAGGATTAGAGCCCTTGTTAAGAGGCCCCCTAATGCTCCCTGGCCCAGAGTGCAAGGAAAGATAAAAGGGGAAGAGGAGTTTGGGGGCCAGGTTGTCAAGGGCATTTTATGCCATGCTAAAGAGTTCCGAGTTTTTTCCTTTCAGTAACAGAAAGACCTTAGAATAAGCAGGGACTGAAAGAATCAGGTCTGTGTTTTCGTAAGAATTTAAAAAAAAAAAAAAAAAAAGTGCTTGGGCACCACTCCATCGTCTGCAGATTATGGTGAAATTTCCCAAGTCAGTGCACAGGCTGCTGGGTACCACTTGAGGCTTTCTTCTTGCCCGAGATTTCAACACTGGGGCATTTTAGGGCTTGGCCCTAACCTTTTCTTAAACAGAGTATTTGCTCAATGCCAGAACAGTAGTCTTCATATTTAAAGTTATTCTCCTTTCCAAAAGGTAAATTAGAAAAGCAATATACCCTTAATCAAGAGAGTTAATCTTTCATCATTTGAGTAACTGTCCACTGATCTTTGGTTTTAAAGATAATTTGATGCACATAAATGGCTATGAACCCCAGAACTCTTTATGCTTGCATCTTGAGTTTATCAGACCCATCTTCTGCCTATAATTTTAGAATTTTGTGTCCTATCATTTCCAGGAAATATATTCCTGTAAATCTGGATTGAGAATTTGGAAAAATACACAGAGCCAAAGCCTCTTAAAACCTTAAAAAAAAAAAAAAGACCCATTATTTGAGAACATCTTAAAAAGAAAAACTTAAGAAAATAGATATCAATTGACCGTACAGATATGAATGTAAAATATGAAAAGTGTCTGTAGACAGGAGCCTCTCAAGAAAGCGCTGCTTCACTTACAATCAGATTATCTGGCACAATTTCAAAGCTTTGGGTCATTCAATTTTATAATCCCAAAAGTATAAATCTGAGTTATTGAGCTCTCTATATGACCACTTCCAGGGGCGGTGGACAAGGCTATCCTGTAAGGGATCAATAGCTTTAGTGTAGATTTGGTCAATGTCACATACCTCGTCGAAAGTCATGACTGGGGCATGTGACTCTTGATCTCGGGGTTGTAAGTTCGAGTTGCACATTGGATGTAGAGGTTACTTAAAAATAAAATTAAATTAAAAAAATAAAGTTATGACCATCTGAGGTGGGTTTCAAGCTAAGCTCCTTGACCCTAGCCTGGCCTTCTGACTTGCATAAAATGCAGGTATTTCCACATTTCCACAGATACCAGATCAGGCTGAGATTAGAAAAACCAGTCATATACCAAAAATCCTACTGAAATTGGCCTCCTAGTGCCATGTGAACCAGAGAGATCTTGAGTCACAGAGCTCATAAACTGATGTCCATCGGCCAGATCTAGCTCATGGGCATGTTTTATTTTACCTGGACAGCATTTTTATAAAGTCACATTGGTTGGTATCATTTAAAATTTGAACAGTTTAACAAAAACAAATATATCTTATTCTGGCTTTTCTTTTACTAATTGGACAAGCCTAGGCCTGCATTCTTAAAACAATTGGCTGGAACTAAGTAGTTTCTGCCCCTTTTAGATGGGGCAAACATTCTCCACTGTTCTACCAGATGGCTTCAGACATTTGTGCTACCCACTGATTTCAGTAGGCCAAGGTCGTATTTAAGAGATTGACAAACAGGTATCACACAAGCAGTCAAATACAGTCCGAAGAAACCAGGCCTAAGCACCAAGACAGAGTCCTAGAACATGACTGTGTTAGGCTGGACATTATCCCTTTAGTTACTAGATCATGGAAAGATCCAGAAAGTCCCAGGGAAAGGGCTAAGGAGGCGGTTTGGGGAGTGGGGCTCAGGGGCTTGGGTTGATAGCTTTTTACCAACCAGCATGGAAATATTTTCAATATGTTAGTAACCTATGTCACGGGTAGAGTTCTCTAGGAAGCTGACTCTGAGATGGAGATTAGCATACAGGATGTTTATTAAGGGCACTACTTAATCAGTCAATACCTATTGAAGAGAGAGAAAGGGAGCAGAAGTGGGCAGAGGGAAGCCGAGCTAAAAACAGGCTAAGTGACAGCCTCAACTGACTCCATGAGGAGCTCTGGAGCCAGGATGGGCCTTCATAATTGTTTCCCGTGAGGCTAGGTCGGCCGGGCCATTCGGCCCCCACACGCGTCGCTCACCGAGTGCGGGAAGGGTCTTGCCTTTGATTGAGGCCACCCTCTGCTGCTGAGGCAATCCCTCAAAGGGGCCGAGGACTGAAGGCTATTGGCCTACAGCACCTCCAACATCTGGAGTAACAAAGTCCTTCACTGAAGGGGGTCTGAGCGGCAAACCACAGTGGTCATCACAAGCAGAGTTATACCAGTGACAACACATGAATATTAACTCTGCCTCTATGCACACAGTGTGACCCTGTCCCACAGGTTACCCAAGGCTGTGCCTAAATTCTTTGGACTGATTCAGAATCAAGCAAGTTGTGGCCCTAAAGAGAGCAGTATGATGCCATGATACTCTTTGTATCTCATTTACTGACTTATTCAGTCACTGCAGAAATTGTTTTCATCTTCACATATTAGATCATCAAACTGTTTCCACTCTGTGTCCAGAAATCTGACTCAACTCTTATTATATCTTATTCTAACCTCAGAAAAGAATGCTTCTTGAGAAGGACCAGAATCTTCTTTCGTTTGATGTTTTCCCTTTTCTATCCCCCAAACCTATAACTCTACTGTGTTCACCACACAATGAGTAATTAGAGGTCTTCAACTGTGGTTCGTATAATTGCAGGTGTAACTTTTTACTTTTATATATTTCATTTTAATCTATTCATGAAGATTGTTGGCACAAGCATTTGAAAAAAATCTCACTTCATTGCAAGAGGGATTTTAGGGACCTTGACCCAATAATAGATATATTTTTTAAGTGGTTCTGAAGCAGTTGTCCCAAATAAGAAATTACAGTCCCAAACCGTCATAGGTTTTTTATTTTCCAAAATCTCAGTAAAGCATTAATGCAAATGGAGTTTTCCTACTACTTTCCTCTCTTCTCCCATTCCTGATAGGATTATGTCATTAATTGCTAAAACCTAATCTGATTTATTATCATTTTGTATTATATTAAATATTTGTAATGTAATTGCCTTGGATCTCAAATCCTAATGAACCTGCTTCTATTTTGGTTACGCTGGTTCTTATCTTTCCTTCCTTTTATTCAGCTTTTTATTCATTTCCTAAACATTTAATGAAAACTTACTGTGTCAAGGGTTGTTTTTAATAGGAGTTATAGCTCAAAAATCTACCTCTTGTCTGAAAATTTACAAACTATAGAAAGAAAGAGGGAAGAAAACAGTATAAAAACAAGTCTGGCATTTTTTTAATAGTTAATTTCTTAAACACACCAACTAGGCTTCCATATTGTGCTAAAGGTTGAGAAAGATACAGCCATAAAAGGCTTTGTTATCCTTACTCTGAGCTTACAGTCTAATCAGAAAGAAAAGATTGACACATAGTAAGATAAAAGCAAAATAACAAGGTACCAGAATCAGTTGCTAAATGTCATGATAGTTTGTAAATGCTGGTAGAATTCAGAAAACTGAAAGGGGTTAGAGGAGATAAGGGTCAGTCAGGAAGACCAAAGAGAATGACCTAATTTGCATATAGAAAGAGGGTGGGATTTGGAGAGACAAGGAAGAGGCTCCTTCCAGTGTGAGCAGGATAGAGGCACAGAACATTTATCAAGGTGGGAAGCGCAGAGGTTTGATGTTGATAGGAACTTACTACTTTCTCCTTAGAATTCCAAGTATTGAAAATACCCAACACCTGAATCTACTTTGAAGATTTCCTGGCAAAGTGAAAGAAGCAAATATTTTTTATTGATTTACAACTGAGATTATTGACTTTCTCAAATACAATTTGGGCTAATTCTAATTACCTCCTGGTAACCTAGAAGAATCAAAAGACTTAGGGGTCAGTGTCAGAAGATGGAAATTTCTGCACCTGTGTGGTAGTGAGGACGTGAAGCAAGTCAGTCATCTGATCTCTGGGAGTCCTGGTTTTCTCATCTAGGAATGTAAATGACAGCCTTATCTATCTTCCTGAGGTATTGTGGCTATTAAATTATATTACTAAATGTGAAAAAAAAAATTAACAGCACAAATTTGGGTTAGTATTTTTGTTACCCTCTCTGCCAGACCATACTTTTATGTCATGGACTTAGATTCTTTTCACCAAAAAGTTATGTGTATTCAGCAGTGGTTTTTACACTGCAAACAGCAACCATCAGACTGCCATGAAATTTATTTAGTAAGGCTCAACTAATATTTTTTAATGAGGTAACATAGAACAGAAGAGTAAGACCTATATTGTGCTCTTTAGCATGGAAGATTATGCCATTCGTAGTAAGTATTGTTTAGTGACACACAAAGACATAACTGATGTACATACATATGGATCAAATGTAAAATACTTCTTTTTATGGACTTCTGTCAAGGAAGATTGAAAGCCACTGGTTAATAGTATAGTACTGCAAGCACAAAACATTCAGTCCTCATTTTTGAACCCTCAAGTTAAACTAACCAAAAAGATAAATTTCAGAGATAAGTTATACTGTGTAAAGAAAAGTGACATTGTAATGAAATAGGGCATGGAACCACATATTTGGCATTTTTTTCCTATGTCTATTGCTAATACTCAAATTCTATCTTCACTTCTACTATCCAGCACAGAAAACAATGGGTTTGTTTGTTTCCATGAAAATCTATATGCCTAGAACCTCATCTTACCTTACTTTTTATAGCAGCTTTTAACTTGCTTGTTTTTGAGAACTCTCAACCAGGATTGTGGAATCAAAAAATAAAACTCAGTTTGTATAGAAATCCGTGTCATCAGTCCTGGGTCCTGGGAGGACAGAGATGCCATATGCAAAGAGTTTAACTGGAGCAGTAGGAGAAGAACCACATGACCAGAGCTGTCACCGCAGAACACAGTCTCTGCCAGAAACAGAGAGAGGCAGGGAGAGGGCTTTAAATTATTTTTGGCGCTCGGGCACCTGGATGGCTCAGTCAGTTAAGCGTCTGCCTTCGGCTCAGGTCATGATCCCAGAGTCCTGGGATGGAGTCCCTCATCGGGCTCCCTGCTCAGCGGGGAGTCTGCTTCTCCCTCTGCACCCCCCCAAGTCTCGTGTGCTCACTCTCTCTCTCTCTCTCTCATGTGTGCACAAAAATAAATAAAATCTTTTAAAAAAATTATTTTTGGCACAAGTAACAAAATATCCCACTAACAGTGGCTCAAGCTAAATGGACATTTACTGCTTACTGAAAAGAAGTTCGGAAGTAAGTGATCTCAGGTTTGCTTGGGCAGCTTAAGGATCTCCTCAAGATCTCAGACTTTTCCTGGCTTTCTGCTCTACCCCTTTTATGTCAGCTTTCTGACTTCAGGATTGTCTCTGCGTGAAGACCAGATGGGAGCTGTCGCTCCAGACATCACATACATATTCAAGGCCTGAAGATCAGCAAGCTCTTCTCCCATACCTGTCCATTTTGTAAGGCTTTAGCCAACAAGATCGGAAGTCTTTAGCCAACTTCCACTTTAAGTTCCTTTAGTCAGAACTCGGTCTCCTGCCACCTCCTGTTAAAAAGGATGTCAGAAGGGTCAGGATCTGGTGAAGATGAATGGGATACGGATACCTTAACTAGTTCAAGCTAATCCCAATCTAGAGCACATAGGTAGGGTACTTTGGGTAGCCAACCAATGGTGTGGGCCCAAAGGAACTTCTTAGAAGAACTAGAGTAAAGAACGAAGTATCCTGACTGATTCCATAAACACAAGTTCTAGATCACAGGTTCAAAGAAGGAAATAAATTAGTAAGGTAGGAGGACACAGAATTGGCCAGATTCATTTCTCGTTTATTGTGAACACAGTCATCTCTTGCTTTCACAAAATTAATCTTTATCAGATATCATTTGAAATTTCAACCTCCTTTTCAACCTTAATAACTTGTTTTCTGTCATTTGGTAGAGTGCACAAGAGGGGGAAGTAATGGTCCAGTAACTAAGAAAAACCTTAGAAGATGAAGTGGCCTTAGTGACTGTCACTAAAATATGAACATGGCTTTAAATAGAAAACCAGGAACCATGAAAGGCTCTTGACAGCCAAGGCTCTCAGGAGGCCCTTGAGTGGTAGGAAGCAGAATTGTATAAGTGGGTGATAGGAGTTATTCTTCTTTTTTTATTCATGTGTCAAAGAAGGGAAAGGAAATTTCTAAAGGAAGAAGACCAGACAGAAATCACAAGAGTATAAAAGAAATGTGAGGATAGCATGTTCAAGGGGAAAATGAAAAGGAAGACAGGAGGTTTCGGATGCTGAGATTAGCCATGTTCTTCCAGCCTCTGGGTCCTCCTTGGCAAGCGTACTGTTGGCAATGACTCTAACCTGAATCTGAACCCCTCTAAGCCCTTGAGACTTTTTTTTATTTCAAGGCTTTCCAGGCTCTTTACCCAGGGCATGCCCTTCATTCTTAGGAGAAGAAGCAAAGCTAAGTGGCTCATAAGCTCATGGTACAGCGTTTTAGGGTCTCCTCAGCAGCTTGCTAGTGGCTGATCCGTTGAAATCATTTATTTTTTTCAAGCTACTGCAATTCTGGGAATTCAAGGTTTGGTTGCGATGTTAGTCTGGGTTTTCTGAGATGCAGTCCTGCAAAAGATTTACTGGGTGATCAGAGGTGCAAGAGATTTATTTTAGAGGAAATGCCTGTGAAGAAAAATGGAGAAGGAACTCAAGACTGGGCGAACTGTCAGACGACAATGCAGGGCCAAAGGGCCAACCCCTGTGAAGAAGAAAAGAAATGAGGGAAGGAATGAAGAAGTGGAGGAAGGAAAGAAGAAAGGAAGGCGGGAGGGAGGAAAGATCTTAGATCGCAGTACAATGCTAAGAAAGTTTGGGCAGTCAGTGGGGAGTCTTCAGGCCAAAGTCACCTGACCGAGGAACCCCCCCATCTCCCAGGAATGGACCTGCCCTGGTGTCATTGTCATGCTAAGTCATTGGCTGGGGGGATTTCAGAGCACAGCTTTCTGCAGGAGATCTGAGAGATGCATGTCCAGGCCACCACAGCTACCCTGAAGCCTTTCAGGAGCGATGGGTTGGACGAGCAAAAGCTGGAGATGTCTTATCTTTCAGATGAAGAAATACATCGATGAAGGCCCTTTGTTAACTGTCGGATTCATTCTCAATATTCCAACTATCATCTCATTTCTTCTATCAAAGAATTTTCAATTCTTTCTCCTTGTCTTTACATATGTGATCTTATAGCCCAGGTTTTATGAAACAGTCCTTTTTCAGAGAGCCCATTGGCCCATGAGTGTACAATGTATCAAAATTTATGGTCAGAAAAATATGGCTATTGCATCTACATAATAAAGTCCAAATTTTCTTAGCTTGGAGTTCAGTCTCCCACAGTCTAACCCCAGCCCACCTTCCAACCGTAATCACCACCTCACTTTACCTTGTATTTCAGCTGCTTAAAGATACTTGCCATTTCCTAAATGATTCTTGTTTATCTACTGCTCTCTCTTTGCTCATACTGTTCTTTTCAGTTAGATTTCATTCATAACATATATTTACTATACCCTTGCCTAGGCTGAGTGCTACCTATATATGTTAGGGAACAAA
Organism: Mirounga leonina; assembly: GCF_011800145.1. Taxonomy (NCBI): domain Eukaryota; kingdom Metazoa; phylum Chordata; class Mammalia; order Carnivora; family Phocidae; genus Mirounga; species Mirounga leonina. Next base: position 7,161,878 of record NW_023270889.1, read on the forward strand.
ACAAATGTAGTTTATGTCCTCTTGGAGTTCTGAATCTAGTGGAGAAGCAACAGATACTAAATAGGTCTGTAGACAAATGCATGTTTGTAAATCACATAAGAGTGTCAGAAGTAAAAGAACAGGATGCTCTGACAGAATTGAGGAGGGCTCTATTTTAGATAGAGAAGTCACAGGATAGATGGCATTTAACCTGAATCTTGAATGAGAATAGAGATACAGTTACATAAAAAGCTTAGGCTCTGCATGTACAAATTTTATCATCTGCAAGATATTGCCATGGTCAGTCATAGTCATACCTGAGTTTCTTCATCAGACTCTCAACCATTTTGGGTTTTTTGTTTTGTTTTGTTTTTTTTGGCCCCATGTTATGTACACCTTGCATACATAATGTATATGTTGTAGCTTATAGTATATTTTTGTGTTTGTCTCCTCTTTCCTATCAGACTATAAGCTGTTTGAAGTTTTGATAAATTATATCTGATTTATCTCTTTCTCTGTATCTAGCATGGTATTTAGGATAACACCCTCTGGTAGCATCCAACAAATACTTGTTGAATGAATGAACAATGTCCCACTCTCTGCAAGTTTTGCCCTTTCTGACATTTATCTGAATTGTGGAAGAAGAGGGAGACTTCATACTGTAATTGGAAAATACGGTTCACAAAGATAAAGAGTTGGGAACTTCAACCAGAGGCAAATCTATAGCAGATGAGATCATTTCTATTGAGGGAATGCACTGTAGGTTCCTTCCGGGTAAGTTTATCATTGATGTGAAAATCCACTGTAATAGATAGCAAGTTCTAGGAAGAACACCTGGCCAAGTATTAAATCAGTTACTCTTTTGAGGCAGCTCTTCAGCAGGCAGTCACAGCTAGCCGCTAGAATTTCCCAGGTGGTTTTACGGTCTCAAAGGACCATGTGTGATCAAACACAACCTCGCCTTACAAATGAGTAGCCTGCTGACTTATAGATCAGTGCATAGCAGTATAGATAGACACTTTGCAGTCATTATTTTTTGTGGTCTTTTTCCCTAGCCTCTCAGAAGCCAGGGGTACAGAGAGGAGGAATGATGTATTTTTGGTAGGCTACCATCTCAGATCATCGTTTCAAAGTTTATTCAGAGAAACACTTTTATTTAATATAGGCCTTTCCCCTCAATGAGGACTACTTTTTTTTTTTAAGATTTTATTTATTTATTTGAGAAAGAGAGAATGAGAGACAGAGAGCACGAGAGGGAAGAGGGTCAGAGGGAGAAGTAGCCTCCCCGCCGAGCAGGGAGCCGATGCGGGACTCGATCCTGGGACTCCAGGATCATGACCTGAGCCAAAGGCAGTCGCTTAACCACCTGAGCCACCCAGGCGCCCAATGAGGACTACTTTAAAGATATCATTTCCTTTCCTACAGGAAACTCCAACCCCAGGCAGAGTTTCATTAAGGCAAGAACTGCAATTTTCACATCGTAGCGCCTTGACACTCTAGTATGGGAATGTTCCTCATCCTAAATTCAGTGTTATTATACCTAATTTTACTTCCCCAAAATTTGCTTACAGTAGAAAGCTTGAAAAGATGCATGCCAGCCCTCACCTAGAACTAAAGAGACCATGCACAGTATTTTAAAAGAACAAGTAAATAAGAGTGTTGCTTACCCAGCTTCGGTACTGGTTTTTGCAACCTCAAAAACTCCCAGAAACAAGGGGTCAGGACATCATTCATTTGAAATGAATCAATGTCAATTTTTTTTTTTTTTGCCTCTAAACATTTTTTAACATGTAACATTTAACATTGCCTTTTAACATCTGCTAGAATTTTTAAATATTTTAAAATTTGACCTTATATTCATAAGTCCCCATTCTATAGCAAATACTAGAAATTCTACGCAATTTACCATTTTGTTCATCTGCTTGTCAAGAGGTACTCATTGCCAGCATCTTTTTTAACAACTTTGAAATTCATTCTTTTTTTTTTTTTTAAGTTCATTCCTGTCCCTATTACATCACTATCTCCCACCTTCTCAACCTCTATCCTCCCCGCCACACACACACATGCGATTTCATAATGCCCAGATTAAGGCTGTATCAGAACAGTGAAAAAAATCTCATTTAACCAGTTAGTCCAATATATATGTGTATTTGAATCTGTTTCTCTTATTTTTACTTCTCATTAAAATGTTATCTATCATAGAACCTGGGACACCTTTTAAGTAGAGATAAAGCATCATCAAAAGGAATATATAAAGTATATGCCAGTTTCATCCTGCACTATTATTTATCACTCAGACTCTGTCTTTATGATTTCAAACATCTTAATGCCCTGAGCCTTGCCTAGAATAATAGAGGAATAACATGGCGGAGGAATGATAGATAAGGCGTCAGGGAAGAAAAGAAGAGAGGAGGAAGAACAAGTACATGGCACAGTAGAAAGAGACCTTCCAGACAAGGCTGGAGATCTAGATTATATTTTCAATTCAACTAATTAGTTGTCTAGTTTTGATCAGTCCCTTAACCACTCAGGGACCCAATTATTTTATCTGTAAAATTATTTTATCTAAAAAATTTTATCTATAAAATCTATAAAAATGGCCTGTTTAACAATTAGGTCCACTCCAATTCTAGCTTTCAATGATTTTATTTTTCTTTGTTACTTTCATTTGCATTTTGTTTGTTGAATTCCAAAGATGACTCAAGTGAAAGGATCCACAGATAGAAACACTCAAAGAAATACCCACTAGACTGGACGGTTTAAGCATATGAGCTCTAGAGCCGCTGCCTGGCTTAAAATCTCAGTTCCATTGCTTAGCACCTTGTGACTTGGGGTGAGTTACTTACCTTCTCTGTGCTCATTAGTCATGTCTTTAAAATGATGGTGATAAGTGTACTTGCATAATAGTGTCATGAGATTTTCTCAGGAATTAAATGAGATCATTTTGGTAAACTGCTTAACATGGTACTTGGCCCATGGAAAGTCGTTATTAAATGACAGATAGTATGAAGTGTTCCATATTAAATATCTATGTGCCCATGGCACTGGGCAGAGTGAAGCCACATAATGGCCACATTTCTGCCTGTTGTGAATTAAAAATTTTCAAAATGCCCAAGTTCTAATCCAGGGAGGTGAAATACAGCAAAGACATCATTTATTTTTTATTATTTTTGATATTTTGGTTGGAGAAGGAAATTTTGTACTTAGGTGTCATGAGAAATTATTATCCTGAATGATGAAAAACCAAAGAGCTAGAGGTAAGGTAGAGATAAGAAAGGTAAAGGAAGCAACAGGAATGGGAAAACATGGAATGAAAACATGAATGTCTTCACTAAGATTCACAAATAGTGGTAATGAGTCTATAGATTCTTAGTATATTGGTTTTAATATGGCTATTTCTGAAATACCAGAGAAACAGTGGTTTATCTGCTTCCCTTAGGATAGGCTGATTGAAAATCATCAAATTTAGGTTATTTAATTTCCAAAAAGAAAGTCTGAAACACATACAGAATTAACTCTTCTGCGTCAGTGATGAATGAATGCCCCCAAGTCCTATTGTAAAAATAGTTTTGGAGCAAAGACATCATCAGTGTGGGCTTTCCATAGTATTATGATTTACAGAAACTCAAAAAAGTAGGCATTTCACTTAAGTCTCTGGGAAGATGAGCTGTGTCATTGGTTTGACCTAGAATTACAAGCATAATATTTCTTAGAAATGTTTTGCCAGTAAGCCTGCTAGGAAAACCATTTAATTTTGTCATAACATTAATAATTTTCACAATGATAGGTGATTTGCCACACATGGAGAATTAGTATTGGCAACTCCTCACAACTGTTAGCTGTTCTTTGGTTCCTTCACAAGACACAGCCCCACAGATAAAACTCTTTCCTGGAACTTTGAATTTCAACAATTTTTTAAACGTTCCTTGGATAGAGACCAAGAATTTGTAAGGACTTTGCCTTAATAGTGCAATGTCAGATGGTGATTCTATCAGGCAGTATTAACTAATGAGGAATAATAATGGGAAGAATGGAAAAACCATACTAGTGATGTATGTCTCTAAGATATAGAGAACAGTTTTGCACGAAGCACAAATTACTACTCTATTCTAGGTTACAATTCCAAGGAAATAATGACTCAAAATCGCAGCCTTTCAACACTTCTGAGTCATTTAGTAAGAATGAAAGGTGAACACCGGCCACTTAACATTTCAAAGTGACAGGAACATTTCTTGATGCATTGATTTGTGTTTTATTCCAGCTCCCATTCCAAAAGACAGCCAAGTCTTCATATTCTCTTGGCTCCAGAGAATTTGCAACTCTAGAACAGGACTTTTCTTCCTATGTTTGTTTACAAATATTGGGGAGAGAGGGGAGCATCTTTGGAGTTAAGGAGAGTTGGGACCTGAGGAGAAGAAAGAGAAAGACCATGGATTTTGGTTTTGTAAATGTTTATCTCTGAGTAAGATTTCCAAAGACCTTCCTTGGATCCAGGAGTGGGCAATTGAATTGAATATCCCACCGACTTGGTAAGAGTTGGGGATGCTCAGAGTCAGACTCAAGTCAATTTTAGAGAAGTACAATAATGTGGCATTCTTTATACCCTGATGACTTTGCAGAAAATTCATACCTGCTGCGCATGAAATCCACCCCTGGGCAGTTTACAAGAATATGCCCTTAAGATTTTTAAACCCCACAGCAAAAAATGCTAGGGAGAAAATGAGGATATTTTTGTGCACATACACTGATGCACCGCTGTTCACCGAGAGACGAGTAGAGGAGGCATAAATAACCCACTGTGTAAACTTGAACCTTTGTTAGAAATATGCATTCAGTACATGATGCTGTTACTTCTGACATTTACTTAAGTTAATACATCACCTATTCCCTGGAAACTGTTTTTATATCCAACTTATGGCTGTGTTGGTTGAATACTGAGTTCTATGAGTAAAGGAGATTTAACTAAGATTTTGGTTATTCATTCCCTGGTTTTTTCATCATCATAATCTCATTTCTCTGCTCAATAAAGATATTAGGTTACTTTCGAGAAGTCACAAGGCAGATATTGTCTTGAGCATTTTTAACCAGATTGATACTATTGAGATGGGGTGGCCATAGAATGTAACCTTCTTGAGGGCAGAGATATGCCAGACTTGTGTCCTTAGTGCTCTCGGTCATACCAGTCACATAGCAGGTTTCATAAGTTATCGGTTATTATTTATCGATTTAATGAATAAGTAGAAATAGTGCTTTATTCTGCTGTCATAATTACCTCATAAATTTTCAGGTTTTTGTACAGATAACCTCTGAAATATTATAACTTGAATCAGATATTTTGTTTCATTTTTTAATTTTTAAGCTTTTCCCATAAGTTTCTTCAGAGGAAGCAAATAAACGCTACCTTGAGGGGAGACTTGGGCCTTCTACGCCCTCTTCTGTCAGAGCAGCCCTACCTTAAAATGAACAGACTGAGTCCTTAATATCAGAATGAGATTCATCTATTATGCAGAAGTGTCCAACCTTTTCTAGAACCTTCCCAACACGGCATTGAAGGAGCCCCAACTCAAGAGGATGGGGGAATTTGACACAGCACACTTTGCAGGGAGGTGGGGAACATTCAGTAGAAATTTATAACATTTTACTTTTATTTCTCAACAAGAAATTAACATTTTTGTTAATTTTTGGACACTTCTGGTTTGATGTTTCAGGAGACACAAATTTATGATCATTTGTATGTTTTAACACTTGCGATCATGAGGATGAAAGCAGTACTGAAGAGGGAGTCATCATCCACTGGAGGAAGGAAGCAAGGGGGGTGGTTCTTAGGAGACTTGGCAGGAGATGTCGAAAAGGAAACTTTCACATTGAAATCAAGTCATGTGGATTTTGTCAAGTAGGAACAATAGAAAATAATGGATATGATCTTAGTACTCCCAGAGGTCATTTTGGGGCCATTGCAAGAGCCCCTTAAATTCCTCAATCCCTCAGGCATGCAGCTGAGGAGCTCTGCTTCCTAAAACAGCCCTTTTGTCGACCACACTAGCTCAAGAATCTCAGTGGCTTTCATTTGCCGATTCTTCAAGTCTGTGTTTTGAGGCTATCTGACTCCATACTGAATATCCAACTTTTCCTCCATCTCCTCCCAGACACATCCCCTGTCATTATGGTCATACCTGTTCCTAGCAATGCACCTACAAGCCAGTCTTGCCCAATTATCATTGCCCTGGGGCATGTTATTTCCCTCACCTGCCCATCTGTCTGTATCTTCCATTCTACAAGCCTTCAAAATCAATTTCAGTCCCATCACTTACATTAACAGTTATCAAGTTGCTCCTGATTATGCTGCTCTCCTATTTCTCAAACTCCTTGTGCATCAACAAGTTCTAAACATTGACCTCTGTTATATCTGCTCTGTTAGTTCTACTCCCCATCTAGACTGTACTAAGCCCAGGAGTCATATCTTCAACTACTTTTCCTTAGCCCATAGAACCTAGCAAAGAGCTAGGCACTTAGGCAATGACTTGGCTGAAATGATTATGCATAATCAGTTTGTCATCTCAATATTTGTGATTATCAAGAAATGGGTTTAGAGAAGACCTTTTCAGAAATAAGGACATATCATCCATTATACATGCCACTGCTCTAAATAATAAATAGATATTGTGGTTAAATGGAAAAAACAGGAGGTTACCTGCTAAAACTACACTCTAGAAGTAGAAATTTGAAAAAAATAATCATAGACTTAGTGGGTTTTAATTAAAGAAAATTACGTGGTTTTAACTTTTAATATTTCTAAAACATACTGATTTGTGCCAATCTACTGTAAGAAAGTGTCCAAAGAGGGAAAACAATGTAAATTATTTCCTAGAAGCCTCAGGTAGATTCTAATTATTGGAAATAGGTATTCCAAATAGTCCACATTCTGATGTGACTTAAGGAACTTTTCTGGAAGTCTGTGTCCTCTAACACTGTTATGCTATCCATTTATTGCATACACTGGGGTCATATTTTCCTGTTTGGAGAGATCAACCTAATGATAGTAACTGTATACAAATAGTTCGCATCCCATGTTCCTCCTCAGCGATCTTTTCAAGAAAAATTACTGTTGGAGAACTTCAGTGGCCAGTTCAAGAGGAGGGGTGAAATGTTAACAATTGTCATAATTAAGCCAATTATGAGAGGTTTTAGGAAGAAGGGGTGTTCTGCAGAGAGTTGGAGATTTTGCTTGGGGAGGGAAGGATGGAAACGTTCAGCAGAAGAAAATAAAGAGAAAAAAGTTAAGAAGATAGAAAAGAGGACACAGGCTGATGATTGTAAGGATGCTATCTTGTCTGAGGCCTGTGTTTGCATTAGCAAGTTGTGAGAAAGAAGTTGGAGGAGTAAAGCAGTGCTTCTGAAGATATGCTTTAAGTGCTGAACTGAAGAACTTGGACTTCATCCAGCAAGCCAGAGGGTACTGGTTGAGTCTATAAGCAGGGGCATGGCAGAATGCAAATGGTATTTTAGGAAGATTAATCCAGCAAGAGTACAAAGAATGGACTGGAATCCCTGATCCAGGCAGAGATAACACAAGGCTTTGGAGTAAGGCATGGGTAAAGGGAAGTGCTAAGTGGGAAAGAGAGGAAGGGAGGAGCCTAGGAAATCCATAAAGTAAAGAACCAGTTGTGTGTTCTGACAACTAGTAGGAAAAGGAGGAATTGTAGACAAGTCCAAAGTTTTAAGCCTAACAGTCCAAGAAAACAGTCATGATTCCATTGCTGGAGATAGGGAAAAGATATTAGCTACTCTTTAGATTGCCAACTATTTGCATTCAAAGCTTCTGCTTGCTTAACAGCCCTCTATGCCCAGCTAAGAAAATTAGCAACCACTTATTTGTTGCGAATTTTTAAAAATTGTCATAGGGTTTCCAGGAAAATATCTATAGGTGCATCTCTAGAACACATAGCCTACAGCTTTTAAATTTGTTGCAGATATGGTAACAAGCAGGAAGTAGATAAAGTCCCCATTATTACAGGGCCAAGGGCTTCATCCATGTATTTATCCATTCAACAAATATTTATAGAATGCTTACTTTGTGCCAGGAAAGTAGATTCTTGCTTTTTCAGGCCTTATATTCTCATGGGGAAAAGATAGGAAAATAATCAAAGAATACAAATGAATAAAATAACACAAGGATAAATAAAGGCTATGAAGAAAATAAAACAGTGTTGTCCCACAAGTGACTGGGGATGCCTCTTACAGTTTATTTGGTCAGAGAAAGCATCCCTGGGAGGATACCATTTGAGCTGAGACCTCAGCTAGTCCCACACAGATCATTTCAGTGCAAGGAACAGCAAGAGCTGGGACTGAATAAGCTGGGCAAGTTTCAGGCCTGGGGCATAATGACAAGAAGACCACTGGTACAAGAAGTGAAAAAGGAAAGCGGGGGCTACTCTTGGAATGTATCAGTGAGGATCAGGAGCAAGTGACGGAAGCATCATTCAAACTGACTTAAGGAATAAGAAAACTCATTCCTATAATTAGAAAACCAGAGGTGGAGCAGGCTTTGGATTGACTAAATCCAGTGACTCCAAATTTATTTTCCAAGAGTTTTCTTGTCTTTCCTGTCTTCGATGTATCAGCCTCATCTTTGGGCTTCGGGTCAAACGGATAAGGCGAGGAGATTATGCCATCCTGTAACTTTTTTTCCCTTCAATTTTCTGTAACCCACTTAGTAAGATTCCCTTTGGGCCACCTCCTCTTTCTTGAACTTCAGAAGAGGATGGGAACGACCCTCCATTGAATTATACCTGCTTACGGAGTAGCCATTGGGTTGGCTTGAAGCGCATGAGCTGCTTGGAGAGAAAGGGCAACATGAACAAAATGAAGGTTCTGTTAGGAAAGAGGAAGGGAGAGGGCAGTCTGGGTAGGCAACCAGCCATGTTTACTACATAAGGGATCTTGGTGGCCATTATACGGAGTTCGGACTTTAGTCTGTGTACACACCAGACCATTGAAGAATTTTAGACAGTAGAGTAGCATGATCTGATTTATGGTTTTAAAAGATCACCCTGTGAAATGTTTTAGTGGTTAATTGAAGGGTGACAAAGGGGAGGTGGGAAGACTGGGTAGGAAGCTGATAGTCCAAGCAAGAGAGATTGGGAGCTTGGATTATAAAAATAGCAAAGGAGATGGAGAGAATTGGATTGAAATGGAACTGACATAAGTTGCTGATGGGTTGAATCAGGGGGTAAGAGTTAGGGAAAGTGAAGAAACAAAAATGACTTGCAGGTTTTTGGCTTAAGTACCAGGGTAGATGGAAAATAGTTTACAGAGATAGTGAAGGGTTGAGAAGGGATAGGTTTTGTCAGGGATTACTCAAGAGTTCTGTGTTTTGATTGAGATACAATCTAGTGAAGATGCCAAAGAGGCTGAGTGGAGTCTGGAGTTCAGTGGAGAGGCTAAGGCCGAAGATAGAAACCATCATGGAACCATCAGCATATAGACGATGTTTAAAACCATGAGACTTGATGAGATTTCTCTTGCAGGGGGAAAAAAAAAGGCTGTGGAAGCAAAGAGTCTACAACACTATAATATTTAGGGGTTAAACAGAGGAAGAGAAGCCAACAAAGGGGACCAAGAAAGAGCCTGCCGGTGAAATAAAAGGGAAAAGGAGCAAATGTGGCATCACGAAAGCTAGGCAAAGAGCATATCTTTAAAAGGCAATGGTCTTACTAAGTCCAATGCATCTGAAAAATTGAGTAATCTAAGGACTGAGAAGAGACCTTTAGATTTGATAAGAGCAGGTTTAGTGGAGGGAAAGGGTTAGAAATAGAGCTGAAGTGGATTCAAAGGAGAAGAAACTTGGAAGTAGAGTCAGTCATTCAGGCAGGGCTTAAAAGATCCAAGAATAAGAAAGAAGATTCTGGGAGGACAACTCCTAGGAACCCAAAAATAGAGTATCATTTCCAGAGGAGTTTTTTATTTTTTGATGTTATTCTTTAGGAAAGAGAAACATCCAGTGGGGGTCTTCATTTGAAATGATGTTGGTGGCCCCACCATTTCTAGCTTCTATAGATCCCTTTTCCCTACATACTCCTTCCATTGAAAAGAAACTAGGCAGTTCAGATTTTGTAATTTAGGGTCGGGGGGCTGGTAAAATAAGACTCGGTTGGGATCTCAATGTTCATATATGTTATTTTGGTTGCTCTTAAGTTGCACCAGCTCTGCTAGGACATTCGCTAAATATAAATGTAAACTACATGTAAATGTAAATTGAATAGTATAAATATATGTGTACTTTTTGCATTTGCTGCAGATCCTAAACTTGAACTCTATAAAGTCCCCGATCTTCCTTTGCCGCATCTACCCAAAGGTGTCCCTCTCAGTCCCTTTAACTTATATCCACCAGAAAGTAGAGCGGGGCAGAAGTTGTGTCCTTCTCCCACCCCCTCACCTCCTGGCCACAGCACAATAAAAACTCTGTTCAGAATTTGGCTAGCTGCTGCTTTTCCCACATTCGATCAGGGAACACTTAAAGCCATACAGTGTCCCTGTCCCGCCAGAAAGCCTATGGGCAGGGTGCCCCTTTGGGCTGACACAAAGACACACTGTGCAAGGCGTCTATGGCCAGAGCAGGGGGCACATGTGGATTATCAATAAGGCTTTTGATTTCCTTTCCTTATGTCATATCATCATCACATTAAACATAATTCAAAGAAACAAAACTTATATTCTAGACTTGTAAGACTTTGCCTGCCCTAGAGCTACGAAGAAATGTAGCTACTTTTCAGCGTAAACATATTCCTTCCAGAAAAGTGTCATAAAAATTTTTTTTCACACCCAGTATAATTTTCCACTTTAAATTGATGTTATGTGATTTGATTGACTGTTTTGACTCTATTTAAATGGTCCATTTTGAAACTCTAACTAAAGTTAGATTTAGAGGTAAGCTTCAGTGCCCATAAAGCTTGCCTCTCAGTGGAGCCAAGAACAACAGAAGGCACAAGGAAAAGGACAAAGTGCAAAAAACTAAGCATCAGGTACCTTGCTGCCAAGGTACGTGTCTATGGTGGATTGTCACCTTATCCATCTCCATTCACTTTTTGGTAGAGCTTCCATTTTCCACTGCAGAATAATTCTTGGAACTGGTCCCATGTTAGCCACAGAGCAGAGTTCCAACCATTTCTTTCCAAAACTGGCCTTCAGAAAATGAATCTAAACATTTTCAATCAAGTATCTGCGCGAAGCTACGTCAAAGTTTTCTGGGTTGTTTTGTTTTTGTTTTTTTACTATATACAAATGCAACAAATATGTCTATAAGATGTACACGACGTTCCACTAAGACTCTTTGTTAACTAACATACCTAAAATCTGATAGGTACACATCAAAAGGAGGGGTTGTTAGAATAAAAGGCCAGGTAGGCATCATACCACAGATATTTATTGAGGGCCTACTGTGTGCAGGGCTAGAAAGGATAAAATGTGGTTTCAACTTTCAAGGGACTTGTGATCTAGTTGAGGGGCAGGAATATAAACACAAGCCAACTAAATAGTGCAAGATACAGTATAGGACATATGTAACTATCAGATAAGTAGCAAAAATAATAAATATCATCAACTGAGAGGCAATCACAATAATACTCAGTAGTACATAATTACTAATACTTACATATTTACTATGTACCAGGCATTCTGTTAAGCAATAGATGTACATTATTTCCTGAATTATTATCCCCACTCTAAAAATGGAAATTACCTCGGATCTCCTCCCCATTCTGAAGAAAGCGAGAGGAATGATAGAAGGTGAGCAAAGACCTAGGATTAAGAATGTTCCAGATGGGGGCACCTGGGTGGCTCAGTCGTTAAGCGTCTGCCTTCGGCTCAGGTCATGATCTCAGGGTCCTGGGATCGAGCCCCGCATCAGGCTCCCTGCTCAGCGGGAAGCCTGCTTCTCCCTCTCCCACTCCTCCTGCTTGTGTTCTCTCTCTCACTGTGTCTCTCTCTGTGAAATAAATAAATAAAATCTTAAAAAAAAAAAAAAAAAAGAATGTTCCAGATGGCAAACAGATCTGGGGCTAAGGACCCATTTAGGTTAATAGAGAGAAATGAACCTTGAGGCCCGTGTTAGTCTATTCACCACCATATCCCAGTGCCCAGCATAGTGCCTTGTGTGCATAATAGGTGCTCAATAAATATATCCTGAACAACAACAACAAAAAGACCCTCTGGTTTATGTCTGTCACCCAGGTCAAGTACAGCGTGATAAGGGTAATTAATGAATTAAAGCCATCCACCAAATAGTCTCAGAACCGAATGCCAACACCTCCCAATTCCAAGCCATTACAGTAAGGGATTCAAGTGGGGAGGACACACCATAATGGGACAGGTCTGACAGCGGTAGCAGCTCCAGCTCACTGGGGCTCCTATCATGGAAACTGACATGGTGAGCCGTTATGTCCTTACCCTGGTCTGCAAACTGTGCAAGATCGGACTCCTGGCCCTTCTGCAGCCTCAAATCCTTCTTCTCCCCACTCCCTCTCTCCACTGCCACACTGGCCTCCTTGCTCAATCCATCTCAGAGCCCATATTCTTCCACGCTGCTTTTCAAGTCTGTGATAGCCACTCTCGCCACATCTTGCTACCCCACCCTCCTCCCTGGCATTATCTATTTGTTTATCTGTTTACTGTCTTCCCCTGCACACGCTAGAACATGGGCCCCGAGAGGCAGAATCCTCTCTGTTCTCTTCACCACGGTATCCCCAGCGTCTAGGACAGCACATGGCACATCAGTAAGGGGTCCCGCACTGCAGTTCTAACTGCAGATCGCTTTCTCTAGCTCACAAATACCTACTTCTCAAGGGAAGAGGATTTTGTTCAAGAAATGTCACATGGAAATTGACGAGTAGAGCTTGGAAAGCAAGAACCCAGACCAAGCTGTTTATGAGAGATGCCTTTGTCCAGAGAGGGGAAAATACACCTTAAAACCTCTGGCAATGTATATGCTTTCTTAGGACACCCTTATCATGCTCTGCTTCTGAAACAGTAACCGGTCTAAACAAGAAGATCCATAAATTTGCCAGAACAATCAATTCCCAGGACTTCAGAGTCACTACGACCAGTCTCAGCCTTATAAACGGGCAAAAAGTACCATACACCATTATCATCAAAAGACCGGCTTACTGCTGTAAGCAAAACCAGGCAAATTCACCATCCAGGTGACAGAAGGGAGGTGAGAAAATTAAACCGTCTTATTTTCATTCTTTTTTTCCCCTCACTGAATACTGTTAAGGAGTTAGGTACCATGAAAATGGGTTAAAACTTTGCAGACGCTGCCTCAAGTTTGAGCATTCACGGTCCCAGGAGGACATTCGTCACAGGATCTAGTAACGTGTTTCTTTTATGCAAATTCAGACTCCAGGGGCCACAAGATGTCTGACAAATTCAAAGTAATAATATAAGTAAAGTCAAGATGCCTCCCAACTTTCCTTGTTGGAAGAGTTCCTGCTGAGATATTCGGTAACTTCATGAATATGTATGGGGCACTCACTATATATTTAGGGAACTGTGCTAATGTGATGGCGAATCCAAAGAAGAATGAGACATGGTCCTTGCCTTCAAGCTGCAAGGAGTTTATCATTCGCTGCACAAGTCAGATAACTAAGATGGTAAGCAGGAAACAGTGCCATGGTCCAGGTGTTGTTGTTGTTGTTGTTGTTTTTAAGTGTTGTAAAAACACAAAGGATGGAGAGATGGATTCCAGTTGGGAGAAAATAAACACTGATGGAGGAGAATACACTCAAACTGATCTGGGAAGGTGGATGGAATTTCCATAGGATTAGATGGCAGAGAGCCTTGATTTGTAGCTTTGTGTAAAAAGCTTTTATTGTGTAAATAATCCCACTCTGGCTGATTTCAAGTTGATGACGTGATGCCGTTGAATACAAAGTTGAGAAGAGGTGCCAACTCCAGCGCACCATCTATGAGTCACCGTCTGAGCTTTGGGCTTTATTAAATCATTCTGACTCTACTGCTGTAATGAGTGGATTCACAGGTATTAAAAACATCTAAAACAACATTATAAGGGAAGAGACACTTCGGCCCTTCTCCCTATGCCTCAGTCTGACCTACTCTCTTTATCTATCCCTCTGTTCTCAGCCCCATGTCCCCGACTGGCCTACCTAGAATTGATCTTGGCCTAGAGCCAACCTGGGATTCTGGTTGCTCTTCTTAGCATTGGCTGTGCCTGCTCTGGGCTCTGACCATCACATGGCACAAGGGCTGGCTTCCTGCCCATCGCCTGGTGTTGACACCCCTGCTGTTTCCATTAATGAAAAGCAGCTTTAGGAGCGGCTAGCTGGGCAGGGTGTTTAACTGTTCTTGTAGCAGTTGGAAGGGAAAGCCAGAGAAATTGCTGGGAAGCTTTGCTGAAGTTAGATGCAAGCCAGCCGAGAGCCAGCATTCATATTAATTGCTCCTTTTAGTTCTTAGAAACAGCAACAACAACAACAACAACCCACCACCGACGTGTTCTTCAATCACGGCACCTTTAACTGGCTTTATCACCCAGAGGACTACATGGGAAACGCCAGGCCCTAGTATCTGCCTTTAATTACAAGCAGATGTCCTCAGTACGTGCGTAAGCTTGTGTCAGGAGGATGGTTTTAAAAAAAAAAAAAAGCTCACCAAGGAGACCACTGCCAGACAGGAAAGGAGTATGTGAAGCTTGAAGTTATTATCAGGAAACTTCCCGCATTGGGCCCACGAAGCCAGGGGCTGTCCTGTGAGAAAAGAAGGTCTTTAAGATCTTTCCCTGCACCATTGATTCTTACCTTGAGGCCCAGCTACTGTCAAAATATATTTACAGCAAAATATGACCACTGCAGATTTATTTCAGCCACGTGGGGCTTTTCCTGATGCTGGTTTCTCTTCCAAATTGCTATATATTGTCTAAAGCAGCTTTTTTAGCATTAGAAGGTGTTTGAAACCCCCGCATTATTTCATGGTTCTTTTGTTTGCTTGTTTAAATTATCTCCCTGTGATGTGCCCTGTGATTTACTGTTCCAGTCTAGGAGAAGCGCACTCCCTCATGGAGCTCTGGGGAGGTAATATTGTCTGTTCCAAAGGTCCAAAGATTTCCTGTTCAGATTTCACAGTCTTCTTTAGAGCTGCCAAGAGTCATAACATGTACGATATAATATACTTCAGTTCAGGGGAGAAATTGCGAATGGGGATTCAGCTAATCCAGTGAGCCACATAGGAAAGGAAATTCCAGCTTAGAATTATCACTACTTGGTGTGCCAAGGGGTAGTCATGACCGAGAAGACAATCGCAGCCCCACGACCTGCTGTGTAACATCACTGGATGACAGAGCAAAAGAAACCCTGGCTGCCAGCCTGGCTCAAGTCTTACCTGGCTTCGCATGAATTGACCCCTGAGGGGTATTTCTGCCCAAAGCCTCAGCAACCTGGCCCCATCAATAGAACTTTCCAGGATGTCTGCGGTGTTCAAACAAATCAGCCTGCGCTCTCGCGAGTGCACCCTCATGAGCACTGGCTGTGGGCATACAGTGGGGAGTCCTAGCAGGGGAACCCCAAAGAAGGACACAGTGACTCTGAGCAGAGCAACAAAGTAGTGTGTAGGGAAGAATTTCTCAAATGTGTCTTGGCATAAGCATCACGTGGCTGGGGAATGGGGCATAGAGGATAAACATACAGATTCTCAGGATCTTGCCAATATACCAATCAACCAGTTCCCTAGAGATTCAGATTCTACAGATCTGAGACAGGACCTTGGAATCCACATGTTTAACAAAATGCCGCTGTGGTTCTTGATGGTCAGGCAAGTTTGGGGAACAGTAGAGTGGGGTGCAGTCAGAATCTGGCTCCAGTTCAATTTTGGCTTCTACCATGTAACTGCTGGGTAGTCTAGGACAAGTTAGTTAGTTGGTCTGAACCTCCGACCCCTCATCCATAAAATGTAACTCATAATAATACTTCAGATGGTCGTTGTGGAGGTAAAATGGGAAAGTCCAGAAGCATAGTGCCTGGTGCATTTTAAGCAAACAAACGTGAGCTCTAAACACATCTCATTTTTTAACTTGACCATCAGTGCTTGTATTACAAAGATAAGCATGTGATATCAAGATAAAAGAACATTAAGTGGGGCACTTGGGTGGCTCAGTTGTTGAGTGTCTGCCTTCAGCTCAGGTCATGATCCCAGGGTCCTGGGATCGAGCCCCACATCGGGCTCTCTGCTCAGCGGGAGGCCTGCTTCTCCCTCTCCCACTCCCCCTGCTTGTGTTCCCTCTCTTGCTGTGTCTCTCTCTGTCAAATAAATAAATAAAATCTTTTTAAAAAAAAACTTTAGAAAAAAAGCAATATCCAGGGCTGTTGGGTGGAGAACAACTAACCTCCCTGAAGGAGAAAGCAAAAGCTCTCAGAAGAAGTTCTTTTTCCCAGTTCTGTTGAGATAAAATTGACATAAAACATTGTGTAAGCTTAAGGTATACAACATAATGATTTGATAGATGTATTGCAAAACGATGATCACAGAGGAAGTCTTGAGATAGAGATTTCATGGCACTTACATCATCATCCTTATTATAACCTGGTAGTGATAACAATAGCTAACATTAACCAAGGCTTAATTTACGGCAGCCGCCATGTGAGGCCCTTTATGTTACGTCTCGTCACGTGTAAACTGGTTGCTGTAATCAGTACCCTGGTTTACTTACTTGTGTTCGCATGGTCTGTTTGGGACTGGTTCTAAATGCCATTGCTGCCCAACTAGTAAACTACAGTACTCCCCAGAACATTGATCCTCTCACTCTAGTTCCCTTCCTGATGGAGTATTCACTAATTTACAAGAACTGGAATTGACTGCCTTTAGTCCCAGGCTGAATCTTTGACACAAGTCGATTTGCATCCCCTACGCCACTGAAATCACTTCCCCAGGGTCCCACTGCCTACATACAGCCTGCACGGTACATGTAAATGGTGGGGGGTCTCACTGGGCTTAGGGCAGCATCCTCTCCTCATAGGTATAAAGCCCTAGCCTTGCACAGTCTAGTGTGAAAACACTGTCAAGGTCTCCATGGGAAAAGATGTGCCCTTGCTTTCAGGGTAGTGGTTAGCAATAACTGACAGTAATAATAACTATGATAAGAATATTTAACATTGGGGCGCTGGGTGGCTCAGTCGGTTAAGCATCCAACTCTTGATTTCAGCTCAGGTCATGATCTCAGGGTGGTGAGACTGAGCCTCACATCGGGCTCTGCACTCGGTGTAGAGCCTGCATAAGATTCTCCCTCTCCCCCTCTCTCCTTCCTCCAAAAAAAAAGAATAACATTTACTAAGCACTTATATATTTGGTATATTGTGTGTACTAACTGATTTAAATGTTGCATATATAGATACTGTCACTGTCCCCACTTTATAGATGGAGAACCAGGTTCAGTTACCTGCCATAGTTGGGAAATTGAGTACCAGGTTGGACACAAATAAGAAAGATTAGACTGTAGTTAGTCCTGTTCGTGGGCAGGTCCACCGTGAGGAGCTCTACCTCAGGGCACTGGAGAGCAGGAGTTCTCCAGTGTTTGCAGGTTCAAAATGAAGTTCTTTGGAAAGACCATCCCCAAGGTGCCCCTGACTTCTCCCCCAACACCACACACCCCAGCTCAGCTGCGCTCTCCCCACTCTCCACAGACAGATTAGAGCTCTTCACCTGCCCAGGTGTGTCTCGCCTTGGTCTTTGTGTGGCGGTTCCCTTGGCCCCAACTGCCTTTCCCTTTCTCTCCCTTGCCTGTTCATCCCAAGTTCAGCACTTGTCTCAAGGAGTCCCCTTCCCCAGGCAGCTTGTCCAGACTTGTTAAGGGCCCCCCCATCGCATGGCCACTCCTTCCTGTATGGATTTCTGCCCAGAAGACTGTGAGCTCGCCGAGGCCAGGGGCTCCAGCCAATCCATTTTGTGGCACCGGTGCTTAAAAGCTCCTATAATAAATATGTCGGAGTTTTCATTAACTGCTTATTGTCACCCTGTGTTTGTTTTTCCCTCACTGCTCTGCGCTTACGTCTGTAAGGACATTAAGGACAGCTTTGCCGCGAATTAAAATTGGCAACTTAGCATGACACCTCTGTTTGCTACGAAGGCACTTTTATTTATTGTGTTTTGCTTTTGTAAACAGCACCCTTGTGGGGCTGGCGCAAATCTGTGGTGTTTCCTTGAGGTGTTTCCTTGTTCCTTTTATGTCGACTCATCACGTACTGTGGAGAGTGTTAGCTGAGGACGACTTTTTGCTTTATGAAAATGTTACCAAATGCTGATACCATAAAGAGAAAAGCACCAGATGCCTGTCTGCAAGGAAAGCAAAATCCTGGTTTGTCAGGGGTGGCGAGGACTCCCCAGGCATTTCCGGGCCTGGGGTTTGGCTCTGCATGCTCCCTTGGGGCCTCATAATTGACCCCCACATTCCATCTCAGTCATCATTCTGGAGAGATTTGTCAGCTTTGCTGCTGATCTGTGCCTGGAAAATGGTGTCCATTAAGTGTTCCCAGTTTTAAGCTGAAAATTGAGACACACTTGCCAGTAATTTTGACCAAAATAACACATATGATCGTATGGCATCCCATGATTGACTTAATTTTACTCTTCCTTTGAGCTATCAAACGTTTCTCAAGGTATATGCAATTGTCTGGGAAACAGGTGATTTATAGTTAGAAATTATGTAAACTTGCCAAACCTCAACTGAGAATAATGTTTTAGTGCCCAACTTTAGGCAAAGGGTCATAAAACAGAGTGTTCTCTGGTTTGTAGCAAGGAATTGGAGGGGGGCATGTTCTAGATGATGGTAATAATAAAGACTTAGGCTATCAAGGCATCTAGTCAAGTAGCCTTGAGGTGATTTCCATAAAATGCAATTTTCCTTCTGGGCACATTAAAATCAATGTGTAATACATTATCTACTCTAGGTAAATGTGTATTGTTTGCTTTTTGTCATAATTCTTTATTGCGTTTGGCAGCAAATGAGCTAATATTAAAATTTAGAGAGAGAATAAAAAGAAATACTTTCAAAACTCATATTCATACATAATTTAAAATATGAACTCACCAAAACCCCCAAAACCTAGTTTCACTTGTAAAAATGCTCTCGCTAATATGCCCAGACTGAAAAGCTTACAAAGGTTAGAATTCTGCAGTGTTCAATGAGAGGCTCTTAACTTCATCTGTTGGGTTCTGTTATCATGAACACCAGCCCTGAGAGCTGCTTCCTACTGGTAGCTAGGTGGGAGGGGCTAGTGGAAAAGCACATTCAAAATGGATCTGGGGGGGGTGGGCAGGACCCACCTGCCTCTGAAATTCAGGGGGACAGGAATGGATCAGCTTCCTGCCCAGTGCATCTTTGTTGGGTTCCTCGCCCTTTTTCATAATCAGAGAAAGATGTCTTAGCATTGTTTCTGTGGGTTTCTACTGAGGACCGAGAGCATCAGCAGTTTCCCCTCTTTCAGGTGGTGCTCAGAGTTCATTGTAAGCCTGAACCACTTCACCCCTCTAAGGAGGTGTAGAATCCTAGAAAAACCCCCTCTCCACCAAGCCCAGATAACAGTTGCATACTCTTGTAGCAAAACAACCCTGTTCAACGGTTCAATGACAACTACACTGATCCTTTTCCATTCTTCCTGTTTTCAATACAACATAATAGTAGTATCCATAGAATTATAACCGCTTTTAGAATCAATGACTCATTGCCTATCTCACGTCACAAAGTTCTGTGTCCGTCCTACCTAACTTTTCAGTTCCCCTCATCCCTTCCCCATTCCCGGGATTGCTCACATGTTTATTTCCAAGAATGAACTTGTTTGACCAAACTGTTTTTAATACGGTTTTGAAAAAAAAGAATTTATGTTCCTCTCCATTTTCACAAGCAAGACTCAAGCTTGGACTCGAATGTTCTAGGAAGGCATTTTTCCATTGTTCCTGATCATGTCTAGCCATGAGACCAGAGGTGACTAACACTGGGTTTCCGTGTGCTCTGATATTTATGAGTTCTTTTTAGAGGGTAGGTGTGCTTTTAATTTTAAAAAGAAAGAAGGAAAACAAGGGAGAGAATTATTGAGAGGTTGGGCCAGGTCACATTTTGTCACTTGAAAGTGAAATTGTAACAGGGTCACATCAGACCATTTTTACAGGGATGACTAATAGTTTTCTTCTCTCTCTGTTCCAGCCACACCAGCTATCCTTGGCAGACCATCCCAGAGTCTGCAAAGAGTTAATCCAGGCCCAGGGACAAGTAAGAATTTCAGTTCTTTTTCTGTCATCAGTGATCTTGTCCATGCTTTACCGTAATTCAAGTTACCATCCTTTCTTTGCTGTATTTGAGATTTGGTACCCGGATGAATGACTGATGGAAATTGCACAAATAAGCAAAAAATACATATTTTTAAAGGATGTCTTTTTCAGCTTCACTGCAAGGCTGCTTCTTTATTTCTCTAATTTGCTTATCCTTAGAGGTTAAGTAAAGCCAAATTAATGAGAAGGGGAAAAAAAAGATTAAATAACATTGTGGACCAACAATTAGTTTATTGACTTTAGGAACCTGCCTCCTTTTACAAATTGGGTGTTATATTGTCATTATTGTTTTGAGATATTTCTATACCTAGTGATCGCATTGACAGTTAAACTTGTCCCTTCAACCATATCATCTTATGCTCCAAAACTCTGCCTTCATGCGAGCTATCTCTTCCTGAAATGCCTTTGCACATCGCCCTCTTGTCTTCTGACAATCTCCTCCTCATCCCCAAGACTAAACTCAGGCATTAGCTCTGTGGGGAAGCTTCTCTAAATCGTCTAGGACCAAAGACTTGTTCTGCCTCTGTGCTCCCATAGAACTTTGTCCCGTGCTCCACGATAGATGTACTTCACAGGATTTGCGTGTATGTGTTAGTACCATGTGCAGAACTCAATGAGCTGTGTGGGCCGCATGAATTAAGTAATTAGGTTTAGCTTTAAGACAAGGCCCACTTTTTATGCTTCTTCTAAATTCCTCACATGACCTAAAACAAATCCTCATCAGTCATAGGTGCCTTTAATTAAATTCCAGGGAAGGATTTTCTCATCATTTGAAGTATATGCTGGAGTCCACATGACACAATAGAGGAAGGGAAGACCGTGCACCTAACTGAGCTTAACGCCATTGCTGTTTCATTGGCAATTCCGGTGTCTTGAAACCATAATTTGGATTTTATGACATAATTACAGAGTAGATTTCTAAATGAGATATAAATCCTTGGAGGTGACTCAAAGGGAAGGTTAGTGCTGTTTTTTTGCAAGTGGCGTCCACTTGTCCGTTGTGCCAGGCCACAAACTCTTTACAACCCTCCTCCTGTTTTAGAAGCCTCTGACATGTTCATCTGCTCCCTAATTAATATGAGAGGTTATAAAAAGGGTGGCTTTTTAGTCCTGTTTGGGTTATCCCAGCCAGTATATTTCAAAGCCTTCACACAGCAGATGACGTGATTTATTCCTAGTTTCTGCAAGGAAATGAAAAGGAATCAGTTAAAAATGTTTTACTATGTATAGAATTGTTGAATCACTATATTGTACACCTGAAACTAATATAACACTGTGTGCCAACTTTACTGGAATTAAAATTTAAAACTTACAAAAGAAGAATGATCTACTAATGGTGCAGGTTGCATCCCACATTGGTCCCTCCTCCGCACACAAACATAGTACACCGCCCTTCACTTTCCCCTGAAGGGGAGTGCAGTTCTTCCCATCTTCTTTGTGAGGTCACGGGGAGAGGAACCTAAACATTGGACTTGTTGTAATACAACCTCTGGGTATGGCAGGTCTGTTGAAGAAATTCCTGCTAAGTCCTTTGGCCTATGTTGATTTTCTGTCTTGGTGATAGACAAGAATCCTAGTTATCCCTTATCTGTGATATAGCACATAGATATTGACCTGCCCACACAAAAAAGAATACTGTCCTTCCAGCTTCCCCTGATCAAAAGCTAGCTCCCCTCTCTCCCAAGACTGATTGGATAAAGTTACCCCTGTCGGTGGGTGTGTATATCAGCACTCACTTTCCACAGAGCACAGGCTTGGACACATGGCCACCTTTGTCATCTGAGCGTCTCATTGAGATGTGACAGACCCTGGTGCTCACGTCACCTCACCTTGTACACTGTCACTGTTTCACAAGCATTTAACTCTCTGCTGTGCACCCAGCACAAGCTCTGCACTCTGGGGAAGAAGGGAATGAGGAAGATATTGTCCTAACATCAGGGAGCTCCTGTTCTCACTCAGGAGATAATTTTACACAGACACCTAGTGTTCAACATGAAATGTCCTGTCATTACACAGTTATAAGACAGACATTTCCTATGTGCACTTTTCTAAATTCTCAGATTCAAAGCAAAACCCCCATGAAGGAAAAAATATTACAACCCTCTCAGAAAAAATTCTAGACAGAGCTGACCTAACGTAGATAAATGCCACCCCACCTCTGCAGGCCCCTTGACTTTATTCTTGGGCTGTTGCTGTAACCCCTTCATCACTGTCTCCCTCCCCTCTCCTCCCCCCTACTCATCTCTCCTTTCTTGTATGCCAATGGCAGTTTTAAGAACCCAGCATATCACTCTGCTCTAAACAACCCAGATTTCAAACTGCAGACCTGTCCCAAGACACTGAAATCCAACATCCTTCACCCCAGCTTGTAAGTCTACGCTACTTAGTACCCCCCAGGACTTTGCTCATGTCATCCCATCTTCCAGAACAATCCTCCTTCCACCTCACACCACATTCTGTAAGTATAAATCCTGTCCATACTTTAAAGCTCATCCAGGACCCTTTGACCCTTGGCCTGAGACAGTGCTTCCCTTCTCCAGGCTTGACATTAAGAGAGATCATGTAATTTTATACCACTTTTAAGGAATATATCAGATGCTGCTTTGCAGTAGAGTTATTTGCATTTTTCTCTTATCTCCCCATCTGGATTGTGAACAGCTGTATCTTATTCAGAGTTGTGTAACTCGCAGGACCTAAAGTGGTACCTTGAACAGTGTAAGGAATAAATGATATTGCAAATAAATAAATTAAATGGAAGCAGCCTTAATAGCTCCCTGGTTACCTTCCCCACACTTAGCAAGTCCCACAAACACCCCTTGTCATGGAGGCTGTTAGCTGGCTGGAGCCGGCAGAGAGCATCAGATCCCCCCACCTGTGTTAATCACACATTCATCACCCTAAGTGTTCCAGCGCGGAAAGCGCGGAAAGGACTCATGGGAATCAAGTGGTTTATACTCTGAGGACAGCTTCCTTCCAGGCAAAGGCTACAGTGTAGCAACAGTAGACAAGGGGTATGCACTGACCAGAGTCTGACCCAAGTGTGCGCCTCTTTGTCCCCTCACTGCTCAGTCACACAGGATGCACTTCGTCTCCAGGTTTGGAACCGCTACCCATGTGCCTGCCAAACACCTCTGTATCGAGAAGCCCAAAGTCTCCCCCCGATGGGTTTCCTATAGGGAGCTGGTGATGTAAGTACGTTCTAGCTGTGTGGACGACCGTAACCATCAGCCCCCAGGTTCCAATGACCTTAGGTGCAAATCATAAGCCTAATTCTACTGCTGAACAGCATTGACAGACACACGTCTTGCACATCTTTCTGAGGACTTTTTCTTCCTCTCATTTTTAAGTCATTCCTTTCACTGAATTGACTGCATCTTACTCTGAAAGTGTAAATTTTGTGATCAGTGACATTTCCCCTTCAAATTAAAATAAGGAAAAAATATGGAAGTCTCACTGACTGGCATTTGGAGCATAAGTTAGTCCAAGGTTTTATGAAAACAGGCATTGTGAACATCAATGTCAATGACTGAGATCAGAGTTGCGTTTTGAAAGGATTGCAAAAGCTTATCCTCTTAGATGGGCACAACAGATGAACTGCTTAAAGTCTATTAAGTTCACGAACAACGTCCTTCACAATCATGAGTTACTTTTCAATAAAAACACGATTGTGGGACATAAATTTGATACGGCAGTTGTCACCTTTGCGGATCCTTATCTTCTGTTCTTAGCTGGACTCCTGTCTTTACCTGCTCATTTCTCTTTCTCACCTCCTGTTTTTCTCTATTCCAATGTCCTGCTCTCTGCTCCCGTATTCATTCTTCCCCCCCTACATCTGATGCAGTGGCTCTTCTGCCCCATCACCTTCAGGAGCACCCCCAGTTTTCTGTGATATGAGCAAACTCCTCTCCCTGGCATTCAAGAAGGTCCATGACATGGATCCTCCATGATTTTCTAGCCTTATCTCTCTTGTATACTGTGGACACCCCTGTCTATGTCCCTGCATTTCCTGCTTCATCATATCCTTTCCCACGGACCCCTTTGCCAGAAATTCCCTCTTCTTTCCTCTGAATCAGGAACATGCTCCATGGATTTTGTCTTTAAGGCATATTTCAAATGTCACTTTATCCCATCAGAGGATGAGGACTTTCATTTTGGAATCTCTGTAGAAAGAACTCACTCTGATAGCAAGACAGACCGTTGTAGTCCCAGATCTACCACATACTTCCTGAATGAACTTTCCTGAGTTGTATAAGCTATCTGTACCTTGGTTCTGTTTTGTTTTGTGTGTTTATCTCTAAAATAGAGATGCTGGGTGCCTGGGTGGCTCCATTGGTGAAGTGTCTGCCTCTGGCTCAGGTCATGATCCCAGGGTCCTGGGACCAAGTCCCATGTTGGGCTCCCTGCTCAGTGGGAAGCCTGCTTCTCTCTCTGCCTTCCACTCTCCCTGCTTGTGCTCATGCTGTCTCTCTCTCTCTCTGTCAAATAAATAAAATCCTTATAAAATAAAAAAATTTTTTAAATAAAATAGGGATGCTAATAGTACCTACCTCACAGTTGTTGTGAGAATTAAAAATGTTGATATATTTAAAAGAGTTAGAATAGTACCTGGCCCGTGATGTTTATTGTATTCTCTCATGGCTCTTAGTTTATTCCAACAAGTATTAGGATTGAACTGGGTGAAATGTCCTGTACTCAACTGTATGTTGGACCTTAATATCATGTCATTTGTTTCAACCTTATGGGTTCTTTGGTCTGCTTTCTATTCCCTTGGAATAGACTACTATCATCAGGGGGAGGGGCTTTATCTTATACATCCTTATATCCCACAATATCTGGGATGTACCTGGCACATGCCAAGTGCTTAATGAATAGTTGCTGGGTTTTGTACACACAAACAAAAGTAAAAAAATAAAAAATAAAAAAGCCAGGTTTCCCCCAATATCATAATTACTCTTTGGCCAGCACAGAGCACCTCCGTGCCCTTTAGCAGGCATTTATGAAGGGAGAGGGCTAAAGGTATACAGGAAGAGATATTTCTCTTCTCTGTTACTATAAACACATACCGTCTTTCCCAGAAAGCCTTCCATAGAACCTTGACTTCAGGTCATGGAGCCTAGGGTCATGGTCTGGCCTTGGGATCTGTCACAGGACATCTCTGTACCACCACTGTGTATCCTGTTGGCGCGTCAGCTGCTGAGGGAATAGTGGCCCCACTCCTGCCCTATTACACATCACTGCCCCCATCTGAGCCGAGTGACCTCCTCAGCTTTGAGGATCCGTCTTTTTTTCTTTTTTAAGATTTTATTTATTTATTTAACAGTGAGAGAGAGAAAAAGAGCGCACAAGCAGGGGGAATGGGAGAGGGAGAAGCAGGCTTCCCGCCGAGCAGGGAGCCCAATGCGGGGCTTGATCCCAGGACCCCGGGATCATGACCTGAGCCGAAGACAGACACTTAACCGACTGAGCCACCCAGCCGCCCTGAGGATCCGTCTTCATCAGATCTTTTCAGCCTTAAGGACTCATTAGCTGACAATACAGCTAAAATAAATGCACCACCAGGGGAATGTGTATGTGCTGTGAGGGTGCGTATCTTAGAATGTGCAGCGTTTCTTTGTAACAAAGAATTTGAGCTTTGGACATGCTTTAGAGAGCAGTTCAGACATGGAAGCTGACATTGAATTTTTGACAGGCTACTGTTTATAAATAATTCAGTAAATGATTCAGTAAGTAAACACAGATTATTGTGATCCCTTTTAAGAAACAGTGTTTATGTTGGCTCTCTCTTGCACCGGACTAGTGGTAACCCTTCCTGACTCACCGCACTGATCTCCAGATACTGCTAAGCATCCTACAGAGACTATCTGCCCCCTTCCTAGCTTCTCTGAAGTAGGAGGAAGGCAGGTAGAATTATGCACTTTACGCAAGAAGAAATGGAGGTACCGAGAGAACAGCTTCCGTAAGCATCTTAACCGACCAACAGGAGAGTAAAGAAGATACTGTCAGTGCAGTGCTTTGTACCTGTCCCTAGAGAAGCAAAATAAAGCATAGATAATGCATATTAGTGAAAATTCAAATAACAGTGTTCAATTACCACAAAATATGGCCCTGGCAGTGACTTTTTTCCAGCCTGAAATACCCAGATAATGCCTACCATTAGTTTTCAGGTCTGAGTGTCCTGTTATTATTATCATACATGATCCTGTTTTCACATGTAATTGTTGGGAGGTGAGGATTCTTTTGTAAGATAAATATTAGGCCTTAAATTTTTTATCCTCCTTCAACTCCCAGCAATTTGCTAAGCCCTAATCAGTGTCGGTGGTAAGTATATATTTACCACTTAATTTACAAGAGAACTATTCGCTGTGCATATGCTTAAGCCAGTGGTAGTGAAACCTCTGGGGTGGAAAATAAGCCCACAGCTCAAGGCCAGCGTCCTCAAGTACCCGCAGCTCCTTGTTGATTGTAGACATATGTCAAGGTCTTTTATTTCTTTTGGAGTCCAAACAATAAGAAAATATTTAGAAATCTGTGGGCATAGGCCTCTAAAAGCCTTGATCTTAGAAGCAAGTAATTTTTTTTTTAAGTCTTAGAAGGATGATTAAGCATCTCCCTAAAAGTTCCTGTGGGCCTTTTTGTGCTCCATATACCCAGTGCCTAGTTTTATTTCTCTTCCAAAGCATAACACACATTTTTCAAGGATGAAATCCAAGATAAACGTTCTTTCACCCTTGGTGACCTTGGTGGGTGGGGACCACTTTGTAGACTCTAGAAAGTTAAAGCGTCCCAGCAACGTTGGTTGTGACCTTTGAGTCCTCCTAGCCTGCAGCCTTCTGATTCACTGCTAGATTTTTCAAAACCAGCCCCGTAACCACTGCTCCCAAGGGAGCTCTGGTTTCTGCACACAGGAGTCTCTCTAGGGAAAGAACCCCTGAACTGGGCCCACACCAGCTCCTACTTGTGGTGAACAGTTTTTTTCAGATAATGTGCATGTGTGCACTGAGGAAAAAAACTTGAATTCATTATGTAAGTGTGCACTGATTTTAAAATATACAAATTAATCTATACATGGTGAAAGCAGTCAGTACACATTTATAAAGATTTATGGAATTCAAACATAGGTGCCATTAAATAGTAGTTCAAGTAAGAGCATGCTTCATGGCAAATATATGCAATATGAAATAATATATATTGAAACCAAAAGTAACTCAAGAGGTGATTAATTACTAAAAAAAAAACTTATCACTTAGAAAAGAAGTTATGCAACTTTCAAAGGGCTTTTTAAAATGTATGATTTATAAGAAACTGATTTGCATGTCATTTGCAATCTGTGATTCGAAATAAGCTATTTTCTTTAGAGGTCAGCAGTTATTTAAACTAGGGGTTAGCAAACTATGGTCCTCAGACTAGATACTTGTTTTTGTAAATAAACGTGCCTATTTGTTTCAGATTGTCGAGGCTGCTCTGGGGATCAACTAGTCATCATGTTTGTATTGCTTCTTATCTTTTAATCTCCCATAAAAAATTATTTCCTATTCAGTAACTGACACTAATGGGAATGCAGGATTCACTTTACAAATTTACTTCACAGTCAATTCTGAAATACACTGTATTGTAAAGTAAGATTAATAGTATCTGCTAATCCACATGGACTCGTGCGTTGACGATGATGATGATGATGATGATTGGAGGTGGTTGCAGCATTGATATTGGTGCGCCATCAAATGAATGCTGAGCATCTGTAAATGCTTGGTGATGGACGGAATAGGCAGTCATCTGCAGCTCAGCTGTCTGCATGCATCATCATTTTCACATAACATTTATCTTAGGAAGAGTTACAGTCAGCAGATCACATGGTTCTAGTGTGAGGACAGACTTGACCTTGCAGGTCTGTAAGTCTTTTATAAACAGCTGCCACTGAATTCATGCTGAAGAATAAAGACAGAAGACTCTCCTGTTAGGAGATGGTGTAACGTAAGAGACTCATGCACCTGAAACCTCACTGCGTCACCACAGATGTTATGATTCAGATGCACAGCCTTCATGAGGCCTCGAGGTTGTTCTCAAGTGGTGTCCATGTGTTTACCGCTGCAGGTTCTGGTTTTCCATGTGTTATGGAAAAGCAGCCTTGAATGCTTCTTTATTCTCTCTTACCATTCCTTAATAAATATAATTTTTAAACTCCAAATTTGGATTAATTGAAAGCAAGTATTTGCAGGAGAGCCCATCTGTGCTCTCTGTTGTCAGCACGTACGGCTTTGTGCACCTGTCACCACAAAGCTCCCGCGGGGCAAACCCCAAAGCAGTGGAGAAACACCTGGATAGCATCCTTTCTGTGACTGAAGCTTCTCTTTTTCTGAATTCTAAAAGCTTTTGAAGTTGTGCATCTTTTGCATTAAACTCAAATGGCTTGTGTACACCTGGTGTCTTCCCTTCTAGATTGAAAGCTTTTTGAGGGCAAGAAGATAGTCGTCCTTGTCTTTATATACTCTGCCCCTTTCTTCACAATTTAAACAGGGCTTTGCACAAAATGGGAGCTTAATATTTGTTAAATGCTTATCATATGGCGTCCCAGGAATTACTTAAGAGCAAATGCAGAAGGGAAGCACGGGGAGAGATGTTAGTGTAGATTTCATGATATTTGAGTTTGGCTTCCCACCACCCCAGTCCCACTCAACACACACACACACACACACACACACACACACACAGACTAACACAGAGGAGTAACATAATTGTTTCCTCAAACCTGAGAGCAGTAGATGCATCTTCCTCCTCTGCCACTTTCTTTCTCATCGGGAAAAGCAGACAAGAAGGTCCTACAAAAAGATTATGCTAAGTGAAATAAGTCAAGCAGAGAAAGTCAATTATCATATGGTTTCACTTATTTGTGGAACATAAGGAATAGCATGGAGGACATTAGGACAAGGAAGGGGAAAATGAAGGGGGGGAAATCGGAGGGAGAGATGAACCATGAGAGACTATGGACTCTCAGAAACAAATAGGGTTTTAGAGGGGAGGGGCGTGGGGGGATGGGTTAGCCTGGTGATGGGTATTAAGGAGGGCACATACTGCATGGAGCACTGGGTGTTATACGAAAACAATGGATCGTGGATCACCACATCAAAAACTAATGATGTATGGTGACTAACATAACATAATAAAATTTAAAAAAATAAAAAATTTTAAAAAAGAAGGTCCTACAAAAGTCTTGGAGGTGTTTGTTCTTATCAGACAGTCTAACAAACTCTTATTGGTTTCAGTTGGTGTCACAAGCTGTGTGATGAGTACTTTGGAGTTTGGGGAGCTGGAGACCATGAGCTGTCTCACGTGGATGCATCCAGCATCCTGCCAATAGGCCACAAGCTCCAACTTACCCATCTATAAATGGAGGGGTCAACACCTATCTCGGAGGGTCATTGTGAGGAGCAGATGGGTACATAGAAAAATTCCTGGCACAACATAGGTACGGAATAAATGTTAGTTATTTGATTATTTTTACTACTGCTGTTGCTATGGTTACTACTTCTATTACTGCTCCTGAAAGAGTAGTAGCAGCCTGGGTCCCTGGAAGTATCCTACCTACCTCCTCAGCCCCTCACCAAAGCGTATCTCCAGTTTAACTCCATCTGTACTTTCCGGGGGGATAGGAAGGAGGCTGGATCTAGTATAGAATATCTCACATCGGAGTAGTATATATTTTAAGAACTAAAATTCTCACAGACTCCAGAGAATGTTTGTACAGCCCAGTTTGAGAATACTTGATGTAACAAATTTTAATGTTTGGGATTTGTCTTTTCATTGCCCTTCAGAGGCAGGGAAGCAGGGAGCATTGAAGGGAAGGCCCGAGAGGCTTGCCAAACTCCAGATGCCAGAAGACAAGACATGGGCTCCCAGGCAAGAAAGACAGATGGAGAGGTGCTGGGGAGGAGAGCAAAAGGGCAGCCTGGAGCCTGGCCTACTTGCTTCACAGTCAAGACTGGGTAAAATGTTTGGCACCTAGTAGAATATTATTCCCTTTCCTTCCTCTTTTCCCTAAGACTGTCCTCAGGGATAGAAGAAAGGAGACTGTACAGATCACTAAAATGGGTGCCATCAGAACAAACATTTTCTACTTTTCCAAAGAGAATCTTTACCCCCTACTAGAGTAAACTCAGTCCCAAGGAACATTTACTGTCTGGATGAGTCATTTGACAATAATCATGTACTGTTTTATCGGTAGGATTCTCTTATATGGAGTCGCTAACTTAAAATTGGTTTTTGCTTGAGAAGTTCAGCTCTAAGGAGGCTTCCTGGATCAAGTTGAACAGCAGCAACAAATAATATGTTAATTAGTGGTGAGGTCCTCAGGCTGGCCTATGACAGCCCCGTTGACTCGTGCTACAGCTGACCGGTGGCTGGCTCTGAGCCTTGGAGCTACAGGTCTGTGGAACAGAAAGAGGAGGAATGTTTCCCACCCTCTTTAATGCCACCTCACTATCCCTACCCTCCGTCTCTCCCTACACCCCACTCTAAAGACCCTGCCTTTCTTGAAGGAAGGCAAACATTTTGAACTAGATGACATTTTTCTTTGGTACCTCCCCCCAAATTTAGTTTTTGACTGAATAATCTTGGTTAAATCATGACAAAATAATCTCCTAGTCAGCCTCAGTGTGAGAAGCTGTGAAACCAGAAAACGAGATGTCTTCGTGCTTTGTAGACCTCTCCTTGCTGAGGTATTTATAAGAGCAGATACCTTGTTGTTAGTCATCAGTGACTGACAGGACTAGAGAGACCTCTCCAGCTCCTTTTGGAGAGACCAAAAGCCTGAGAGAGAAGTCTATCAGAAAGTTACCTGGGGCAGCGAGGCTGCTGAAAAGAGAACAACTAGAAAAAGAAATAAAATATTTCCAGATGGACAGAATCTGGAATGAAAGAAGCAGCCTTCTCAGGCAGCTGAGGGAAAGAAGGAAACTGAGCCCAACGATCAGAAGTCTTAGGAGACCAAGATTTCTCAATTACCAAAAGGAGGGAAGCTTGGCCTCGTTTGGGCTGCAAGATGAGAATGCCCTTCAAGTGAGATCCGTAGGACTCATTTGACAAAAGCTGGTTTCGCTCTCCTCTTTGAGCCCAGAATTCCCTCCTACTACTTGCCCAGCCTTGACCATCATCACCACCTGTGATAGTTCCATTGTACCTCTTAAAGGACGGCCCAGTATTTTCCTCGGTGCGACTTTCTTGAAAAAAAGAGAGACCTGGAGATAAAGGGCTGGCGGCTTCGTTGGTGCATCCAGAGCCACAGCCAAAGCCTAAAATCCTAATAGAATGTCAATATAAGCAGATGACTAACCCTTCAGCCCCTAAGATCCTGAAGTGGTGGTTCTTGATGCGTGTGTGCATCAGAATCATCTGTGGACATTTTCAATCAATATAAATGCCAGAGTTCTACCTCAGACCTGCATTGATGGAGCTCAGTCCTAAGACTGATGGAACAAATTACCGTAACCCTGGTGGCTTATAATAACAGAAACTTCTTCTCTCACAATTGTGGAGGCCAGAAGTCCAAAATCAAGGTGTCAACAGCGTTTGTTCCTTCTGGAGGCTCTGAGGACGAATCTGTTCCATGTCTGTCTCCTAGGTTCTGGAAACTGCTGACAATCCTTGGTGGTCCTCAGTTTGTAGATGTATCACTCCCTTCTCTGCCTCCAACTTCCCAAGGCCTCTCCCTCTGTCTCTGTGTCTGTTCTCTTTTCCTATCTCTTATAGGGACACCCACCACTGAATTTGGAGTCCTAACCTAAGATAATCTCATTCTGAGATCCTCACTTAATTACACCTACAAAGACCCTTTTTCCCAACAAAGATCACACTCATAGGTACTAAGCATTAGGATCTGGGCATATCTTTGGGGGATAAAATTTAACCCACTACACATACATAATAAAAATAACATCGCCCCCAAAAATGATTCTTTGCACACTCTGCAAAGAACTCTGCCCTTAATGTTTGAGCCCACCATTTCTCCAGTGCTTAGGAAATGCTAGGCCATGCAAAGTTAAACAGGCTTCTTTATTGCAGAATTACTCAGATTCTCTAATCTGCTTGGGTGCATTCTGATTGTCCCAGAGAAAGGAAGAAACAAAACAAAACAAAACAAAACACCCATAGCACTTCCTGAAAATAGTTGACCAGGGGACTTCTTTTCAAGGGATTATCTATTATAGCTTCAGTGGCCACTGGTGTTCAAAGGAGCACAAGCTGAAGTGCTTGTGGCACTTCTGCAACGATGCTCAGTGATTTGGGCACGCTACGGCACTAGCCTATGAGTCTATGCGCTTGTGCACCCATTTAGAGTGTACTGATCCCTCTCCGAGTATGAGTGCATCCTTCAGTGAATAGCCACAGGCGGTTCCCTAGAGAGTTCGTATATATGCTTGGATTTTTGGATGTCATCTGGTCTCTAAGCTTGCCTTCTGCTATTTTCAGAGGGATCCTGCTAAAATATTAGGATGATAGAGTGGAGAAAGGGGGGATGGAAAGGGAAAGGTGGCCAAGATTATACAATGTGCTTTTTTCCCCCTGAAAACAGCCCAGAACACCTGAAAAAGGAGAAATGACTTCATCATTTTTATTCCTATAATTCCAGTCTCTCAACAATAGCATCAAAATATGATTCTTCAGTAAGTTTATAGTGATATTATTTTTAAGTGGTCACCTTTGGAGGTTACTAGGGTATGTACTCATTCTAAAAATTGATACATCAAGGGAAATAAGCAATTACCTTGAATTTTTGTATGAATTGCATTTCAGGGTAACTGAATAGTTGGTGAAGAAAAGATGTTTTCTTCTTGTTGTCTCTCTCTATATATAGACAACAATTATATAAAAAGCCTATATAGAGAGAGACATTCTAGCTAATAAATATATATATATAATTCTGCCTATATATATATATAGAATGTCCATATATATATGTAATTCTGCAATAAAGAAGCCTATATATATGTATAGACTATAAACACACACACACACACACACACACACATTCTAGCTAATAAATCCAGATGAAATGGTAGGATTAGGAAAATCAGTTTAGAACCCCTAATGACATAGTGGATTTAGGCAAGGTCATCAGTGAATGATAAAATATTTAGGTGAACTCTATTCTTCGTGAGTCAGGCTGACAACACTTTGAACCCAGATCAATCTTACCATCATCTGATATTATATGTCCCTGATCCAGGAGTTTGCAGCACCACCCATGATGGATTCTTTCTCTGAGGGTTGAACTGAATCAAATTACGTCTCTAGGTCTTACTGCCTATTTATGGAAAATAGGAGGGATAGAGGAACATTTTAAATGACTCGAAGAATGCAATAAGCTAAAGGAAATTATTTTCAACCAAAAAAAAAAAATCACATAATAAAAAGAAGAGAGAGGAAATGTCATAGATTTGAACAAATTTAAGAGACATTATGTGGGCCTAGTTTACATTCTAATTCAAACAAATAAATTGTCAAAAGACAATTTTTAAGGTATTTTTAGAAATTTGAGCACAGACTGGGTATTTAATGATATTGAGGGATCATTATTAATTTGTTAGGTATAATAATATTTTTTTTTAATGAGAGAGTCCTTTTAGAAATAAACATGTAGGGGCACCTGGGTGGCTCAGTCGTTAAGCGTCTGCCTTCGGCTCAGGTCATGATCCCAGGGTCCTGGGATCGAGCCCCACATCGGGCTCTCTGCTCAGCGGGAAGCCTGCTTCTCCCTCTCCCACTCCCCCTGCTTGTGTTCCCTCTCGCTGTCTCTCTGTCAAATAAATAAATAAGATATTTTAAAAAAAAAGAGAAACATGTAGGTAGTTATGGGTAAAAGCAGATGGCTAAAAAAAACAACAGATAAGTAGATAAGTAAAGTATGGTTTATTATTATTACTAATAATAAACATATGGTTTCACTATTGTTATTATTATTTTACATGGTTCCTTAAGCCATGCTCTCTATTTTTTTCTATAATGAATTTTTTTAAAGATTTTATTTATTTATTTGAAAGAGAGAGAGAGCACAGAGGGAGAGGGAGAGGGAGAAGCAGGCTCCCCACTGAGCAGGGAGCCCAATCTAGGGCTGGATCCCAGGACCCTGAGATCATGACCTGAGCCGAAGCCAGACGCTTAACTGACTGAGCCACCCAGGTGCCCCTCTTGCTCTCCATTTTTGTGTGTATTTGCAAATTCCATATTAAAAGTAGAGTAATCCCTCATGAACAGTCTCAATCCCCATCCCCTAGTAAAGACAATTCACATTCCCTGTGAAACCATGAAATTAGCCTTACTAGTGAGGATTAGTGAACTCTAGTGAACTCTAGTGAACCAGAGTGCTAGCTCTGAAAAGTGGGAAAGGCCCTTCCATGAGCACAGCAGTTTAGAGGATTTCTCTAGGACAACCAGAGAACGTTTGCGTTCTGGCTAACTAGACATTAATGTATTATGCTGCAGGGTGTGGTCCTGAGGGTTGACGTTGAAAGGCATCCTTGGTTTCATTTGGCAAAGAAAAATAAATGGCTTGGCTAGAAATTTAAGCCTATGGTTCTAAGTCCTATTTGATCTCAATTTCAAGAGATTCCATTGCTGCTCTGATCTAACGTGATGATATTGCTTGCACACGAGCTCTGCTCTAGGTCTCACATTGGTGCCAGCGTTTTCCTAGGACTGAAGTCACGTTGTAGTGAACACTGCTGTGTCCCAGTAGAGCCTCCAGGATGATATGGCTGCGGACCGTTTACATTCTGCCCCCACGCTTTAGCCTCTCACCCCTCATAAAACAAGAAATCAGAAAGATAACCAATAGGCTTTTGATTAAGTCACAAACCAAAAAGAGAGAAGAAAGAACCAATTAGTTGCTGTTTTCAAAATGGAGTATTTTTCTCATTTCTACTTTCTAGCTATTTGCTCTTGAAGCTACAGCTTGAAGGCTTGCCATTTGTAAGCCTACAGAGAACATTTGGAATATGGCCACCCGTGCCCTTGTCTGTGCCACATGGCCTGCTTTCTCCCCACTCACCTCTGCCCCAATGTCCCAAGTCAGGAGCCTAGAGGCTGAGAGCAGTGCACAGTCATTCATGTTCATATGAACTAGAGGGAATCCAGGTGATAACCAAAAATAACAGAATTTCATCTCCAAGACTCTTCAGTTCCCTTACTGTTGCTGACTGATCTCTAGGAGCCCTAGGCTCAGCTCTTGGATGTCTCAGAACCAAACAGAGGATCACTTGTACCGTATGCATGCTTGTTGGCCTAAAAGCTATCAAAATGTGTTCCCTACTTGGCCTATTCTAAAAAGAAAAAGAACAAAACCCCATACACTCGAGAAATAATTCCTAACATATAACCACAAACCATGTACCTAGATATGTCTTCCCACCAAGTCATCCTTTATGGTTGACCACTATGTTAATCTTCTGTTCCTCCTGCACGTATAAGGTTCCACAGAACAGGACAAGGCAAAGAATGTCAAGGTTTTATGAAACATTGTAAACCAGAGGCTTTGGACAAGCAAGTGAGTGGTGCACTGGGAATGAGGTGTCTATCTCTGCCTCTATAAGTGTCACAGAGTTGACAGGTGTGGTCTCATAGCTGATGACAAATGAACCCAGCAAACATAACCCCAGCATGTTCCACTCATTTCCCATTTCTCTCCTGGCCAGACTGGCTCCATGCCCATATATTAAGAAAATGGTGACTTTCAGTCTATACCTGACAGGGTGAGGTCCCGGCATGTAAGCTAATAGGGATAAGTCTACATCCCTCATAGTAAAAGTAAAAGCTTTCTTTTCATTCACCCAGGGAAATAAGGAAAAGACAGGTTTAAAATACATTACAGTCAAGTGCCATGAGAACAGAGATTTTTGCTTTGTTCCTTGCCATGTACTTGGCACCTAGAAGTGGCCCATAGTGGCTATGAATGAATGAATGGTCCTGCAGGACAGGAATTGTCTGTGCTTGGATGAGTCCTTATCATCTAGCCTCGGAGCCTAGATAGAAAATATTCACAGTGTTGGTCCCGCAAACTGACTTGGCATGCTTGGGGATGCCTTGCAGCAAGGTAAATCAAGTGGGGACATCCTGGAGGTCCCCCAGTGGCCACCAGCATGCTAGTCTCCATTACCTGACCCATCCTAGATTTTTAAATTAGGAGTCATTGTGGCAACCACACCGGGACTCATGTCTCCCATACTTTCTCATACTGGGTTTGGGGTTTTTATTTTCTTTTTTGGCTTCTTGGCATCCAAAATTGTTGTTCAGAGCAGTATATTAAGACCATGACTCTTCCATTACCACACATTTCTGTTACCAACAAAGGAGGTAAATGAATCACTTAAAATGAAACAATTCCATCTTCTTTGGTACACTATAAACATCATCTTAGCTTTGACTGTAATTATAGTGGGGGATGCTGTTGAGAAAATGGTATAATTATAACATTATGGTTGAGAACCATCTGAATGGAAAACCCTGAGCTGCACTGTGCAAAGTTTAAGATGGGATTATGGTCCTTTTTTCATTATGAATGAGACTAATTAGGCAACTGCAAACAAGAGCTTTGCAGTGTGATATTAATACTATAATAAAATCAAAACCCTAAGTAAAAATGAAAGGGAAATCTGATGCTTCTCTTTATTTTCACATGTTCCTAGGAGATCTTATGTGAAAATGTAAAGTAGAGCAGAGAAGCTTACCAAGTTGCAGGAAACCTGAACAAAATCACAAGGGGCTCAGTTAGAAAAATCAGCACTCGAGCTGATTTCCTAGGCTCAGCTTCTCTCCAGGCAAAAGGACTTCACACAGGTATATCAAGTGCCTAAAGTTTTGTTTCCCTGAATATGGCTTTTTCCCCCTCTTTAATAGGCTTACCCAATGGTGCAAGATTTTATGCTACCATAAATTTTAAAAGACAGCATTCTGTCCTTGACTGGGGTGTGGATGACACTGTGTGTATTTGTCAAGTCATTGAAATGTAAACTTAAATTTGTGCTTTTCACTACGCATAAAGTATCTCAATTTAAAATTTTTTCTTTAAGTTTTTAAAGACCAGAGATTTCCAGCAACAAGAGTAAAGTAGAAAGAGCGTAGTCAGAAAACCTGGCCTGGAGTTCCTGCTCTACCATACAAAAGTCTTGAAGCCTGTTTTCTCTCTTTTTAAAAATGGAAATATTGATATTTACACTCTCACCTTTACAAGGATCAGGTATGACAACGATGTGCACATTCCTTGCAAGCGTTCTAGGACTCTGTAAATCATGAGTTCTCAGGTTTACTCTCAAAGGAGAGGAAATTATGGGTTTCTCCAAACAGTGAAATAGAGTGGCAAAGAATCTCAGTCATGTGACTAGGTCTGGTTATTTTCTCTAGTGAAGAGGGACATGGCTGGCAGGGCAAGGAAAGAGAGAGAGAGAGAGAGAGAGGGGGGGGGGGAGGTATGTGTGTACGTACTGGAGGATGAAAGGGAAAATAATTTGTCTTCTTGGCTTCATCTCTACTCCCGGCTTTTCCTACAGCCTTATTCATCTCTTTGCCCCAAGCCTGCAAACGGACTCCTCACCCTCCTTTGTTAATAAACATCAGAAAGCTGAGGTTTCACTTAGCCTTGTCTTCCCCACTCCCTTGGTCTATGAATGTTCTAAATGGATTATAACAATGATAAGGAGGAAGAGAAATAGACAGAAATAGATATGCCATTGCCACTGCCTGCAGATTTGGCTTGTTTCTCTTAGCTTACTTGCTAGTGTCCTCAGCAAACTATGACAAACCATAATACCTCTGGCTTTCAGGATCTTGTCTCTTAAACCTGCCTGACCGATATTTGTTGTTCCTGGACTCAGTAACGATACTCATTTTTGTCTGAGAGGTTCAGAAAGCACACGTGATGTTCCTAAAAGGTCCTTCAAGTGAGAGAGTATTTGAAAACCGAGTCTCAGAGGAGTAGCTCTCTCAGAAGTGTAGCCGAAGCCAGACTGGCGTGGCTTGCAGCCTCACTCTGCTACTTAGTAGCTGTGGGATTTTGGACAAGTCACTTAACCTCAGAGCCTCAAGCTGCTGATCTGTAAACAAGGATAAATACAACCTACTTTGTACGCTCTCTTGCTTGAAAGTGTCCACAAAGCATGATGTTCGTTCCCTTTCATTTTATTATCCAGCTCTGAAAATACAGTGGTATGGGAAGTCATTAACATGTCATTAACACAAATGAAAAGTGTATAAATATATCAAACCCAAGATCAGAGGTCCTACAGAATACTTTTTTAAAAAGGATTTAAAATTTGGAATTTTATAAATGGAATAAGGAGAATTTGTAAAAATAATAATAACTAATTTAAAATAAACAAAATACCTTAACTAATGAACTTGGGGAAAATAAACTGAAGATTACTATTCAGCAAAAGAGGAAATGATCAAAGTCAGAAGGTGCAGGGCCCGTGGTATTTGCAAAGTAATACAGAGCCATAAAACCCCATTTAAGAGGAGGCAAAGCCAAAGGGCTGGTTCTCTTTGAAGGGCTCTTGAAAACAGACATCTGGAAAATTATGGTCTACTCCCTGGGCCTTATTTCCTACTCTGGATAAGCAACCTTCTCGAGCACAAAAAGAACAGCCAGAGTCACTAAAGGAGATGAAATGATTTATCAGAACTAGTTAAAATAATTAAATCTGAAAAGCATGATCCTGGACATGGAGTAGGGCAATTTCTACAGACTTTTTGAAAATAAAGTAGCCCAATACAAGGATTTTATTTGACTGCTATAAAGAGTCAAAGACAGATGGAGACAGATTGAGAAAACAGAATGTTCTGAAAATCCTGTTTATTTTGGTGGTAAGCCAGCCATCCAGGGCAGGAACCAGAGTCCTTTCCTTGAAGAAATATAGGTTTCAGTTGGAAGAATAAATTAGAAAGGTAGATTCCAACCTTCAACCTACTAGCGAATTGGGAGTATTTACTGAGCACCTATTACAAGCATAAAGTTATTTTAAGTGACCCAGGAAGTGGATGGGAGGGAGCCTAGAGTTAGAAAGAAAGAAGATACATCCCTTGCATCTGAAGTGCTTACAATTTATTGAGGGCTCTTTGTCCCCATTTTCCTTGCACCATGATGTTATTCAGAGTCATACAAGAGGGCATAAATTTACTGGGGATAATATTACAGAGAGCAATAGTGACACTTAAATGCCTCCATTATATTTACTACCCCAGTTATCTGCATTTGCCTGGGGAAATTGCAAGCAAGGACAGGAAAATGTCAGTACCAGCCAGTTCCAGATAATGAAATTACTTGCTCCAAAAACTTTCACTGTATTATTAAGTTAGATTGGTTAGGACTAAAAAGTAATAAGACTGATTTTCTTAGGTGGCTCATGAATTAATTTAACTCAAAAGATAATTCCCAAGGAAGAGTTTTAAAAATCCTTTGAGTAGTAACAACCTCATTGGGATTGATTTAAAACTTCCCAGGCTACTCACTTTTAAAGATAATGTTTTTAAATATATGAGTGCTGGCATAATGATTAAACTGATAAGTTTTATTACTTTGTAATCACGTACTAATAATTGAAATAAAATCTGTGAGATTAGTAAATACAATAAAAACATATACAGCATATGGAAGTCTTTATGAAGGACATGATTACTGTAATTGTGGTTGTCCTTTTGGGACTCTGAACCAAATTCCCCAAATAGGTGAATGTGGCCTTTATCTTGAACACCTTTCCAAGCGTTGTAAGTTCATGAGTGTAAATAACCACTGTCAGCTTACATCTACAAACTCTAAGGTGATTTTTGTATGGTTAAAGGTTTTCATTAAAATAAGTTGAACTTAATCTAATCTGTTCCATGGGGACTTTGCTGGGATTGTCAAATGAGGGAAAGAGATCGTGAGAATAGGGTTTGCCTGGTTTCTCTGTCCTTAATAAAAAGGGTCCCACCTCTAGAATGAATCTGGGAGTTTTCACACATGTCACAAGCCTTAGGCTTCCCATAATGGGATGCCAAGGAAGCCACACGGCTCACAGGTTCCCTTAAGGTGTGCCTGGTTCACATCTGAGAGGTTTGGTCCTCTTCAAGTAATCTTCAGTCTCCACTCAGCCACATCTGTAGTCTTTCTCTTTCCTTCCCAACATCTTGCACATCCCAAAGGGGTTAGAGGACTTTCAGATTCTCAAGGTGGGACCAGGTTTTGAGTGGATACCCTGTATTGAGAATGAGCCTGAAACCTTGGTGTGTGGCAGCCATTTATCAGTAAGGTATTGAGAAGAACAGGCCAGGAGCCTGTTAGTGGACACACATGGACCAAGAAATGGGCATCTCTCACAGCTACACCAGAGTGTCTCCTGGGGCAGTGAGAAATGGGAGACATACTTCGTAGAGTATTGTTGAACTGTTTCCAGCTTTTTCTCTCTGCTCCTCTCCTTCCGCCTATTCTCTCAGTCACATCTGCACAATAAAGCTGTTTACTCGAAAATATTTTCCAGACTGATATTATCAATCCAGAAGATGGATGGTAGTTTTTTATTATAAGGGAAAGTTGTCTTAACTGATTTCGTTTGGAGACTTCTGCTATATTCTCAACCTCAGCATTATGTCCCAGTACAAATATTTTTTTGTAGCTTCAAGTTTTTATTTAGATTCCAGTTAACATACAGTGTAATATTAGTGTCAGGTATAGAATCTAGCAATTCATCACTTACATACAACACCCAGTACAAATATTTTTTTAAATGTGGTTTTAAACCTGATGGTATATTTGTCTCACCTTTGAATTAAACTCCTGGTTAAAAAAATTAGCCAAAAAAAGTACAAAAGAAAAAGGGCACTGTTTTAAATTCTATAAAATGAGTTGTTCATTAAACTATTTGGGGCATTTTTGAATTGTGTTTATTTTTATTTAGGATCTTTCAAAAAGATCCTACTTTACTGTATAACTGTGCTGATGTATAGCTTTCAAATTACAAATCATAAACCAAGATTTGGGAGCCAAAGGAAAGTTCAGAATTAGAATGTGGTAAACTCCCTGCTGCAAAAATTAAGGAAAACGTTGCACACATCCCACTCCTTATACCAAACAAATGAATTGAAAATACTAGATTTTGTATCATAGGTAGTTGTGACAACTATAGGGAATTCTGAACTTTCAAACGTCAAATCCTGAACTTGAATTTTTGACCTTGAAAAATGAAACATATCTTTAAAAGTGATGAGAGTGCTACAGTGTGAGTTTTCAAAATGACAGATTGCATGGGGTGGGTGTGGCTAGAGCGTCAGACTGGTTTCTGGTCTGATGAGCACCTACTTTTAAAGACCATGTTTTTATTTCTTCTCTTTTTCTTACCCTATGATTTCACTGACCTAAGTGGGTTTTAGTACTGTTCACATCACAAAGAGGCTAGAATGGATTATTGTGTTAAAAGGAAATTGAGGTGTTATGTTTTATAAAGCATTAACAAAGCTATTATTAGATGGAGAATTGTAAGGAAGG
Source organism: Mirounga leonina (assembly GCF_011800145.1). Lineage (NCBI taxonomy): Eukaryota > Metazoa > Chordata > Mammalia > Carnivora > Phocidae > Mirounga > Mirounga leonina. The sequence continues at coordinate 7,203,684 of NW_023270889.1, forward strand.
TTTGTAATCATTGAAAGGGCAAGAAAAAAAAATATTTTTTTCAGTTCATGTTGAAGACATGCATCATGTAAGAAGACTTACATCTCATCATACTTTATTATTACAATAGTGTTTACATTACCATGTGCTGTTCTAAGCACTTGACATATCTTAAATCATTAGTAGTCATCATAATGATCCTACTGTTATCCTTATTTAACAGATGAGGAGATGAAGGCAGAGGGAGGCTAAGTGACTTGCCAAAATGCACACAGCTGAGAAGTGCAGAGCTATGATTCAAACCCAGGCATCCTAACTCATGCACTCTCACTCATTACCTGCTATGCCATCTCCTTATATCTTCTTGATGTGGAACTCTTCTTCTAGAATAATGGGAAGTATATCTATATATCTCTATCTAAGAGGTTGAGAGCATAGGATTTAAAATGAGACATCCTGGGCATGGTGCTTCCCATCTTTATGATGGGATACCATCAGTCCCCATCTCATAAATTGGTTAAAAGGATTGAATGAGATAATACACCAAAATCTCTGAGGACAGGGTCTGACAGATGGCCATACCCAATATATGTTAGTTCTTGTCATAATAAATACATTTACATCAACTTTAGGATATGAATTATGGTTGCCAAGTTCCCTGGGTGAAAGATGATAAACATTTATTAAGCAGGCACTTCTTAGAGTTCAATCTCATAATAATTCAGTAAGATTACTCTTACTATTCCCAGTTCAATGAACTTGAGGAAACTCAAACTATAAGAAAAGATATTATTTTCCTAAAATCAAATAAGCAAAGATTCAAACTCAGGGCACAGTGACCCCAAAGCCTCAGCTCCTTCTACCACCCTTGTCTTGTTCTAAACTTCAGGTTTTTTCAGCTCGTTCTGATTCATTGATCAAAAAAACCCCAGTACGAAACAAGAGAAAAAGTAATACCAAGCTTGTGCAATTACATCATGGGCAAGTTAACCAGTCTAATGGCAGCTGTATTGGCTCAGTGCATAAAAACCATGCTGCTCTGTGCTAAGACCTGTCTGAGCCCACAAATAAGTTACATTAATAATTGCAGTATGGTGAAAGACCACCCAAGAAATTTTGGTTGATATAGGAAGTGGCAGCTGTGACTTCTAATTGAGAACTATGGCTTCTTAAATGAGTGCTGAACCATGCTTCAGGGATTTTAAGCCTGCTCTGTCCATGGAAGATCTGAAACTCAACAGCTGATCCGACCACTTGTCACTGTTGACAGTCCTATAAAATTTCTAAGACAGGAACTCTGTGTTCTAGTTCAAACCAAGTGAATATTTCCTGTTTGTTGACCTATAACTTCAAGGGTGCTAAGTCATCTGTCTAGAAAGATTCCTATACTCCCCTCTGTTGTAAGTTATTGTAGTTCTGTAAAATGGTCAAAAGGAATGCCTGCATATTCTTTTTTTGGTTAAAAAGGCTAGGCTTTCCTTCTTTTTTCCTATTTCCTCTATGGTTTAGCTTTTTTCTCATCTGTTTGCCAGGGGTACCCTGACTTTTAGAACTAGAAGGATAGTCACACAAGAGCAGTTGAACATGCACTGGTTGTGAATTTCAGAGATTGGTACAAATGGATGTTTAAGCTCTCAGAGTTTTGCATTTCCCATCTACAAACTGTCTTCTCTGGTTGTCTTGAGCATTAAATGTATGTGTTTCTGGAACACAGTTGCACACAGTATTAGCTGGATCTGTCTCAGTACCCTACCCTCCATGTAGGCAAAGGCCCATCCCAGAAGACCTGAAACAAATTGTCCTTTTCAAAATGAAGATTTACAATCTCTCCTTAAATGTATCTAATTCTAATGTTTCATTTTCTTTATGAGCTGGAAGTTTTACATCTTAAGAAGTTCATAACGTGAAAATAGTCTTTCAAAGATGAGCTCCTAATGATCTCAGACCAGTAAGGGGAACCTCTGATCTTGTCTTTTCTGCTTTTCCACTTACCAGACAGCACATTTTGCCTGAGAACTGAGACCTAAAAAAAGTATATAAATCAACAAGGAGATAAAAAATAGTGATTCCTAAGCTCCTCCCGGAGATTTTGATTCGGTAGATCTGGGGTGAAGCCCAGGAATGTGGATGTTTGTCCAGGTGGTCCTGGGTTAGGCAGATGAGACTCCTAGGACCACACTTTGGAAACACTGGCCTATGGGAAAGGTATATATCTTCTGTAACAGAGTTTACACAGACAGTTGATTATGACCCTTCAACCAAGCTCTACAAAGAAAAGGGAGCCAACATAGAAGAAAACTAGGAGAGCCATGGAAACTCCTCATCCAGAAAGGAAACTCCCCTTGTGCTTGCCTCAGAATGTCAGACTATTTACTCCAGACCCATGTCAACCTTTTATTTTTTGGCCATTCCTCATTCTTCTGTAGAATTCAAAATAGTGAATACATTTTCCAGTAATTCTCTTGCTTATGAATGTTCATGTGAAAAGTTTTAATTATAGGAATAAGCATCTGGCTTATTCTCTAGTGTCTTTCTCCTCTAATACCTTTCTTTTGCACATAGTTGCAGTTTATCTGATGGGCAGATGCCTCCTTTTCATATTCCTTTTACCTTTGTTTATGCTTCCCACAGAACAATCCTTTAAGAATGAAGGCATGTGGAGAGTTGTAAAAGGGTGAGGGGCCCAGGTCTGTGCCCTGGATCTGTATACCTAAATGTGTACCCTATAAGTCAAACCTGAGGAGGGGGTGAAAGCAGAGTAGAATAAAATGGAAAGAGTCTGAATACTAAGAATTTGGGAATCTGTGCTCTGTAGGGACATTGGTAGTCCCTAAGCTTCTTGCCTCATTTTATTCATTCATCTGTAAAGATTATAGGTTACCATAGTTTACCAAAGTTATAGGTTCCTGAAGCTTGGATTCTCTATGTCATTAATAAAGCAATTTTTAAACACACACTCACAATATGTATTATTTATACATTTGTAAATTATATAGATGCACAATGTTCCAATACATTTTGTTCATTATAAAACGTATATAAAAATATGTGTTAAAGTGTTGATAAAGTTGAACCAAGCAATATTACAAAATATTTTAACTTTAATGTTTAATAGGACAAAATACTTCCTGCAGTGAGTTTAAAGAAGTTTGCTTCTTTTGCAGGGAGAGTCCTCATTTAACAATATATGAAACACAATTTGAAAGTTGGGTCTGTGTTACATTTATTTCAATATTTGGTTTTAATTACTATCTCATACCTGAAAAGATGCTCACAACATACACCAAGTTAGAGATTCAAAAAATGAAAAGTAGCTGTAGTAGGTGCCAATCTATATTTCAAATGGCCTTTAGGATAATTTCCCATTTTGGAAGTCAAGTGCCTATCATATTTGGTTAGAGTTTATTCTACAATAAGAAAAGTGTCAGCTCAATCATTTCTTTCTCATTGACATGGGCTTGCTTCATTAGAATTACCTTCAATATGAGATTTCCTTATGTAAATATTTTTAAGCCATTTGTTTGTTACATCATGATCAAACCACCATAATATCAGTATAATGTGTTTATCCATTAAATGGGCCATATAGAACCTGTAAAAAAAACACTCTAATATCATAAATGAAGAGACAGTAAAAGTACTGCTAGCCCACCCTCAGAACTGTGGCCCTCCCACTCTTTCTGCAGGATTCCTCTCATACCAAATGTGACTTGTGACTCTGACACATAGGTTGAGTGAATGCTCCATGCAACTCACATATTTAGTGTTAGTAAACCTTCATTTATTTCCTATTTTAGATACACAACACATAGAAATAAAAGTGTTAGTGGTTTGTTTTTTTTGTTTTTTTTTTCATTCTCCAGTGAATCAGCTTGCATGGCCCATTTTGAAGACAGTAACCTAGAATAACCTAGATAATCTTTCAGTCCCATTGATGATTATCTAACCTCTAATTTTTCCTAACTTTAAAAACCTCTATTGCCATCATTCACAACCTGATTTTGTTAATATACTTTTTCTGTCCTATGAATCTTAATGTCATATCCTGCAACATCTTGTTCCTATCCCCTATTCTTTGATTTTTGCTCTGTCTCTGATGGCCAGGAAAAAGATTCAAGAAATATATAAAATATTGCCCTACATACTCAAGAGTCAGTGATTATACAATTCAGCATTGCAGTAGTTCATCAAAATTTAGCACCCTACTATATGTAAGGAGGAGCCTCAATAAAAAAAGTATATACAAGAAGAACCACAACTTCTTAAGAATGTTCAAGAGCATAATACTTGTGGAAACTTTTACTTTATTCAGGCAAGTTTAGACCCAGTCTATGCATGTTTCATCTTGTTTTCACTTTCCTAGCTAACTCACTCTACACCGAAATACCTATCTGCTGCCATCTAGTGTAATAAAATAGGTTGATTATGCATGGAATTCTGGACTCCTTACATGGTTGAACATCAGTACTTAAAATAATGCTTTATTTTGGTTTCTTACACGCTTTCAAAATGCCGAGTCAGAGACCTGTTTTTCTTCTCACTGGAACCCTGAATATGGTCTTAATATTGTTGTGGAGTCTAGGGCTCAGGATCAAGCTTCATTTGCTCTCTGTAAACGTGACACTGGGATATGTGGTAGGGTCTTAGAGGTTGGTAGATCTGAAGTAAATAATAATGACCCTGATTAGTGACCATGATTTTTACGTCAAGGACGGAGTGAAACACACAGTCTGGCTTCTTACCAGCTGTGCAACCCTGGCCAACTCACTTTTTTTTTTAACATCATTTTCTTCATCTGTAAAATGAAACGGTGGCCTCGCTGACTGTCAAGGTCTCTTCTAGCTCTAAGAGTATGTGACTGCATAAAAACTATTTTCTTTTTGAAACTGTCAAAGTCATATTCCCAGAATCCTCTTTTATGTCTGAAATAAATGTTGCTTCTCTAACTCTTCTATGTGTTTATCCATCGTTTGGCTAGAAGTGAGCAGAAAGCCTGACTTGGAAGACAGAGGTAAATGTGGACCATGATTCTCAAGAGTTGTGCACTGGAATGTTGTCCACCAATGGATAAGTAGATACTAAGCAATATGCATCTAACTTCTCCCCTTAAGTCACAATGGCAAATGTAGAAGTATAATACCCATTTAAATGATCAACCTCCTAAACTGCACCGCAATTTTTTGTGTCTCCATTTCCCACCAGAACTTCTCTATTAAAGGTTCTAGGTCTATTGTAACTCATACTGGTCTTCCCTTTCTTTATACAGTTCTATACAGCTACTTCAGTACATCCTGAAATATTTCATTTTCTATTCCAATATATCCTAAGATGTTTTATTTTTGGATTGTTTTGTATGTGTAAATCTTATTTCCCCACTGGACTGAAAACTTTGCAGATGCAGGAACTGTTTCTCATTTCCATGAGGGCATCCGGCATTGTTGTTTAGGGAATACATATGGTTCTGATAATAGGTGCTTTTTCTATTTGCTTCATATAATGAGGGTAAAAGGTGAAGTACAAGATCTTCTCAGATCAAACTTAGAACCGTTAATCTTTAAGCCCTCATCTCTATAAGCTATCTGACAGCTTGTAGAAGCTGATAACTCTGAGCCCAATGCCAAAAATGCAACCTTACCTAAAGTGAAAACACAAATAAAACTGAAAGAGGCGGTGCAGCATATGAGGAAAAAACCTTTGAAGTGAGAAAAATCTGGATTCAAATCCTAGCTTTGCTATTTGTTAGTGTGTTTTTTGACTAAATATTATTTACCTTTCCTGAAGTTAAGCTTCCTTATCTATAGAATAAAGATGATAATCCTTTCATACAGCATTCCTCAGAAGAGTTATGAGGATGAAATGAGAAGGCATATGGCAAGAATGTAGCACATAGTAGGAGCTCAATCAATGGAAGTTAAAAAGAACTTCCATGCGTTGTTTAAGTAAAATACTTTTACTTATATACAATAAAAATTAGTCAATTTAAATATAATTATGCAATTTGAATATAATGAAAGCCTCTGTAACTGAGGTATTAAAGTGAGTGGTACGTTCCCGTAGAGCAGTGGTTCTCACCAGAGGTGATTTTTGTCCCCCCAGGGGACATTTGGCAATATCTAGAGACATTTTGTTAGTCACAGCTGGGGAAGATAATAGTGCTACAGGCATCTATTGGGTTGCGGCTAGGAATGATGCTAAACATCCTCCAGTGCACAGAACAGCCCCCCCCGCCCCGAACAAAGAATTATCTGATCCAAAATATCAATAGTGTCAGGCTGAGAAACCATGCCACTGAACCTAGGGAGTCTATTACTCCTTTTTTTGTTTTGTTTTTTTGGGGTTTTTTTGTTTTGTTTGTTTGTTTTGGGTTTTTTTTGGTTTTTTTGAGAAAGAGAGCACATGTGGGGCAGGGGAGAAGGAGCAGAGGGAGATGGAGAGAAAGAATCTTAAGCAGGCTCTACACCCAGCATGGAGCCCGACGCAGGGCTCAATCTCATGACCCTGAGATCATGATCTGAGCCGTAACCAGGAGTTTGACACTTAACCAACTGAGCCACCCAAGCACCCCAGGAGTCCATTACTTCTGGCTAAGTTTGTTTTACATTTAAGACCAGGTGAGTGCACAGATAAGAAGGTGGCTTTCATTTGGTGGATTATGAAGAGATTTGCCTAGTCCTAAATGTCTTTCTAAATGAACTATTCCAGTGCTTTGGATTCTCGTTGTGAGGCATACTTTTAGGCTAAGGTATTGCAATGTATAAAGTTCACAATTTTCCTTGGAGGTCAATAGATGAAGGAGTCAGGATCTACCTATCCACAAGAATTGCTGATTATGTTCTCTGTAGTAATGGTGGTGGTTCTTCATCGAAAACCAACCATGTGCCAGATACTTTATGTAAATAATCTGATTTAATTTTCATCAACTGTGTAAATATTTTGCTCTCATTTTATCCGTGAGGAAGCTGGGGCTTAGAAAATTTATGTAATATTTCTAGTAAGTTGCCCACCTGGGATTCAAACCTAAATCCAGCTGGCTTCCAAGCCTGGGTTCTTTCTACTACTCCATATTGGCCCTACCTAGCAGGGATTTAAGATTGGAAATGGGGGTGGGTGTGTTTTAAACAAAACAAGGTAGGAAAGAAAATGTTAGAATATTAAGGTCTCTGCTCAGGAAGGTTAGGTTGAGTCTCCTGCTGAGGAGCTCTTGAGCATCCATGAACTAGATGAAAACTCTGAGCCCTCTCAGGAGAGTGAACCAGAGGGGATGGATTTGTTGAAATCTTACGAATTTATGAAATCTATACCACTATGGTACGGTGGTAGGACTATACCATAATACACAATATGCCATTAGCAACTTTTTAGGTATTTCATATTTAAGCCTGATGCAATATATTTTCTAAATTCTTCCTTTTTAATTGAATATGGGTTTTCCTTTATAAGCAGTTCTACCATCCAAACAAACACTGTAAAACAGAAATATAATGGGAGCTATATATGCAATTTCAAATTTCCTAGTAGCCACATTAAAAAAGTAAAAAACAGGTAAAATTAATTTTGATAATCTATCTTACTTAGCCCAATGTATCCAAAATAGTATCATTCCAACATGTAATTAGTCTAATAAAAACATTAATGGGATTTTTTATGTTATTTTTGCATAATAATTCTTCAAAATCCAGTGTATATTTCATATTTACAGCACATCTCAATTGGGACACTAAATCTTCAGTAGTTAAAGTGAAATGTAGTCCTACTGAAGCAGTAAAGTTATATTAATGAAAAATATTCTATATCGTTTCAGTTTTAAGTTTGATTGAAAGCTCCTTAAAACTTGAGGGGAAAAAAAAAACTTAATAAAATTAAAAATTCAATTCCTTGGTCACACTGACCCCATCTCAAGTGCTCAATAGCCACATGGCTCGAGGCTACCATTTTGGACAGCACAGATCTAACTTTTTGCTTCTTAGAATGTGGTCACCAGAAGCAGCATCGGCAGCACCTGAGAACTTATCCAAAGTGCAAAATCTCAGTCCTCACTTACTGAATCTGCATTTTAACAAAATCCCTAGGTGATGTCTTTACACATTAAAGTTTGAGAAGCATCTATCTAAAAAACGCAGATGTCTCCAACAAAGAGCTCCAGAAGGAGCCAATGAATGAAGAACTATGGAGGCTTAGGAAATTTGTTGCAGTTGAATGGTGCCAGGGATTGGCATAATGTGCTCCGCTGAGAAGTTGTAAGTTTCCCACAAAGGCAAGTATGGCTGTTCTCCTGTGTGGACTGACACGGGACCATCTTGGCACCTAGAGTTGGCTCCACTCCCAGGATTATGGCAAAGAATCTAACACTAACTTCCATGACTCCCAAGTTAAGGCAGCTGCACTCTCACCGCCGTATATACTTGAAACTGAAGCATTAGAACCCCTGAAACACAGCTGTGAGCATATGTTTCTGCTCCACACAAGTGGAATTTAAGGCTGGCCCTTATTGGAGACCCAGCGAGGTCAAGCACAAGAGAAGCTTGTGCTGCCACCACACTGCCTTGCCCTGAGAGCCAACACAGACGCACCCAGCATCACGTCCTCATGATACAGGGGTTGGTCCAGTTCCCTCTGAGATTCAGTGCATGCCGCTTCACCTTGCTAATTCTTATTTGGTTTATTTTTCATAGGACTTGGCATTTGAGGAGCCTTCCAATCTATTTGCTTAAGGAATTCATTGCATTAATCTAACATAGGAACTCACTGTTCAGGGCACCTGGGTGGCTCAGTCGTTGAACATCTGCCTTCGGCTCAGGTCATGATCCCAGGGTCCTGGGATCGAGCCCCGCATCGGGCTCCCTGCTCTGTGGGAAGCCTGCTTCTCCCTTTCCCACTCCCCCTGCTTGTGTTCCTTCTCTCACTGTGTCTCTCTCTGTCAAATAAATAAATAATCTTAAAAAAAAAAAAAAAGGAAAGAAACTCACTGTTCTAATTCAGTGTTCCTCAAACCTGGTTGCACCTTAGAGTCACATGGGGCATTTGAGAAATACCAATGCCCAGGCATCACCCCAATCTTTTTACTCGATAAGTTGAAAATAGTGTTGTTGTTTTTAGATATAATTGACAAATGAACATTGTGTAAGACATCACCCAATCTAATTAAATTAAATCTCTAGAAGGTATTTTGTTAAAGATCCCCAAGTGATTCTAATGTGTAGCCAGAGTTGAGAACCACTGGTCCAGTTGGAGCCCTTAGCTGGCAGTCAGTTGCCTTAAATCAATGTTTCTCAGTCTTCACTCTACATACAGATAAGCTGGGGTCTGATTAGAATGCAGATTCGGATTCAGTAGGTAAGAGGGTAAACAAAATTTTGTGTACAGATGTGCCCCTAGTGGTATTTGGTGGGTGATCATCTATCAGCGAGTAACCATGTTGGCAAACTGGGATGAGTTCATCACCCTCCTTAGTTCTTTTTGGAACCTTCTGTGCCCTATACCCTCAGCTCTTAGTAATCACTATTTTCTCTGATTTCTTAAAGCAATTATCTTTATTTTAACTGCCTTTTATTGTTAGCTACTTCTCATATATACACGTATTATTTCCTGTACTAGCTTATAGAGCTCTTCCAAGACAAAATCCATGTGTCATTTTATTTTTACAATTCCCATTGCACCTAAGGAACAGTGCCCTACGCATAACAGATGCTGTATAAATGCTTCTTGAGCAACTGAAACTTGGAACTTCTGTGTGGAAGTCTCTTTAAAAAAAAATCCGGGGGCGCCTGGGTGGCTCAGTCGTTAAGCATCTGCCTTCGGCTCAGGTCATGATCCCGGGGTCCTGGGATCGAGCCCCGCATCGGGCTCCCTGCTCCGCGGGAAGCCTGCTTCTCCCTCTCCCACTCCCCCTGCTTGTGTTCCCTCTCTCGCTGTGTCTCTTTCTGTCAAAATAAATAAATAAAATCTTTAAAAAAAAAAAAAATCCGGAGGACTTAAAAATGCAAGGTGTTTTTCTTTGTTGAGCAGAAAAAGAATTTGGAGAGGTAAAGGGATAGAAGAGATTGGAGACTTAGATTTTTATGTTAGTTTTTTTCACTTTGAACACATCTTTGAATTTGGGAGAATGATTGCATGATTTCGTGGTTTTATTTGCTTGGAGCAGGGCACTATTGACATTTTGGGCCTGAGGATTCTTTGTTGTGGGGACTGTTCTGTGTGGTGCCCTGTGTTTCACAATATCCCTGGCCACTACCTGTTAAATGTTAGTAGCACCCCCTTCCACCAGTCGTGACAGTTACAAATGTCTCCGGACACTGCCACGTGTCTCCTGGGAAAGAGACTCATCCCTGGTTGAGAACCCTCGGTTTAGAAGAATGCAGCACGGGACTGCTACCTTACCGCAGCAATAAATACCTTAAAAAACTAAAACACACATACAGGAGAATGACAAGGTATGTTCTTGAGAAATCTGTATATGTATTTATAGAAAAAATGTTCTCTGCTCCTGCATTTTGGAGATCATGTCCACATATACTATATTTGTATTTATATTTGTCATATCGGCCATTCTTTTGTGGACATAGAAACATAACGCATGGAACACTTTTTAAATCTGAATATAGACTTAGGAATCCAAGAGTGGTGGCAGCAATCCCACCAAGCAAGAGCATGTACACAGAGCAAAAGTTAAGGACGAACGAGCCAATTCTTTCTCAGGGAACCGGGCCAGCCCGTTTATATAAAACAGTCTGTCTGGTGTGCCGTTATCCTTGGACCAAATACACTGTTCCAGCAAGTGAAGGTGTTAAGCTGAAACCTGGCCTGTAAGCAGGTGTTCAATGACTGTTTGTCGAATAAGGGAATCCATGAATGACTCAAGGGTGAATGTAGCTGTAAATCCTAAAACAGAAAGACTTCCGTGTGCTCACTACAAAAGACCGTGTTTTATTGCCTTTGAAACTCCTAACCCTAGACATGAAATTACATAACAGAGTATATCATCATCAGTGAGGATTAACTGGCCTCAACAAAATTACAAGATGGGGAAAATAAAGTCTCATTTGTCAGTCGGTTTCTTCTGGCAATCAAAGGCTTCCCTTAGACTTCAGGAGGTTCATATTTTTCAATGACAGAGATGTGATGTTGGCAAAGCACTGCTGTACTTTCAGGCTTGGATTAGAATGTCCCCACACTTACTTTTTCCTCCTGTTCCTGGCCAAGAACTTGCATATGAGAACCAGACCAGAGGCTCCGGTGGTGAAAAACAAGCACAGTGTCTTCAGGGCTCAGAAGGGGAAAGACAGAAGTCAGTGGTTCTTACAATCTGCTCTCCTTGACATTCTGCTATCCTTGAAAATCACTGGGGAGCTTTTAAAATTCCAAAGCCCAGACAATTACAATGGTCATTCCATAAATTACCAATTGAAATCAAATCTTGAAGGATGGGACTGAGGTGTCAGTATCTTTTTAAATTCCACGGGTGATTCCAGCATGGAACGTGTCCACTCTGCCTGTAGACCCCCTTCAGCTACTGTTTTTCGGGAATTTGTGTCATCTCATTAAAAAGAACCTGACAACCTCTGGGGTGCCTGGGTGGCTCAGTCGGTTAAGCATCTGACTCTTGGTTCTGGCTCAGGTCATAGTCTCGTGGATCCTGAGATCGAGGACTGCCGGGCTCCCCGCTCAGCAGGGAGTCTCCTTGGATTCTCTCCCTCTGCCCCTCCCTTCACTTTCATGTGTACACTCTCTCTCTCTCTCTAATAAATAAATAAATCTTTTTAAAAAATACTTAAAAAAAAAAAAAAGGACCCGACAATCCCATTTACAAGTGCATTAGCTAGGGTTCATCCAGGATATTTTCATAAGAACAAGGGATTCAGTAGTGTCTTTTGTTCAGTGAGTTATAATCCCTGTTTTTGTCACAGTGACATTAAAGTTAAAATTAATGAAAAGTGATTTTCAAACTGAAGAAGTGTCCAATAGAGGCTTAGAAAAAATAAAAATTACATGTAGTGATTCTTAGTGTTAAGTATAACTTGTTGGGCACCTGGGTGGCTCAGTTGGTTAAGCGACTGCCTTCAGCTCAGGTCATGATCCCGGGATCCTGGGATCGAGCCCCGCATCGGGCTCCCTGCTCTGCGGGGAGCCTGCTTCTCCCTCTCCCACTCCCCCTGCTTGTGTTCCCTCTCTCTCTGTGTCTCTCTCTGTCAAATAAATAAATAAAATCTTTTTTAAAAAAAAAAGTATAACTCGTTGCATTTTAGATAGATTTTCTTACTGAGCTAAAACTCACATCAAAAAATGCCATTTTAACCATTTAAAAGTAGTTTTTAGTGTATTCGCAATGCTGTGTAACCATCACCACTTCCAGTTCCATCACCTCAACATGAAACCCTGTGCCCGTTAGTACGCACTTCCAATTTCCCTTCCCCTCATTTCCTGGCAACTACTAATCTACTTTCTGTCTCTGTGAATTCGCCTATTCTGGACATTTTATATAAATGGAGTAATATAATATGTGCCCTTTTGTGTCTGGCCTCATTCATGTCACAGAATGTTTTCTGGGTCCATCCATGTTGTAGCACGTATCAATACTTCATTCCTCTTCATAGTTAGAGAGTACTCTGTGTTTATGCCACATTGTGTTTATCTGCTCATCAGTTCACAGACATGTGGGTTGTTTCTAATTTTTATTATTATGAATCATGCTACCATGAACATACTTGTACAAGTTTTTGTGTGAACATATGTTTTCGGTTCTCTTGGTTATATACGTAGGAGTGGAATTGCTGGGTCATATGTTAACTCTGTGTTTAACTTTTTTGAGGAACTGCTAAACTGTTTTTTCTACAGCAGCTGTACCATTTTACATTCCTTCCAGAGGCTCTAATTACTCCAATTAATTCTCTCGCTTTATATTTTGATTATTTGATTATATTATCTTTAACATTTGATCATGTTATATAATACCAATATATTTAATTATTTGATTATATCATATTCTATAGATATAATTATTCGATATATTTATCTAGGATGTCCCTTACCTTAACCAAACAGAAAATAAATTTTACTGAATGTAATGCTAATTGTTTCTAGGACATCTGAAAACCATGCTGTGCAGAATAAAAAAAATTTTTTAACAATGAAACCATGGCAGTTCTATTTCCTAGGTTAGTTCTGCAGGGCAGTAAGTATGTGTGTTTGAGGTGATGTTCCTGTTTCCACCTTCCAGCGGGCTACACTATTGGAACCTGGGGCCACGTAGCCGTGCTGGCATATCCCCCTCTCTAGCCAGAGGACAAACACCAAGGAAAATAGGGCCTTTGTCCTTCCACCCAAGCAGCCCTGTTGGTTTTAAGAAAACTGATGGGTAAAGAGCCTGAAATCTAGGGAGAAGAGAGAAAAAAACATTTTTTGAGAACATTTTAAATCAGCTAGGGAAGTATATGATCACTCTGTCCAGGACAATTAAATGAAATAACATGAAAACACTAAGTAAGCTAAATGCGCCAGAGACGTGCTATGGAAGAGAAAGGAAAGAGGAGAAAGATCATTGATTAATGCCCCTGAGTGTTGAAAACTACGATTAATTATGTTCAATCATAAGTATTTAAGGAGGACAATAAATTCTTTTTTTTTTTAAGATTTCATTTATTTATTTGAGAGAGAATGAGATAGAGCACGAGAGGGGGGAGGGTCAGAGGGAGAAGCAGGCTCCCTGCCGAGCAGGGAGCCTGATGCGGGACTCGATCCCAGGACTCCAGGATCATGACCTGAGCCGAAGGCAGTCGCTTAACCAACTGAGCCACCCAGGCGCCCCAATTCTTACAACGTATTCCATGAAAAATAAATTTGCAACATAAAGCAAGTCTTGGTAAAAAGATACATGTTTAAATGCTAGTCGTAACGCATGCACACTCTCTGCTTCCCGACGTTGCTGGCCGCGTGAGCCATCTACACAGGCTGTGTGCAATTAAATTTCCTGCCAGACCATGTGTGCCGTAAACACTTCTCCAAGATGCTAATGACAAAGTTCAGCTGACTTGACATTCATCTGAAAGTAACTAGACATGTTCACTAAGCCTTTATTTTAGTGAGCCCTACCATTTTTTTAATGAACCAGGAACCATTGTTAAAAGTATACTAGAGTTTAATTTAAAATAGAAGGAAATGAACATTTCGGGAGAGAGCTTATGAACTCTTGTTCTCAAGTCTAAACCAAGAAGTGCCTGAGAAGACTTTACATCTATGCCCTCCTCAGTTCCTCAGAGAACTATAAAGGAAAACAAGTATGAAGGTGATTTCCTTACATAAAGTATTGTCCAATATGAAATACTTTATTAAGTTTTTTGCCAATTTCTACCATTAATTTAAGGCCTTTTTTGCCAATTGCCTACAAACTCACTATTTGTGGTTTCATAACTGCTTGGCAATTCCATAGGTTAAAAAACAAAAAACAAAAAACGCTAACCAGTCTTTTTTTTTTCTTTTTATTTTATTGTGCTCACTGACATTATGTTATAAGGCAGTCCAGTTACGCTTGACAATAGTGATCAACCAGGAAGTTTACAGATTTCTTTTACCATACTTTGACAGCCAGCATCCATCAAGGACATGACCTTCAGGAAAAGGGGATAGGTATAAGGTTCTCTTAGTTGGAGGAATCACTGATTTCCTGAAGCTCTTCATATATAAGAAAAGCACTTTGGAAATGAAATGGTAAGAGTACTTTGGAGAAGGACGTGTGGCCTCAAAGCAGAGCTTCAAAAGGGAGGACCCCCCCCCCCGCCCCAAGCTAGGGGAGGGATCTAGTCCTCTAAACCTAAATATTTACAAGTACTGTGCAAAACTCAGTACCCCTCAGTGCAGAACCTCATCCCCAGGATGCCCTGGCAAATATTGAGGCTGGATTTCCTTTACAAACAAATGACACATAAAATGTTTAAAGTACGATTCAACCACCCAGCCCATTCCATTCAGGGTGGCTTTGGCTTAGAGAGGTGGAATCATTGGATGGAGTCGTTGTGACATAACCAGAACTCTCCAAATTCCAATTCAGCTTTAATGAGCTTTTTCTGAAAAGATCATTGCCAAGAAGCTGATAACACTTGTGACATGATTCCAGAGTACCCAGATCATCAGGGAAAAGCATCAAGTAGCATTCTTAATATTCCAGAGATCGTCTTCAGCCAGCCCCACAGTGTCTGTGTGAGGCACTGATAATTTTCTTCCCAGCGTGAGGAATTTGAATTGCTTCTCAGGAACACATAGAGAAAGACTTTGCTTGGATTTTCTTAATTTAATACTAATATGTGATAATATAGCAACATCCTCCAATTATCTACAACTCAGACTTCAGTAGTTATGACCGTCTAGAAGACAACCACAGAAATCCGCTCTAACCAGCGAGGGAAATAGCTATCACCATATGACCGCATGTACTTCAGATGTTTCAGCTGGCACACAGTCCACTGTGTGTCTTGCTTTTCTCTCATTATAGTATTTCCTCTTTCATTGTTCATGCACATATAACCACATACTCTGATTTGGTCTTATCACTTCTTCCATCTTTTATGATTAAAATCATCTTTGATGTTTATTCCATAAAATTGTTTTCTTTAGGGGCGCCTGGGTGGCTCAGTTGGTTAAGCGACTGCCTTCAGCTCAGGTCATGATCCCAGGGTCCTGGGATCGAGTCCCACATCGGGCTCCCTGCTCTGCAGGGAGCCTGCTTCTCCCTCTCCCACTCCCCCTGCTTGTGTTCCCTCTCTCGCTGTGTCTCTCTCTGTCAAATAAATAAATAAAAATCTTTAAAAAAAAAATTGTTTTCTTTAGTACATCTTTACAAGTTTTAATTCTTAGTCATATTAAGGATGTCGTTTTGTTGCCCAGCTGCTGCCCAACTCAAAAGGAAATTCTCAACTGATTGTATGTAGTTTCCCTTTGGTCCGAAGGGAAGGGTTTCCCTTCCAACTTCTGCCCCCACACAAGTTATCCAAGTCCTCAAGCTCCATTCAGGGATGATAACCAGTGCCCAGGACTGGGGACAGCAGATGGTCCACATGACATGGTGCAGTGGAGGTTCCACATTTCAGGGCAGGGGGCTGCTGAGTGCCTCCCACTGCACAACCCTCAGCTTTCTAAAGAAGGTTGTCCTTTCCCACCAACCCTCCCCTCCCACTTCGATTGCTCCCCTTCTTCCTTCTCCCCCAACCCCCAACAGGAAGCAGACATTGGGAACTGGTGTGTGACCTCCTTTGTTTTTGTTTCTGCTTTGTCATGAGTAGAGGATAGAAATGCATGTCTGGTGAGGGAGGGTAAGAACACAGGACTACTTCATTGTGTAACAGCTGCTTGATGGCCTTCCCTCTGCATACTGTCAGGAAGACCATCTTCTTCCAAGGAGAGAGCTACTGGGCAGTGAAGAAGGCAGCCAACTTTGGCCGGCCCAGCTAGTCTGACTGGCAGAATCAGCCATGGTCACTGTCAATGGTGACATGTTACAACCAGCAGTGCCTCCAGCTCTCTCGGACACTGTCCCTCTGTCGGTGTAGTTTGAACACACTGTCATTCGATCAACATTTAAAGACTTGAATTTAGTAAAACTTTCTTCGAGCTCTCTGAATAATAATTTCAGTAGGAATACCAGTTTAACTTCTTAACTAATTCCCATTACCAGTTTATAGTCCATCAGAAGCTTAGGCAGGATTAGCATTGAGACATGCACTGTAGACGCGTATATTTAAAATATCTTTTAGTTCTCCAGCGCTCATCATTTACTCTTCTGAGGTGATAATTAATATTCATATCCTTCCCACACCCTCTCAAACTAGACTCGTGGGAGTTTACACTACATGTCACTCTTTTCTCTTTTTTCAAGCTCTACACCCAACGTGGGGCTTGAACCCACGACCCCAAGATCAAGAGTCGCACGCTCTACTGACTGGGCCAGCCAGGCGCCCAAACCAAGTGTCACTCTTGATACAAAGCTCTGCTAGAACTGATCAGACAAGCTAATAATGTGGAAAGCCAACTTTTCAGTACTTACCTATAATTTATTTCTCTACACCAGTGGCTCTCAACCTGTGCCACACATTGCAAGCACCTGGGGAACTTCTAAAAATCATGACACCCAGGCTGCACCCCAGACAAATTGACTCAAGTCTCTGGCAGCAGGCCAAGGCATCAGTGTCTTTTAAAGCTCCCCTGTTGATTCCAATGTACAATTACAATTAGGAAATGCTGCTCTTAGGGCTTGTCAGCTTACTCATTTCTGAGAATTGAATTAAGGGCACATCTGAGCTTGTCATTTTTCCCTTCTGGGAATTTTTTGAGAAGCAAGAGAAAATTGCCTAACAAAAAAGCTACTATTTTTTGCCAGTGCTGAAATTAGGCTTGAAATCACATGGACCTGTATTTTAATCCCATCTCTCCTACCTACTGCAGTATAAACACCACTCACTTCTCTCAACTCCAGTTTTTCACCCATTTCTAAGTGGACATAATGCCCACCTTCTGGAATTATTGTCAGTATTAAGGAGACAATATATGTAAAGTATTCAACATGATATAATATGGAAGGTGAGGTATATAACATGGTATTAATAACTAAAATAAATATGTAGTTGCAAGTCAAAATCCTCATTTTCAAAATGAAGACTCCAAAGAGAAAATAAAAATGAATCCCAAATCTATTGTCATGATTTTGAGTGCTGATCGGTGTTGATATTAACATTTTTTCAGAATGTGGGACCACTTGAGTTAGAACACTCATTTCTCCTAGTGAGAATTAATTTAGGGACAAAGCGAGGCTCTCTTGTCAAGTGTGGCTTTCTTTTTAGACTTGCTGTAAATGGATATTGAACTATACTGTCTCTAGGTTTAGGCTAAAAATCATGAGAGAGCAGGAATTATTACTAGTTCAAAAATTATTGTTTGTGGCTCATCAGAGAGGACCTGAGAATGTATGGTAGCCATTTGTTGTCTTTAAGTGAAATATAAAACAACTTCTACTAGGATATTCAGACATAATTAGAGAGGTCCTCATTTTAAGGCCAGTACCTCTCAGACTTGGGAAACCTCAACAAGATGCTAAGGAGGCGAACTTTAGGAATGCCAGCTATCTTCAGCCACAGTCGTAATAGCTGAAGCAGGAGGTGACTGAGAAGGAGCTAAGCAGCCAGCTACACTGCAGTTCTTCTTGCCTCCAACAAAGAAGTTATGTACTTTCCCACTCTCATTGTGACTCATTCCATTTGCTAAGAAAAGTGGCTTATGCCATTGTTGAACACTGCTTTCAAGTTCTGATATATTGGATTCATTTGTTCTGTATAAACAGCATTCAGTTAATATTATTCCCTGCCCTTCCTCTGAATTAACCCAGCTTCTGGGACCTCTGCTTCACACTCTCTCACAAGTCTGTAATCAAAGTGTCAGCCAGGGCTGTGGTCTCACCTGAAGGCTGGACTGGGGAAGGATCAAATTCCATGGTTGTTGGCAGGATTCCGTTCTTCAAGGGTTGTTAGACTTGCTAGTTATTGGTCAGAGGCCACTCTCAGTCCTTAATCATGTGGTTTCCACCAACACGGCAGCTTGCTTCACCAAAACCAACAAGAATGAGAATCTGCTGGCAAGACGGAAATCACAGTCTTTGTAGCCTAATCACAGATATGACATCCCCTCAAATCTGCCATATTCTGTAGGTTAGATTAGATTACATTAGCAAATTATTCAAGGAGATGATATACCAAATCTTACAAACAACAGGAAACAGGGATCATTGGGGCCACCTGAAGAGTCTGTCTGCTACAGCACTTAACAGCACATACCCAGACGTGAAAGGAAGAAGGAAGGAAGGAGAAGAGAGTGCAAGGAAAGAGAAAGAAAGGAGGAAGGTAGGGAAAGGAGGGTACGCAGTGAAAAATACAATCAAAAAAGGCAAATTAAAAATAGCTTGGCTGCACTACGTCTGTATCAGAGTTCCTGTGTGGGCACACACTTCATCACATTAGCACCACAACTATGAACCATGAATTTCCCATTTCTTATTTAGAATGAGGAGATAATAGGGGGCTTTCTATACATCGGGAGTTAAAACGTAACAGAATAAACAGGCATACTAAGTTTAAGCAAGAAAAATGTGTTTCAAATTAATTTTTTTAAGTTTTTTTCCCCCAGCTAGCAAAATTTTTTTTTTCCTTTTCTGTTTCAAGTTTTTGGGTTGGGTTTTACTATTCTTGCCATTGTGTGGTAGGCTTGTTGCACAGGGAATATGAGAACCTGAATGGTGTTTGCTTTTGGTATTCTCTGGTTGTTTCTGCTTAAAGGCCAAAATTATGTTTTCATTGTGTACATTATTATTAATGATGATATACATCGTTTATTGTAAACGTGAAGTTGTAAAGTAGCTTGAATCTCATCTCTTCCAGCCTCTCTATTGAGGAGACTGAGGCGCAAACGGCTTGGGAAGATCAGGGCTGAAGAGTATCAGAGCCATAACTCAAACACAAATCTCTGAATTTGTAACCCAGCGCATGTCCTCTTCTTAAACTTCTATGCAGAGGAGTAGGCAGAATCTGCAATACTCTCCTCAAACCTGCAAGCATTAAAAATAGTTGTGGCTTAAATATGTTTTATTAATCGCTTATTTTCTGGGAGGGTCTGCAAATAACCTTTTCAGTTCTTCAGCTAATAGAAAAAGAAATATTTCCAGGTATTCTACTGTATAGTAGGTGCTTACTTAACGAAACACACACCTCTTTCACTATATTCATTTGTAGCAGATCATACAGGCCCCTACATTTCAGTGCTCTCAGAGAGGTTCATAGGTGCTGACCACCTAGAGGGGGCTGAGCATCTGCCCTTGGTACCAAGCAGATCCTATCCATGCCCTGAAACTCTTGTCAATCGCTTAGTTACTACAGGAAAAGGAATATCTCTTACAACCATATGACCATGGAATTTCATTAAGAAAGACATTCTACCACCCCCAACATGTGTTCTCAGGGCAAAGGACCTATCTGCAACTCAGGATTTCCTGAAGATTCATTTTCTTGTGGCCAGACTCTTTGGGGCAGCAGATGTTCTAAAATGAGGACACATTTCCCCAGCCTGAGCTTCTTCACTGCATTCATACGGGTATCAGTGGAAGGAGGATGGGGTCTCCATTTCCCAGCCCCTTACCTTCTTACCCTGCTCATCTTTCTACGTGGGATTCCCCCCTCCCCAGCCCCCACTGAAAGGGAAACCCCACAAGGACCAGAATGTTAGCAGTTTTGTTTCCTGCTCTACTCTTGGAAGAGGGCCTGGCACAAGATAGATGTTTTGTATTTGTTGAATGGATGGCTGAATGATGGATTCACTTAGAAGGTTTATAATATCCCATTCATTATGATTTTGCTGACAAAGGGAAAAAGAGGCGTGTTTTGGTTCAGAACAGCAGATATGAACCTGGAACTTGGAATCAGGGATTTTTATGTGTTTGGTTGCATGCTGTTTATTTCTAAATTATGTTTTAAAGTATTCATAAGACTCCTTTAAAATTGAGAGACTCCCTATTGCCCAGGGATGAGAGCTTTAGATCAGAGAACAAATATATTAAGTTTCAAATCTAATGGAAGACTAATCATATAAGGAGGGGAAAAAAAAGAAACTTGGCCATCTCCAAAATGGCCATGGAACTCAGAGAACAATGAGAATTGATATACAAAAAATGAGTTTTGTCTCAGACTTGTCTGCTGCAGATTTCATAGATGCAGAGGCGTTTGGGCTAATATCCTAACACATAGGAGGCAATCACCACTTCCCAAATTTGAGTTGACACATAAGTATGCAGAAGTTTTTTAGTCATCATCTACCTAATGAATGTACAGTCATCATCTACCTAATGAATGTATAGTCATCATCTACCTAATGAATGTACCTAATGAATTCTTTTTAAAGAATGCAGACCTAAGTGGCTTTTTATAAAAAAATTTAAAAAAATCTATAAAAAGAGGAAATGCCCTGTAGTGGATGCTGCGGTCCCAGGCCACGTCCCTTTGTCCCACCTGATGCGAGTGCATGCATCTGTGGTGCACAGCCGCCATCGTGCACATTGTCACGTCCACTTCGGGAGCCTGTCCAGGCTTCTGTCAAGCCAGGCAGGATCTTCAGCCCTTGTGCGGGTGTGCCCTAGAAGTTCATGGGCATGAACACCTCCAGGGCAGCCCTCAAGCAGTGGAGAGCGGGGGTTGGGGGATATACACCGCAGTCTCCCCTCCTTCTCTAGGACACACTCCATGCTCTACAGCTTCTCCGAGAGGCCTCTGTGGAGGTGGGCCCCTGGCTGGCCACCGTGGGAACCCACTGGACAACACACGTTGTTAGCTGTCCTCCCTCCCCTTTCGACTCTCCCTGGCCCCTCACTTCCTGTTTCTGGGGTCACCTTCCAAATAAACCCTACCTCTAGTTCTGGTTTCTTAAACAGGCCCTAAAAATAATGTTTGACATGAAGACAGAACAGTTTGTCCCTGGAATCGAGAGCTGACAGAGAAATAACTGGCATTACAACGAGCTCCTAAACTGTGACCCAGGAAAACAGTGTCTCTGGAGGAAATGGTTCTTCTTTACCACTTTACATATGAGTTTTATTAGGACCATACCTGACCTTCCTGATTTCATGCTTTGCCTTTTCTGTTTATTCTGCAGATTCTTCTGGGAAGCCTAAGTTCACCAAGTGCCGTTCACCTGAACTAGAGACTTTTTCATGCCACTGGAC
Organism: Mirounga leonina; assembly: GCF_011800145.1. Classification (NCBI taxonomy): domain Eukaryota; kingdom Metazoa; phylum Chordata; class Mammalia; order Carnivora; family Phocidae; genus Mirounga; species Mirounga leonina. The sequence continues at coordinate 7,225,402 of NW_023270889.1, forward strand.
AGATGGGGTTCGTCACGGTTTGAAGAACCCAGGATCAGTACAGCTGTTCTATATTAGAAGGTGCAGGCTTTATGCCTTTCTGACTTTTCCATGCCTTTCTGACTTTTCCATGCCTTTCTGACTTTTCCCTCCATGGATTTTCGGTTGAAAGTATACTGAGTTGCATGCAGTGGTGGACATAGAAAGCATTTTTTTTTTTGATGACTTAAATGTATACATTTATTCAGAAAAAGTTAATTAAGCCCTTACTATGCGTTTGATGCTATTTAAGGCACTGGAGATACAGTGCTGATTACAAAAAGGGTAAGGACCCTGGCCTCGTGGAGCTTCATTTCCAACAGGGGAAGACAGACAACAAAAAAATAAGTAAAATAAATAAATGTCAGCTAGTAAAAGGGTTATTAAGAAAAGTAGAAGCCAGAAAGAGGATAAAAAGTGCCCACACTGTGAATGAGTACATGCGTGTGCATGAGAGTGTGTGAGGGTGAGTGTGTAAATATGAGTGAGCATATGTGTGAGTGGGTGAGAGTGTGGGTGCAAGTGTGCATGTGCAGGAGTGTGTGTGAAGTGTGGGTGTGTGTGACAGAGGGAGTGGTGAGTATGTGCATATGAGAATGTGTGGAAGCAGGTGTGTGGATGGATGTGCACAAGGATATGAATGTGTACGTGTATATGAGAGAGCGAGTATGTGAAGGTGTGGATAAGGGTGCATGAGTGTGTGTGCATGTGTGTGTGTGCAGGGAGCTTGGGTGATGCTTTAGATGAGCAGCTCACAGTGGGCCTTGCTGACGTGCTGTGTTATAGCAGAGACAGAAGTGCAGTGAGAGAGGCCCACAAGAATGTCTGGGGGAAAACTGTGCCGGAGAGGAAATTACAAGTGCAAAGGCCCTGAGGCCAATCTGTTTGAGGAAAGCAGGAGGCCCGCATGGATGGCACAAGGTGAAACATGGGGATGTGACATGAGCAGAGGTCAGAGACTTAGCCAGAGCCCGACTGCGCCAAGCCTTGTTGGCCATGGCTGGGCCTTGAATTTGACTTCATCTGTGGTGGGCTTTGAGAAGACGTTTTAAAAGACTCAGCTTAGTGTCTAAGTAGAAAATAGACTATGTTCCTATTAAATTAGTTATACTCAGTAAGGAATTGTAGTACTTTTCTATTCCATTTTGACCGGTGGTCTTCTAAAATAACAGAGGAAGAGTGAAATGAAGATGTCTCAATATAATCACCATCCAAGTAGTTTCTTTCTGACCCCGCACCTGGAATTATTTCCATTTCTGTTTACTCTTATGTTGTACCTTTTTTGCCTTTTCTAAGTTTTAGGTTCTAACATTTTATCATTTCCCCGTTTCCACCCAACCCCCAGGGGAAGCCTAAGCCAAGATTCAAGGGTAGCCGGGACCCTTTGTCCCAGGGTGGGAGCGTTCACGGGTCCAAGGCTGAAGCCATCTATGCCACAGAGGAGCAGGGGAAGGGAGGGAACAGGCCGGGAGCAGCCAAAGACGTGGGCTCAGGGCCAGCAAGCCCGCATCTCGGCCTGACTCTGGCACTCGCTGAGGAATGCCACGCAAAGTAGTCAGTTCACAACTCAGCTGCTTCATTTGTGAAACAAGAGACGGCAGGTCTTGTCTTATGCCTTCTCGTGAGAGTTTGGGTCGATAATACATGAAAAGCGCTTAGCACTGCGCGTGGCACAGCATAGATAATCACCAAATGGTAGGTGCTGTTACCCTTGGTAATATGGTGGTAATTTAAAATCATAATGATACAGAAAGCCAATTCCTGGGCTACAAAAATGACTTTTGATTCTCTCCGGCTACTGATTATTGGTCTGTTCTGAGGCTGTTGTTAGTGCAAAATGGGGTACTCAGTATACAAGTAAATAGTTTGAGGTAGCAACCCATACTGGCCTTACCCACTTCCCCGGTGTGAGGGAGGTTTCCTGGATGTGCCCCAGAGGGCACACAGATACGACATGGCTGGGCACCCAAGGCACTTTTTTTCTCTTAGGGCTGACACTACAGAGAGGTGGGGGTGAAGAGGCTACACTGCTTTGTGGAAGTACATTTGGACAGGAGGCTTATATGTTTGGTAACACTTTGGAATATCCGTTGGATTGACTGTTAAAGGGAGAGAGATTTCGGAGGTACAGAGAGCCGGCTCAGTGAGGACAAACTGAGTTATTTGTGCAGGCACAAGGAACTAAACTGAAGAGAGAGAGGGCAGAGTCGGGCCCACTTTATGGAAATGGGTTATTACCAACCCTAATATTCACCAAATCTGAACTTGAGCAAAAAGATAAATCCAAAGGTATAAAACCCTCACAAATATATATTTATTCCTTACTTTCTTCCATCTGGGTCACATGTGTTTGCCTCCAGGCCTCCTCTGCGCACGCTAGGCCTCTGAGCACCCACCCCCAGTCCAAAGCCAGGCTCCGTGCTAACGGAGATGCCACAGAAAGGGTGACCAGGTGGAGGGCAAACCTAACATATTTGGAAGGATGTCGGTAACTTTTGCCCTAGTGGGTTTTGGGATCCCAGGGGAAAACACTGTCACATCTCCAAACCCCCAAGCACAACCTAATGATTAGGGCCAATCCCAACTTGCAAAATCGGTATTTTGTGTTTTCCCTACAAAAATATAATTATTTTGAATATCTAGCCAAAATCGCGTAAGCCTCCAGCCCGGTTTATCTAGGAAGGGTAGAATGCAAGGGTCTAGGATGTCAGGCCCAGACCACCCCAGTGAGTACACAGCTGTGTCAGCCTTCACACTGGCCCCTGGCACAGAGAGGACCGTACAGATGCGCTTTCTGACTCTCATCATTGTTTCTCAGAATTCAGGTCCCAGGCAACTCCTGGAACTATAGAATCGTGACCCCTCTTCACGGACACACGAAGCTGGGACAGGATTTCATCCAGAACTGGAGCAGGGGAGATAGGAAGGCTCGGGGAAGGGGCCCATGCACTGGGCTTTCAGTTTTACCAGCCTGGCCTTGGTAACTAAAGCACAAAGGAGCCTAACCCGCGTGCGTGGCTGTCTCTGCCCCCGGCCAGGGGAGCAACCTGACTGCAAATCGCAGGCACCACAGCAGGAGGGTCTGGGGGGGCCTGTTGGAGATGCTCTGCTCTCAGCTCCCTGCCTGCAGATGCCTTAATGTTGAAGAAAGTGGGCTTGTGAAGGCTCGATCCCAGAGACTCTATCCCACCACTTCTGTCATCCCCCACGCTCACTCCCCTCAACAAATGATTTCCATGCAAGGTTCTGGAGGAGATGAGAAGGGAGAAAGGGCACTGTTGCTTTTCCTTTTTTCTAGAGAAAAGATTGAATTTTAAGCCTAAAACACATGATCTGTATGTAATGAAAACTGTGGTCCTTAGAACATAAATGATGTTTTATTTTTAGGATTTTTCTTCCAGTTGCTAGATGGAAAAGCATTTGGATAGAAAGTATTTCTTCTCTTTATTCTGACTTTTACCAGTAGTCCCATTGTACAGCCTTCCTTCCATTTCGCAAGATGGACTAGGAGCAAACCTCATGCACTTAACTCTTAGGGGTACGACAAGGAGAAGGTAGTTTCCAGAAATTGGTTTTGGTCACCTGTGTAGAAGTTCAGCCCAGGGAACACAGGCCAGAGTCCCTGTTTTGCAAGTCCATTTGTTTTTTTGGCTAAATTTAAGAGTTTAAAAATAAGTTTTAAATATTTATTTAAAATAAAATTCAACTTTGGTTAATGAGGGGGAGGGCCCTGGGAGTTGTGTTTTGAACTAACTGTTCCTGTACTTAAGATAAGTGCTTTAAGTTGTTTGCTCTGTGGGACTAATGGATTTGGAATAATCTAAACAAGGTTTTTCATGCAGTCCCCATGGGGACACATCAAAGTTGAAAAAACGTAGAACACGCAGAGCTAAACTTCCTATTACAAATCCAGACCTGCGAAGCACTGTACTACATCCTTACATTTTAATACTAACTTTTATACTATCAACTATGCTAAATATATTTCTTTATCTGTCTTATTATATAAGAGCCTCATTTCTCTGGGCAATCTTGCTAAACCGTTCTCTTTAATATACTCTTACTTAGTTTGAAAGTCAAGATAAAATAAACCATACTGTAGGTCAATGACCCACCTATCCCTAATTTTTAATCCTTTTCCTACTACTCTAAACATACACACACACCCCTACACATTTACACACATATATACATATACACATACACACGTACACATATATACACATACATAAATACACACATATACATACACACTCCCACACATACACACACACACCACTCACGTTTCCCATCAGGGATGAATCTCCCTCTCATCCAAGGGTATGCAACTTTTAAAAATCTCAACCAGAATTTAAGCCACAGTTCACTGGCCATGTTAATCCCAAGTTCTTTCCAGCAGCTGATGAGCAACTGTCTCAAGGACCCCCTCATAGTACACAAGTTTCTTCCCAGTGCCAAAGAGACCAGCCTGAGTAACAGCTGTAAAGAAAGAAGCGTGCGTTGTCTCCCAGCTCATCCCTTCCTTCCAGTCCCTGCCTTCCCTATAGCCTGTGGTGTCCTGGTCGCTCATTGCTACCCAGCACCCGTCCCTGAGAGGGGCGCTCACAGACCTCTACTCTCTAGCCTTCCAGCCGCAAGCACCTCAGCCTACACAAGGTCATTCCTACCTTCTTCCCCCTCAGCCACAGACCACCTGGTTTTATGTCTCCTTGACTTATAAACCTCCTTCTCAGCTGATACCTCATGAATAATAAGCAAATAATGAAGTATTCCCCCCAAGTAGCAATTCTAATTTGAGAAGTTTTCCCATTTATTCCATTGCCCTCCCTTCCTTCACCATACTCATGCCCATGCTTGCGTACCTCAATACCTTTGACTACTCAGTTCCCTCCTTCCTTTCCCTATAGCCACGTATTAAGCTTTTACCCATCCTTCAAGATTGCTAGAAACACCACCTCTACCTTGAAGCCTTCCGTGAACAGCCAGAGCAATCATTCCCTCTTCCGAACTTTTAGGGAGACTAATGAGCACTATTTGTGAGCACAAACCCACACTGCTTTGTAATACAGTTTTTTAATCCTTCCTCTGAGGCAGGAGTCATTACTTAGACACACGTGCATCCTGCATAATGTCCAGCACAGTGTTTTATATATAATCAATGCTTATTACATATGAATGAAATGACTACAGGATACCAAAAAAAAAAAGTACTCAGATGGTAATTTCTGAGTCTCCTTCTAGCCTGAAGGTAGGAACGCCATCATATTAATCATTATATCCACACAAGCTAGTGGCAGCTGGAATGCTTCTATAGGACGTATATAGTAGGCAGCCAAAGATGGTTTGCTGGACTCATTCAGTCAGTCAGAGGGATGGGACTTGGGAGGGCTGTGTCACATTCTAGCACATGTTCACTGTGTTCTGGCAGGGGTGGCCTTGAGTAGGAGAAATCCTTGCTTGCTCTGCATTTTTGTTCAGGCCCCCATGGCAGCTGACCAGGGATTTCCCTTTCCCTAAACTCTGCTTCCTTCCCCAGTCAACTTCCTGGCATCTCTTCTCCATTCAGCTCACACCCTGCCAATGTTTTAAGTCATCAGGGTACATGCTACTCTCTGTAGTGTGGGGTAGAGGTGAATAACTGGATGGCGGAATGTGAATATGACCTTTTGTCTCTTTTAGGGTGGGGAGAAAAAGGCTAGGATCCCCATGTTTCATAAATGTCACCTGAAGGTCCAGCATGTTTACAATGTTCTCATTGCTCTTCATGTAATTAAGGAAAAAAAAAAACAGGAATATGGGAAGGAGTTCAAGACCTCAGGAAGACTCCCCCAAGCCTAAGACAGCCTTGGGGAGATGGACGCAGGGTACAGTGGTTCAGAGTAGGGTGGTAGCCGATTTTCCACCTCGAGGCCCCCCAAATCTCCGTGTCACTCAGCCTGAAGAATGCCATCGGTGTGCCTCCTCAGTCTCTTCCACCATGAGTTGGGGAAACATCCGGGTCCAAAGAGTCACTGTTCTTTGGGAATCTTTATAGTTTGGAGTTGGCCCTCTGTAGTGTTTTAATAAAGGAACATTCTAAACCTCCCTAAGCCTTGGAACCCTCATCTGTTCAATGTGGATAATAAAGTACCTACCCACAAATTACTTAATTTAGGAGCTGGCACATCATATGCAGTCAATGCACAGACGCTTTTGCTGTTGTACGAGTACCAACGGCCTCCTATCAGTCTGCAGACACTGTGGATGAGTCCACAGATGTGATACTTCTTGGCAGTGATGCCGCTAAAATACTTGCTTGTGAAATATTTGTGTTTCGGCTTATTGAATCTGACTATCAGGCACCTCACTTTGACTTAAACCATGGCATGATTTTTGGAACAATTCATCCTTTTTTACTCTCCATTTCAGGAGCACTCAAGAATGGACTCAAGAATGGAAAGAATGCCCTGATTATGTCTCTGCTGGAGAAAACAGCTGTTACTTTAATTCATCTTATACCTCCATTTGGATACCCTACTGTATCAAGCTAACCAGCAATGGTGGTACGGTGGATCAAAAGTGTTTCTCTGTTGAGGAAATAGGTAAATCACAGGTTTGTGTTTTATTTGACATGGCTTTAGATTAAATAAGCAGGGGAGCCTCAGTGTCCAGGCGTATTCAAGTAGGAAGACTGTCATTATAATCTAGGTGAATGGAGGTCTACTTTATAGGGCATGAGATCAGCTAGTGAACAAGAGGGAGAAGGCAGGGAGAATGGAAGTTGGCTCTAACATAAAATAACCTGGCAGTAAATGTTGTCAAGAAAAGAGTGGGAGTCTTGCAGAATCTTTTCCTTAAGGAGGTCTTTCAAGCTGGATTATGTTCTTGGGTCCCACAAGAGACAAACTCAATGGACTTCTAGGAATCCTTCTTTCCCAATTTTTCAAAATGATTATTATATTCAGATCTGAAATATGTTGACCTTTGACTCCTATCATCACTGTAATAAAAGCCTAGATTTTCTTTATCACAAAGCATAATAATTCTGGAATTTTATGTTTACAAAACAGCCGAAAATCAGTTTAAAGACATGTTTATAGGATCTTAAGACAAACACTGGAGATAATCAGAGCTCAATGAGCTAAATGAAAGATCTAGACAGATTATCCCTTGCCCATGGTGTGGACACAAGGGGAAATGAAACAAAACAAAACAAACAACTGTAATTGGAATATTTATGTTTATTCTATAATAGTGTAAACAGCAAAATATAAAGAATCAAAGAAGGACTTTGAGCAGCTGATGTTGGTCCCTCAGAATCTATCCACAAAAGCTCATCTGTTATAGAAATTGCTTGGAGTTTCTCTGACACATGCTGTCCTTACACGCTTGTGTGTGGTTTCCCAGGCACTGGCAGACTGGAAGAGGCTAAGAGAATGTGGCTAGAAGCTGCAGGCAGAAACAAATAAATCTGATAGCCTGTCAGGGAGAAGAACAAGCAGAAAAGAGAACCCAACTGCATAACTTGCAGAGACTATTCAGTGTATGCCCCAATGTCAATAGACGTAGCTGTTGAGTGGCTGAATGCATAGTAGTAAGAATTACCGGGTCCAGACCCATGTTCTAACCCTGTCCCTGCCAGTAGCTAGCCCCACTCATTTCCATGGCTGACTTTCACAGAGGGCCTACCATGCCCTGGATGCTGTGCTAGGTGTGGTGCCTACAGAATGAGTAAGATATGGTCAAGTAGGGGAGGCAGGTGTGTTAAATAATTGCAGTACTGTGTCTTAGGTGCTGGACTCGAGGTGTATGGAGGACACTGTAAGCCAAGGTAGTGGCCAAAGGTACAATGATTGACTGGGCCCGAGGGATGAAGAAGGGCTGCCCAGACATGGTGGCAGTTCAGTTACTCCTTAAAGCATCGGTGGGAGTTGCCAGGTATACCAGATAGACTGTGTCTTCCAACAACTACTAAGTTCTGAAAGTGACAAATGGCACAGAATAGTGACGGACTCGGGAGCAGTTAGGCAGGCCTGACTGATCAGCCAGAGAAATTGTAAGTGGTCTTGTGTACCCCACAAAGGAATTTAGACTTTATCTTACTGCCAAGAGGTGCATTTGAGGATGTTTAAGAAGGGAAATGACCTGAGGATAATAATAGCTAATACTTACAAAGCCCCTACCTATGGGTCAGGTATAATAACCATGTGAGAGAGATTCTATCATAATCCCCATTTCACAGATGATGACATTGAGGCTCAGAGCATTTAAAGGCTAACTCAAGGTCGAACAGCTAGCAGGCAGAACTGAGATTTGAACCTAGGCAGCATAGCTCCAGAGTCCACACTCTTAATCTCAAGGTTATCCAGTGCCACCTGTTGTGTTACTAATGTCTCAGGGAAATCCATCCTGCTGCAGTGTAGAGGGTAGATTGGAGTAACACAGACTAGAGATAGAGAGGTCAGAGGACTTGGTGATAATCTTTGTGACAATTAAGGCAAAAGATGGTGACAGGCAGTTACAACCATAACAGGGAGGGAGGGAGCTGGGAGGGGGAGACCGCAAGGAATGAGGTGAACCTAATCTTAAGAAGACAACACAGGCCTTCAGCCTCCTCACGCATTGTATGAGTTTTCTGCTGCTACCTCACAGGGCTCATCTTTGGGTTTAAAGCACTGTATTATTAGACATTTGTTGTTCATTCATGCATTCAGCAAATATTTATTGAGTCCCTTCCTTGGGCCAGGTACATTTCTAGGTGCCAGGAGCAGAAAATGTCTGCCCTCATGGGATTTTATCCCAATGAGGGTGGAAAGAGACAATACTCTGAGGAAAAACGACACAGGGAGGGAGAAGAGGAGTGCAGGAGCGTTCGCGATTTTAATAGAGTCATCAGAGCTGGCTTTGCTGAGTAAAAAAACTGAGAGAACAATGTGTCCATCTGAGGGAAGGGCCCTTCAACAAGAGGGCACAGCAAGGGTAAAGCTCCTGCGGTGGGAGCATGCCCTTGCTCACTCGAGGAACAGCGTGGTGGGGAGAGGGGCTGGCACAGAGCCAGCAGGGGGCACGTAAGAGGCCACATCTGAGGGATCCGAGAGGCAAAGTCACTGCACCCTTGAAGCCCTTGGATGACTTTGGCTTTCACCTGGAGTGAAAAAGGAAGGCTTTGGAGGGTTTGAAATGAGTGATGTGTTCTAATTCAAGTGTGAAAATAACCACTGTGACAAGTGTATTGAAAATAGACTGAAGGAGGACAGAGACCCCAGGAGGAGACCACTTCGGAGGCTAATGCAGCAATATGGGCAAAAAAGTGTCATGGCAGGCCTGGGTTGTGGAGGTGCTGGTGGTGAGCAGTGGTTAGAATCTGGGACCATCTTGGGGCGCCTGGGTGGCTCAGTCGTCAAGCGTCTGCCTTCGGCTCAGGTCATGGTCCCAGGGTCCTGGGATCGAGCCCCGCATCGGGCTCCCTGCTCTGCAGGAAGCCTGCTTCTCCCTCTCCCCCTTCCCCTGCTTGTGTTCCCTCTCTCGCTGTGTCTCTCTCTGTCCAATAAATAAATAAAATCTTAAAAAAAAAAAAAAAAGAATCCGGGACCATCTTGAAAGTACAGCTGACAGAATGCGGGGGTGGTGAGAAAAAGATGTGTCAAGGAAGAGCTCACTCATTTCATCTTGAGCACCTGGAGGAATGGAGCTACCATTAGCAGAGAGAGGGAAAGTGACAGAGGACCACATTCCAGGCAGGGGACCAGGGGCTGCCTGGGGATGTACTCGGGCTCAAGGGCTTTTGCAACATCTCAGAGGAACTGTGGAATACAGCACGTGGCAGGATGTACAGAGGGAAGGGGGAGCTTGTTATGATGCTTATAACAGTGGTATGAGCCCTCTCAGAAAGGACCATGTTCCATATCTTCTATTTAAAGTAGAAAGGGGAGTTTTTAAGATGAAACGTGAGTAATAAGTTGAAATTTTTCAACCAAAAACATTTTTAATATTTTGGTCTCTTCGAGGGTTAAACTTCAGTATCAGAATTCCTCAGTCCCCAACAAATCCAGAAGGGCGAAGCATTACTGTCCTGATTGTAGCCATATGCAACTCAGCTATTTTGCAGATCCCTCCAATTTAATTTCCAAAATGTGGTCATTATTAGTCATATTTGGATTCCCTGTTTTTTTAAAGTTGTGTCCACTCTACAGGAGTCAATATCATGCTCCTTCACAGTAAGGTCTGTTTTCACTCTGGTTGAATGAAAGAGCTTCCCCTTTTGGCCACCAGATTTTAACAGCCAGTTAGAGCTCCTCACACTTATATCTGTAGGCAATTCTCTGGCCAACCCTAGGGATCCAGACTGTGCAACACTCTAGATGACCTTCTACAAACAGTAGAAAAGAAAGTAAATCTTACTCTGTATCTACAAGTGACTTTTGAAAACCTCAGTACTGAGACCCAAAGAGGAATAATTTATCGGGAACTATCTAGAATGTAAATTTAGGTATAGTTCCTAGCTTGGGAATCCGTATTTCTCTTCATTGGTCTTTGGGAAGTTGTAGTCTTTGCAGTTCTGATAAGCAGAATACAGCTGACTTACCAGAGAATGTACAGTATGTCAATAGAAACCAAGCAAAACACTATTTCAGATTGTTCATATGTGGTTAAGTAAGAGACAGAAAACCCTGACTCATCACCATTTGAGAGAAGAGTGCAATGCCTTCCTTCTTATGTCTGAAAAAATCATCACATGTGGCTAGGAAGACAACAAGCTAAGGAGCATTAGCTGAGGGTTTGGAAGAATTGTTCTAATAGCAATACAGAAATTAATAAGACAAGATCCTTGCCCTAGGTAATAAACAATTTGGAATAAAAAAGATTTCTCTATCCCTAGTTCCAAAACAGCCACATGTTTAAATACTCTAGGTCTTTGTGACTCTGTTCTTCAGTTTCGAGTTACAATGAATTCCGTTGCCAAAATCCCAAAGCATTAATCCTATCAGGGCTAAAAGAAATGTAAGACATGGCAGATCCTCAAGAAAAATTTTAGATCAGATTTTAAACTTGAAAAGGAATTTTTTGTAGGGGTTTTCTTCAAAGTTAAAAACAGATCATACTCAAGTCAAAAAAAAATGATACTCTTATATAGTGAGAGTATAATAAGAATATTGGAAGAATTCAGGGTATGAATAATAAAAATGCATAAAGTAATTGGTCTCTTCAGAAAAAAAAAAAAAACACTCCATTAAATCAAGCTGTTCCTGTCTGTCTGTGCACTAACTCTCTGTCAAAATGCACAGTGCAACCAGATCCACCCATCGGCCTCAACTGGACTTTACTGAACATCAGTTTAACGGGCATTCATGCCGATATCCAAGTGAGATGGGAACCACCACCCAATGCAGATGTTCAGAAGGGATGGATAGTCCTGGAGTATGAACTGCAATACAAAGAAGTAAATGAGTCCCAGTGGAAAATGGTAAGATATCATTACATATCACACTTTAAAAGGCTTTGCCTTTTCTTCTTTTTATATCAACAACACCTCTCTCATTTACAATTAGACTTCCTTTTGACCTAATTCCACACGCTCGTGCTATAGACTCCATATTTTCTTATTTGAGAAAAACAGACATAATCAGTAAAATACCATCTTGGAATTCTGTCCAACAGCAGATGCTTACATGGAGCTTCTATGGAAGCCTAAGGAAGGAAAGGAAAACTATCTCCCCAGTCATCCTCAGTGGCCTGTTTAACTTTTGAATAAAGTTGTATACTCTAGCTACTTAAGCTATCTTTGAGGATGTGGCTAAACATGGGAAGAGTCATGATCAAGGTCAACAGTGAGCTATGGCTACATATTCTCCCATAATTTTAGTTGCTAGTATTTACAAGACCCCCATTAAAGTAAGTTCATAAGTGACTCCAGGAAGGAAACAGAGGAAGGGAGTTTGTCCCCTAGAGGTCTCAGAAGGATGTTTTGTTACATACCTCAGGGAAGAATCGAGCTAAACGGTTTTTATGTAGGCGAGTAGCACGGTGGTGGTTGACCTCTGAACTCCTTACGTCCTTGACAACTATATGGGAACTAGGCACTTAGATAAGTTCCACATGGCGCACAACAAGGAGAAAAACAGGATTATCTTGCTGCTCCCAGTATAACTAATTCTAAATCAGTCTAACCACAGAGTCATAGCCCTGGCCAAGCCAAGTGGTTTCTGGCCTGTCAGCAGGTCGTGCCCTGTGGCCTGGCAGATTCACTCCCAGAATTTTGAGACACCAGGCCTTGTCCGTTCAGGGATCTGCTGAAAAAGAAGCCAATTTTGTCATTAAAGTTAAGTTTAGAGCAGCTGTGAACAGTTAAATACTGGGCTTTGAGGTGCTGTTTTCAGCATTATTTTAATTTAGATATCTGTTCCATTAACTTGGTGCAAAAAAGCCCAGTTGGTGGCTGAGTCAAAGAAGACTTTCTAAACTCAAGTTTCAGTCAAACATGTATTCAGCAACCAGATATTGAAATAACTACCGTGCACAAGGCACCGTGGCAGGAGCCCCAGGGAGCAGTTCTCAGAGTGTGAACTTGTGCAAGCCCTGAGGGTCCCTGAGACCCTTTCAGGGAGTCCACAAGGTCAAGACTGTTTTCCTACTAATACCGAAAGGTTATTTCCCTTTTTCACCGGGTTGAGATCTGTAGCGATGGTGAGAATATTGCTGCCAGCTGAGCACAATCAAGGCGGTCATTCCAAACCGCGCTGACCATCACCGCGCTCGCCACCCCCATGCGCGCTCGCCAACCCCCGTGCGCGCTCGCCAACCTCTGCGCTTACGGTAACGGGGAGAAAGCCAGCCTCACATAAGGATTGTCTTGATGAAGCTGCACATTTTATTAATTTTATTAAATCTCAACCTTTGATGACATAGCTTTTTAATATCCTGGGTGACACATGTTGAGGACACATAACGCACTTCTGCGGGTACTGAGGGGCCGATGGTTGTCTTAATGAGGCACGCAAATGGCCGAGTTGCTCGCTGCACCAGCTGCTTTTTTGCACGGAACACCATTTTCACTTGAAAGCACAACTGATTAATAGATGGTTATTCATAGTGAAGTTGGCAAAGAGTTGGCAAACATTTCTTGAAAAAGAATGAAGTGGGCTTATCAGTCCAAGAAAAACGATCGACAGTAATTGTTACCAATGAAACTTGAGCTTTCAAAGGAAAATTCGAGTTTTGGAAAACTGGAATCTGATCTGCAGCAGGGAGCTTGAGAGCTTTCCCAGTCTTTGAAGACTTTCCTGACGAGATCAGTGGTGATATTAGCTAAAGTGATTTTTTATATTGTATAATAAAATGTGTGAACATTTAGAAAATTTGCATAACTCAATGAGCCAATATTTTCCAAATGACTAATACATGATGTAACCAAAATCATTCATGGGGAAATGATCCATTCAAAGTGCTAGGTGGAAAGGTGGATGTTAAGGTAGCAAGATACGAAAGATTCATTGATACAGTTTCAGATTCTACATTGCAACTAACCTTAAGTAACTACCATGCTTACCATGCTAGTTTGATCTGTAGTCCTGTCTGACTGGATTAATCCATCTCCCAAAAAAGGTCTTAGGCCTCTGGTGTTTGATGCGTCTCATCCATTCTTGGCCCTGGAGCCAGAGTGATCATTCTAAAACACACTCCCTCGCTTCAAATTCTTTTCATAAACACTCAAAAATATGCACACACTTAAATCCACTTTTTACTTGCATGATTCTGTGAGTCTTGACAGATCCATAGGGCTTGGGAGCTACCACCACAATCAGGATAGAGAACAGCTTGCCATGACCTTCATCCTCTCCCAAACCTGAACCCTTGGCCACCACTGATCTGCTCATCTCTGTAGTGTTGCCTTTTCCAGGCAGTCATTGGAACGGAACGATATAATAACTAACCTTTGACTCTGGCTTCCTTCACTCCTCATAATGCATATGAGATTCCTATTGCTGAGTGTAACATTCCTTTTTATCGCTGAGAGTGTTTCATCGAACTGTAAAATTGGTCAGGCTCACTCTCTGTTTCACATGGTGGTTGTGAGTATTAAAAAAAATTCCATTTGGTGGAAGCTAGTTGAAAAATAGAAAAGACCAGATCAGTGTCAACACCCGAGGGCACTTAGCACAGCGGTTCCACCCTGACCTCATTTCTACATTCCACACTTGGACATATCCACGGGGATGCCTCAGGGGCTCTCAAAAAAGCAACGTGCTCAAACCTCCTCCTACCTCCCTAGTCTCCCCCTCTCGGTGAATGACAACATGTCCATACAGTTGTTCAAATTTAATCCAGAATATTGTCCTGACATCTATCGGTATCTTACTCTTCTTACTCCTTAGCTCCGAATAATCACCAATTCCCATTGATTCATGCTCTGAATTAGATCATGGATTGGTGTCATTATTGTGTCTTCTCTGGATCACCTCAACAGCCTCCTGTGCAATGTCTCTGTTCCCACTCCTTCCCCACTCTGAACCACTTTCCATGGAGCAGAGTGATATTTCCAAAATTCATAGATTTCTTTATTAAATAACAAGATTTCTGTCTATCTATATAGACATGTCTATAAGCAAATATTTTCCTACTTTCTTTATCCAACAGAAAGTCACAATTATTCTGAACTATCCCCAGGACTGAATTTTTCTGTAGGCAATCATATTTAATACTATAGGGTAAGATGTGTCAATGGGCACTTTTCCAAAATTAACATTTCTTAGAAACTTAAACTACTGCTTGTTGAGTTTTGGTATTAGTGTTGAAGACTATCCACATGGGTGCCTGGCTGGCTCAGTCAGCAGAGGATGTGACTCTTGATCTTGGGGTTCTAAGTTCGAGCCCCACATTGAGTATGGTTACTTCAAAATAAAATCTTTTTAAAAAAAGAAGAATATCCACAATTTTCTGAAAAGGCTATTAAAATATCCCACCTTTTCTTCACTATATATCTGTGTGAGACCAGATTCTATTCAATGCACTTCAACCAAAACAACACAAAAGATTTAATGCAAATTTAATACAGAAGCAGATGTGGCTTCTATTCTCCGCCATCATTGTATGTGCGGTTGACTGTTCTTCACCATGTCTTCTCACAAGACTTTCAGGATCAAGCGATTCCTGGCCAAGAAACAAAAGCAGAACCATCCCATTCCCTAGTGGATTTGGATGAAAATTGGTAAAATCAGGTACAACTCCAGGAGGAAGCATTGGAGAAGAACCAAGCTTTGTCTCTAAGGGATCGCACATGAGATGGCACACATATTTCTGCTGCATGAAGGCAGGTGTTCCTATCCTCTTACTCTGTAAACATCACTACTATCTGAAGAATACGCATGTTTTATCAGGGAAATTATTTTTCTCTGTTACTCTGCTTCTGCCATAGTAGGTTGGCTCAGTAATAAATATGTGAGACCTTTTGTTAGAAAAAAAAAAAATACAGAAGCAGATGTAAAAATACAGCCATCTTGTATGAAGCCAGCCATTAAAGAGACTTGCCAAAATGTAAAAATGTAAAACAGTGTCACTCTTCTCACAAAATTATATGTTGTTTTGGAGAATACAATAATTTTTTTAAATTTTTTTAAATTTTATTTTAAATATTATTTTAATTTTAAAATTTAAAAAATTCCTGTTTCAGTTTCTAAATGGTGAATAGGGATAAGCATAACCCAAATAAACCAAAATCTTTAGGCTTCTCAGTAATTTTTAAGGGTAAAAAGGAGTCCTGAAACAAAAAGTTTGACTATCCAGGAAAAGCAAAGATGTGAATCCAAACGTTAGCATTCATAGATTTACTAATCATAGTTTCAACCCTGAAAGTCCAGTGATCTAGCTGTATTTCAGCTGATGCACAGATACGAAGCTCGTACCCTGAGCCAGGTCCATGGGAGCATGGGACTTAGTCAATTGACCATTCAGGTGTGCATCCCAGCTTGGCTTTGTCACACTTTTTATTGCATCTCCGCTAAATCTCATTAGATAGTCCAAAGGGGTCAGTTAACTTTTACTTCACTTAACTTGTATAAGTGAAGTTACGTCTTCATGGCATGTCTTACAAGGGTCTCAGACAGAGTTGTCATGAATACCAAGAGTTTATCTGTTAAGACTTGACCTCTGCTGAAGAAATTCACAATCTAATTGGTTATGAGCACAAGTGCCATAAGCTTAAAAACAAGTGAGATTCGTAAGTAGAGGGGGAAAAGCTAGTGTTTGTTGCGTGTATCAGGAATCCAGGTTACGACTGACAATGTGGAATTTTGTATTACGGTGCCTTTTTTTTAATTAAATGCATTTTGAATATAAAAGTGATACTAATGGTGATGTAGTTGCTTAAACTATGTACCTGCTAAATCAGGTTAAGAATTTAATGTTTTTTAAAGAAGTAATGAGTGGCAAAGAATTATCCACATTGTATGGGCCATCTCCTGAGCACCCACTCTATACCCAGTATTGTGCTGGGCTTTGGAAATGCAGAGATAATGAAGGCGTTGTTTGCACCAGGGAATTTGCAGTGTAATATAGAAATTGGAGCAGTGTAATAGAAGTATAAAAAGTAATCTAAGATGTGACTATCTGTCAGGATGGAGTAGGAAAAAATGCCAGGAATGACATCTTAGAATATCAACAATCCTTGCACTGAGGATTGGCTCATATAATCTTTAACAAGAACTCATAAGTTGCATAGGCATTCCCTCCAAGGCAGGTGGCAGGGCTCAGTGCCGGTGGTAGGAGCCATGTAAATGAAATCAGGTTTGGTGTGGCTGCTTTGGAGGGTTGAGGGAAGATAAGGGGGCCGGGGGGGCAGAGATCAAATCACTGAGGGCCTCTTTTTGGTTTTGTCATTAGTGAAATCTGTAATGAAACAATATTGGTTACAATAACAGAACTTAGGGCTTCAAAACTGGACACACACGTTTTAAAGAAACCAATAAGATAAGTTTAAAATTCAGAATCTTGCCTTTAAAAAAGCATTTTAGGCATGCAAATATATCATATATTAAGAAGCTTCAGGGGCGCTTGGGTGGCGCAGTTGGTTATGCGGTGACTCTTGGTGTCAGCTCAGGTCATGATCTCAGGGTTGTGAAATCAAGCCCCGCATCAGGCTCCATGCTCAGCACGGAGTCTGTTTGGGTTTCTCTCTCTCTCTCCCTCTGCCCCTCACTCCCCACCCCATGTGAGCTCATGTGTGCACATGCACGCACACACTCTCTCTCTCTAAAATAAATAAATAAATCTTAAAAAAAAAAAGAAGTGTCAATAAAAAGATACAAACTAACCATCCCATATACACATGGGAAAAAACAGGAACCTTGTGAGTAGAAACTGAGGTGAAAGGAAATTTATTTTAGAAGCTGCAGGCCCAGCCTCTGACTTAATAAAACAAATTATGAGAATCTTTTTAATGTGAAAACTCCATGCTGTTGAAAATATAAGTGTTCCTAGTTTTCTGTAAATAGGAGCAAGGTGTTCTATCTGAAAGCATATGAAAAACCCATATTGAATACCTGCTTTGAGTATTTGACTTGAAGGAAAACACTGTCATTAGTTGGGCCTACCTCTTTCATAGCCTTATGTCTAATAGCCGTACTACCCTTCCCCTGGAAGGTAAAAGAATATCGTGACCTTAAGGGTTGTGGGACCTTGATTTTTATTACCAATGACTCTAGTGACATTTTTTTTTTGCAAATTTTGAATAGGAAACCATTTGAGGTAACTTTAAGCCCTCTAGAATATGCAGAATAGGTATGTAGTTCCTTCTAATAGAATAATTTAGACAATTATGGTTTTTCTAGGACCCTTTCCAACTCTGTGATCTTATGAATGACTACCCAGAATTTCCAAAGAACAAACTGTGCACATGTGTGTGTATATTTGACTATGATTTGTTTTGGTGTGGAAATACGGTTTTTTTTTTCTGTTCTTATGTCTTCATATAAAACTATAATATCCCAAAGGGTAGGCAACATACCCGTAATTTTCTTTATAGCTCCACCCAACTAGAGGGTATTATGCTGAGCGAAATAAGTCAATCAGAGAAAGACATGTATCATATGATCTCACTGATATGAGGAATTCTTAATCTCAGGAAACAAACTGAGGGTTGCTGGAGTGATGGGGGGTGGGAGGGATGGGGTGGCTGGGTGATGGGCATTGAGGAGGGTATGTGCTATGGTGAGCACTGTGAATTGTGTAAGATTGATGAATCACAGACCTGTACCTCTGAAACAAACAATACATTATATGTTAAAAAAGAAGAAGAAGAAGATAGTAGGAAGGGAAAAATGAAGGGGGGAAATCGGAGGGGGAGACGAACCATGAGAGACGATGGACTCTGAGAAACAAACTAAGGGTTCTAGAGGGGGGGGTGGGGGATGGGTGAGCCTGGTGATGGGTATTTAAGAGGGCACGTTCTGCATGGAGCAGTGGGTGTTATACGCAAACAATGAATCATGGAACACTACATCAAAAACTAATGATGTAATGTATGGTGATTCACATAACATAATAAAATTTAAAAAATAATTCTGTTATGCTTTGATTGTATAGAATATCTGACAGCCTAGTACAAACACATAGCTGCATTTCTTTAAACAAGTCTATTATATCTTGGGTTTATACCAAAATAACTTTGAGGACTGTGATCCATATAACAGACTTTCTCTACAAAGTTATTTGCCTTGATTTTCCTTTAAGTAGCAAACTTCTTCAGTGCGTTTTATTTTTTCCCCATTAGAACCTTTTATTCTGAATTTGTTGGGGCTTCAAGAGAAGGGCTTTGCCCATAATTCATTGGGCCCTGAATTTATGACACCAACTTGTAGTTGGCCAATTAGGAACATGGCCAAACTGCATTCTTCTTGGGTCTATTCAGTTAATAAATGGCACTTAATTGATGGTTTCTTTCATATAATCTTTACCAAGAACTCATAAGTTGCATTGATTATGCCCCAAGAGATGCGAGACCGATGGTAATTCAGGTGAGCACCTCTGAAAAGATTTGTCAGCTTCCTGTCCCACTCTAGCCAGATTTTCTGGAAAACCTTGGAAAATGACTGAAATTCCCCACCAATCTGAGACTGCAGATGAGTTTTCACAACATTAACTGGGGAAACAAGATTCCGAACAAAGCACCCAACAGACCTCCACAGATAGAATCATTGTGTAAATGAGTGCTGTGAGTCGTTGCGTAGGCAGATGCTCCTTAATGGGACCTCAAAGGCCAAAGGAAAGACATTGCTGAATCCATTACAGGAAAGAACAGGCACCAAGCCTCGATAATACTCTCACTCCATGGCATCTGAGTGCCTTGAAAGCCTGGTAAGTGTTGGTAAATTTGTCATTATGCTTGTGGTCCTGGAGCAATGTCCGAACTTTCTCCATTGGAGTGAAAAGTGCTCCTGCTGTCCCTGCAAGGAGTGCGGCCACACTGTGGGTCGCAAACTCGTGGGGTACTGCTGTGTTGTCAGAGGAGGCAAGATAAGTCCTCGTACTGGCCAAACCCAAGTGCCAGTGTAGTCGTCTTCTGCATCGGTGGGGCAGGATCCTGCCGTACGAGTTTGAAACCATCTCTCCTCGACTGAAGCACTGCGTCCCAGGTTTTGATTCCGGACAGCTGTTGCCAAAGGGCACCT
>NW_023270889.1:7245069-7329023 GCF_011800145.1 Mirounga leonina
CTGCGTCCCAGGTTTTGATTCCGGACAGCTGTTGCCAAAGGGCACCTCCCGAGTGGGAAATGGGAGTGCCGCGTCGTTGAAAGCCGCACAGCAGCCGCAGACGTAATGCGTCATTCCACCAACATTTGCAACAGGAGGTGATAGACCTTGTTTTGAAGATGTTAGGCTGGGGCGCCTGGGTGGCTCAGATGGTTAAGCGTCTGCCTTCGGCTCAGGTCATGATCCCAGGGTCCTGGGATCGAGTCCCGCATTGGGCTCCCTGCTCCTTGGGAGCCTGCTTCTCCCTCTGCCTCTCTCTCTCTCTGTCTCTCATGAATAAATAAATAAAATCTTTAAAAAAAAAAAAAGAAGAAGATGTTAGGCTGGGCAGCCTCTTTCCAGGAGCTTCTGAATCCACCATGTGGCTTAAGAGCTTTCTTCTTCATGAAGGATATTTTTAACCTGTAACACCAACTGGGCCTGGTGTTTGGGAGGATGGTAGTTTTTGGATAACTTTCTCGATTTCTTCCATTGTTACTGGTCCGTTAGGTCCTTTCTTCTGCAGTCGATTTTGATACTGGATTTCCTGAAATATCCAGGCTCCGTGACAGTCTTGCCACAGAAAGAAAAATCAAATAGGCAATGGCAGCCATCTTTCTGCTAGATCATGCCACCACAGTGCCCAGGCCAGTGAGCGAGCCGCGCTGACTGTGACCAACACCCAACACCCCCCCCCAAGTGCATTTTAAAATATTATCTACTTTACAGAAATTCATTTTGAATACAAATGTAGAAACACCTTAATAGAGTTTATTGCCTCGAGTTGTTGTCTCACTAACTGATCAGTTTTATGTTTTGTCTTGAAAGATGGACCCTGTATTGTCAACATCAGTTCCAGTGTACTCGTTGAGACTGGATAAAGAATATGAAGTGCGTGTGAGATCCAGACAACGAAATTCTGAAAAATATGGCGAGTTCAGTGAGGTGCTCTATGTGGCACTTCCTCAAATGAGCCCATTTGCATGTGAAGAAGGTAAAAGATTTAAAATGGCAGCCAACATGGCTTTTGTTAATAGAGTAATACATTGCCTCCATTGTCAGGGTGTTGTTCAGATCATGATCCATTAGCATCAAATGTCAGGGTGAGAGACCTCAAGGTCACTCTTTTTAACAGATATTATTCATTACAAAAGTAGAAGGAGAACTTAGTCTGTGATGATTCAATTCAGGAGATGTCCGGGGGTAGATGTAAGTTAGAGAGGGGAAGATGCATTAAGGTATCAATGGGGGCTCTCTCTGGATATCAGAATTTCAGATGATTTTTTCCTTTATACATTTCTATATTTCTAAAGATTTCTATAATGAGTTTGTTTTGCATTTATAGTCAGAAAAAAAATGCTTTTCAAATGCATAGTGAAGAAATACTGGATCCATATGGATGGATGGATATGTAACATCTAAGAGAAAGCCTAATATTGTGTCCGCGTAGGTAGTCAATGGCAGCTGCTTATTGGCTTTAGAAAGGTTAGATATGGCTTTTATCTGGAGACAGGCTTAATAAGTAGCATGCTAGTCACGTGCAGAATGACATGGAGTATTTGAAGATCCTATATAAGAAAAATACAAAGATAATTCAAGTTCAAAGAAATGAGATCTATGAATTCAGAATAAAAGAATTCAGAGACAGAAATAAAGAAGTCTGCTTAACAATGAACAGTAAATATATAAAATTATCACTCCCACACGGGTATTAGCTGTGGTGCTTCTACAGTGAAGCACAGAAAGTTTACAGGGCTATGTATGAGGAGCTGAGGCTTGCTGATGAAACAGTCACAAGCTATGGAGAAATTAAATTTCTCTTTCTGCATTGATGATGCTACAGATAGAACCCATGATACTAGAGAGTGCTTAAATGAAAATGCCTGTAGCACCGTTTTTTCTAAGCTCTAGTTAACAGGCTTGTTCTTTTAAACAATATTTGATACAATGAAATTCTGATTTAAAAGGTACATTTGCAGGGTGCCTGGGTGGCTCAGTCGGTTAAGCGTCTGTCTTTGGCTCAGGTCGTAATCTCAGGGTCCTGGGATCAAGCGCCTCATTGGGCCTCCTGCTCAGGAGAGTCTGCTTCTCCTTCTCCCTCTGCCCCTCCCCCTGCTTGTGCTCTCTCTCTCTCTCTCTCTCTCAAATAAAATCTTTTAAAAATACTAATAAAATAAAAAGTAAAAAAATAAAATTACATTTGCCACACACCCTTGAAGCTGATTGTGATGCCATTTAATTCAATTAAGCATAGATCTTTTAACTGGTTCTTCCTTCCATGTTTAAAAAAAAAATGAAGTTCTAGCTTTGTTATGTTCCTGAATATGGTATTGATATAAACTTACAGGTATCACAAGATACAAAATGGCATTCTCTCCTCCACTAATTCTTTGTAATAGCCATCATATCTCCCTTGGGGATTTTAATAACTGAATAAGAAAATAAATATAACAAAGGAATATTACAACGTAAAATCCTACTTTTAATAAAGCAACATTCAAGTAAATTCCACCTGTCTTTTCATGTAAAACAGATAACCCTGATGAAGAGGTGGAGTAAAGGGAACCCTCCTGCACTCTTGGTGGGAAGGTAAATTCGAGCAGCCACTCGGGAAAGCAGTATGGAGTCTTAAGAATAGAGTATTAAAACATGGAGTGTTGGGGCGCCTGGGTGGCTCAGTCGTTAAGCGTCTGCCTTCGGCTCAGGTCATGATCCCAGGGTCTGGGATCGAGCCCCGCATCGGGCTCCCTGCTTGGCGGGAAGCCTGCTTCTCCCTCTCCCACTCCCCCTGCTTGTGTTCCCTCTCTTGCTGTCTCTCTCTGTCAAATAAATAAATAAAATCTTAAAAAAAAAAAAATGGAGTGTTAAAAATAGAAATGCCATACAATCCAGTAACTCCAATGAGTTAAAAATAGAAATACCATAGAATCCAGTAACTCTACTATTGGGTATTTACCCAATGAAAACACCAATTTGGGGGTGCCTGGGTGGCTCAGTTGGTGAAATGTCTGCCTTCAGCTCAGGTCATGATCTCGGGGTCCTGGGATGGAGCCCTGCATCCAGGTCCTTGATCAGCAGGGAGTCTACCTCTCCCTCTCCCTCTGCCCTTCCCCACCTCTCTCTCTCTGTTTCAAATAAATAAATAAAATCTTAAAAAAAAAAAAAATGGGTGCCTGGGTGGCTCAGTTGGTTAAGCAACTGTCTTCAGCTCAGGTCATGATCCCAGAGTCCTGGGATCGAGTCCCGCAGCAGGGAGCCCGGTTCTCTCTCTGACCCCACCCCCTCTTGTGGTCTCTCTCTCAAATAAATAAAATCTTTAAAAAAAGAAAAAGAAAACCCCAATTTTATCCATTCACCTACTGATGGACATTTAGGCTGCTTCTATATCTTGGCTGTTATAAATAATACTGCAATGAGCATGGGAGATAGATAGATAGATCACATCTTCTTTATCCATTATGGAATATTAGCCATAATAAGGATGAAATCTCACATTCACAACAACATAGATGAAGCTAGAGGGTATTATGCTAAGTGAAATAAGTAACACAGAGAAAGACAAATACCCTATGATTTCATTTATATGTGTAATCTAAAAAACCAAAATAAATGAACAACAAAGCAAAACAGAAACAGACTCATAAATACAGAAAACAAACTGATGGTTGCCAGAAGGGAGGACATGTGAGAGGACAGGTGAAATAGATGAAGGGAATTAAGAGGTACAGACTTCCAGTTACAAAATAAATAAGTCACAGGGATGAAAATTACAGCATAGGGAATGTAGACAATGATATCATAATAACGTTGCATGGTGACAGGTGGTAACTACAGTTATCATGGTGAGCACTGGATAATGTATAAAATTGTTGAATCCCTATGTTGTACACTTGAAACTAATAGAACACTGTTCATCAACTATATTTCAGTTAAAAAGTGGAGAACACTGGGAACTTACTGCAGACAGCTGGTAGGCACTTGGTCTTAAGAAATGAAATTGAAGTTTTATGAACAGATTGCCCCAATTCTGCTACCAAGTAGAAGATAGGAGTCCCAGTAGTGATCTATTTCTATCAAAGGATATTTTGTAAGCTGTAAAATATATGTCTGCATGTCTAAGAAGTTTCAGTCATGATTCAAAAATAGAACTCTGCCCCCATCCTTTTGATGGATCCTTAGTCTGGAGGATAAAAAATTATTACCATACGTAAGATAGATAGATGATAGATAGATGATAGATAGATAGATAGATAGATAGATAGATAGATAGATAGATAGATAGAGAGGGAGGGAGGGAGGGAAGGGAGGGAGGGAGGGAGGGAGGGAGGAAGGAAGGAAGGAAAGAAGAGTGGAGGGGAGGGGAAGGGAAAGGAGAGAAGGGGATATGAGGAGAGGAGGAAGGGAAGGGAATGGAAAGGGAGGGAAAGAGGGAGGGAAGGAAGGACCAAGTGGACATCATTTGGGTAAAGTAGTAAATTGACAAACAGCATTTTTTTCTAGAGCTGAATCTCTAATGATACATCCTGAACACATAAGGTGCTTAAAACAGTTGTTGTGGACTTTTTATATAAACATGGATTGTGCTTAAACTGTTTGCTTTTTCTTCATTTTGGTTTTTTTTTCACATGTGAAAAAATTTGAAGAAGTGGACAGAAACGTTCATGAAACAGAAAATATTCCTACATCATTACATTCTGTTATCAAGAGAAATCACTGACTTTACTAGATGAATACAAATTAAGAAATATTTTTTATGTGAAAAAAAGAAAGTGAAATGTAAACGTCAGCTATTCCTAATTCTATGAGTGAGATAATATTCTTGTGTGTTTCAGATTTCCAGTTTCCATGGTTCCTAATTATTATCTTTGGAATATTTGGGCTAACGATGATATTATTTTTATTCATATTTTCTAAACAGCAAAGGTAGGTGTGAAAAAGTCTATTTAGATGTTTTTGCCAGGGTTCAGATTTTCAAATGTGTTTCCACTTGTTATTTGATATTTCCTTTGCAAATCATGAGTGAAAATTTTAATTAATGCAGTAAAATGTTATCACTAGTTATACATTTACCACTTTGTTGTGTTCATCATAGAGAATTCCTGGGTGTCTGTTCTATCTGGGAAGTTGTATAGGACATTAGGAGGCTGAGGCTAGTGGCCACACACCTTGTGATCGGCACAAAACTGTCATCTCAGAGCTGCCCCTTGATCTCTTCTAAGTCCTAAAGGAACTGGCCCATTCATTCTAGGACAACGAGATGGCACTGAACCTTTAGCTAAGTTGGACACAGTTCTAATAGACAAGCAAATGTAAGTGGCAAACGAAAGCCACCTAGATAATTCAATCTAATAAAACCATTTTAGACTTCATAGGATGGTGTTTTCAAGTAAATCTGGGTTTTATTGAAATTATTAAATTTTATTTAAATTATTACAAATAACCCACATTTGTAAACACAGCTAAAATTCTAAGTTTAAAGAGATTCTCTTCTGTATTCTTTTGGTGTCCCAAGACTCAGGTCCCAGTTATTCTGCCACTGCTGTTTGATCTTGTTTGAGTCCCTTAACCTCTCTGGGCTGCATGTTCTCATGGGTAATAAAAGCATGTTGGAGTATATGACCTTAAATTTCCCTGAGCTGTATGAGTTATCACTCTATTTTTCTTCCTGAAGGAAATTCCACACAGACTACAGGAAATTGTAATACAAAATATAGGAAAAGTTACCGGTACCAACTGCAAATTTTTTATATTTAGAGTATTTTTCAAGTCCCATGGGTTCATCCTGCCCCTTCTCCTAGAACAAGGGTGACTAACACTCCCAGTTTGCCTGGAACTTTCCTGGTTTGAGCACTGAAAGTCCTGTGTCCTGGAAAACTCCTCAGTTCCAGACAAACCAAGATGGTGGGTCACCCTACCTAGAATTGTAGACACTTTCTTCAGCTGAAGCCAAGAGGCATCTGCAAATCAAAACAGGATCTATGTGAATACATTGCAAAAGCTTTTTAATTAGAGTTGCATCTCCAGTTCTGTAATGTAAACCAATGGGAAAGCAAAATTCATTCTGCAGAATTTCATTTTGCATCTAGCTGCTTATTTTATTTTATTTTAAAGATTTTATTTATTTATTTATTTATTTGACAGAGAGAGAGAGCACAAGCAGGGGGAAGGGCAGGCAGAGGGAGAGGGAGAAGCAGGCTCCCTGATGAGAAGGGAGCCCGACTCGGGGCTCAATCCCAGGACCCTGGGATCATGACCTGAGCAGAAGGCCGTTGCTTAACCAACTGAGCCACCCAGGCGCCCCTGCATCCAGCTTTTTAGCAACAATCTTTTATAAGCACAAGTATTATAAGGCAAGAAAATACAGTTTCAGTTGTTCGGGGTAAAAATAGTAAACACATTTATAGACTCTTAAGTAATTTATGTATTTAAGTAATGCCAACAACAGAGGAGCCAAATTGTTGATTAATTTGAATGTATTGATCTGTACAGTTGATGGGCTAATTTACATGTAACCACAGTAGATAGACCCACTATGTATATAAAGTAATTCACTCTTAACATTAGCTGTCAATTTTGAGTCATTGTGAAGGCCAGGTAAATTTGCTACGTTGTTTAATTATATTAGCTAACAATATTTCAAAGAAAAAATAATTCACTCAACAAAAAGGATTTTAAAGAAAATATCTTAACCTGTGTATAAAAGAGTGTTCCCTAAGGATAATGAAGTTCTTAACTTTGACGCTTAGTCAGAATTACTGAGTTGTAAAATTGTTCTGAAATCTTTATTGTACTCTCAAATTTCCTGTACTAAATTAAGTTCTTTGTAGAAAAGAATTAGTTTTGTTCTTCCATTTGCCAATAAAAACCCTTGTCATGGTCTCAGTTTCCATGTTCCAGTGAGAGTAGGAAATGGGAGAAAATAGTTGTCAGCAGGTGTGGAAAGAACACGAAGTTCTAATCATTAAAATGATCCTCCAAAGAACAAGATACTTACGTCAGCCTTCCCCAGAACGTTAGGGCTCGAAAGGGCTTCAGGTCCTGCCTGTTGTTTGAAGTGTTGAGTATGTGCCACTTTTCCCTTTCCAGATCATTAAGAATCAGCTGTAGCAAGATTTATAATGTAATTTGGATTTGAATAAAATGATAGCGGAGTCACAGAGTTTCGTGCCAGGTTATCCGTATTCTATTTTCAGTCATTGCCACCATACGACATCCCAGCCTTTGAGCTGTCACTAACCAGGAAAGAAAGAACTGGCTCGGCCTAAAACAGAAGTGGCAAACTGGCCACCCAAAAGCCAGACTCAGCCTGCTAGATCCTAATGTGTCATAAATTTATGTTATATGGACTTGCTACAAAATGTTTACACGCTAGGGAATTTCCACACAAAAATCCAGATTTCCAGGGGGATCTTTACCAACTGAGAGATCTAGTGAAACTCAGTTGCATGGCAACCTGTGCTGAAACAGAGGACCAACCATTCCATTCGGGATGACTTTGCAACAGGCCTGCTTCATTCATTTGTGTGACCCGCTTGGGCCCTGAAGGCTGCGGGGCCCATCACCCTGGCAGGAAGCCCACCGTAACGCCCAGATACCTAGCATGTGCCTAAATGCATCATCCTCTGCAAAAGCAAGAGGCACACATAACAAAGTCAAGCATCAGACGTTCGGGAATCTTTGCTTCCTGTCATTACAATTGTGTTGCATTTTTCTATGTTTTTGACATTTAAAATATTCATTTAGAATAACACAGCAGGATGACAGAGGGCAAAGGGCCTGGGGTTTGGAGTTAGGTTCTTTGGATTTGAGCCCAGCTGTGCCAAAAATTAGTGTGTGATTTGAATACATTCCTTAAATCTCTAAACCTTTCCGCCGATAATGTTACCTGCCTCCCTACTAGTTATAAGAATTAAGTGTGTGGTGTATGGTTGACAAACTTGTTATATTAAAGGGCCAGAGAGTAAATTTTTAGGCTTCTGGGGCCATGCAGTCTCGGTCACAGCTCCTCAGCTCTGCCACCATGGCTTGAAAGCAGTCGTAACAATGTGTAAACTAATGAGTAGGACTATGTTCCAAGAAAACTTTGTTTACAAAAACAGAGAGCAGACCAGATTTGGCCTTCAGGCCATCTTTTGCCAGCCCACAGGTTAATGCAAAATATATCTTATGGAGTCTGGGTTATCAGAGGCATTCAAAAAAATGGTAGCAGTTATCATTAATAATTTGTGTTTTTCCTATATCTTCTATTCATTGGTACAAATTTGTTTTAACACTTGCCCCACTAAGTAAACTTAGTGGAGAGCTACTTACAGCAATTTAAAAAACAGAATTTGGCTTATTCCTTGGTTAGGTAAAAAGGCAGATAGAAATATTCAGAGAATGGGTTCCCTATTGAATAGACTAGACTGTCTATTCACATTAAGTGGAATATCAGCTAATGTCCCGAAAGCCAGTTTATCATCGCTGCCCGACAGTGGCATCTCTGAGTGGTAGGGTTTTTTAAAAACAATCAATGAGTTGACTGGAATAGCTAATCTCTGAGCTTTTTTCCAGAGCTACAATGTTAATTTTAAGACATAAATTCTAGTTAGACTATTAACGAACTAGGTAAGTGAAGTATTCAGATTTATTCAAGAAGTGTTTATTGAATACCCTACGTGCCAGGAATTGTTCCAAGTACTAGGGATATGATAAAGTGCAAGACAGGCAGAATAGACATTGAAATGAATTATGGTCAAAAAATAATTTAAAGGGGCGCCTGGGTGCCTCAGTTGGTTAAGCGTCTGCCTTCGGCTCAGGTCATGATCCCAGGGTCCTGGGATCAAACCCCACAGCAGGCTCTCTGCTCAGCAGGGAGTCTGTTTCTCCCTCTCCCTCTGCTTGCCACTCCCCCCCTGCTTGTGTTCTCTCTCTCTGTGTCAAATAAATAAATAAAATCTTTAAAAAATAATAATTTAAATATTTAGAACAGAAATTTTAAGTGCATCATAGATGCACTTAGTTCTAATTTAGTCTTTCCCAAATGTAATGAACCCTGCAATGACAACTGGTTTATGAGGTCATCTTAGATAATTTTATAATTAACATGAGCCATACGGTGCAAACTTAGCTCAGTTCATCCTTTTTTGAGGGTGCAAATAATTTTGACTTCATGTGAATTGGCTTTTCTTTCTTTCTTTCTTATTCTTTCTTTCTTTCTTTCTTTCTTTCTTTCTTTCTTTCTTTCTTTCTTTCTTTTTTCTTTCTTTCTCTTCTCTGCAAATTACTGACGAGATGTACATTAAAATTACCATTCTTATAGACGAAATGGAAATTGGCCTTAGATGGAATCAAATTTCTCATTCCCAAATACTAATGCTGGCTTTCAATAAAGACGTAAGGGAAAAAAGATTTTAGGAAACCATGTTTTATTTAAATTGACTTCACGTGAGGGCTTTTTTTTTGTTGATTTTTGGTTTTTTTTCTTCTATAGTTTTTCCTTATCATTTACTATTTAATATTTTCTTTCTCATACTCCACATATATGGAGCACCAGAATATTTGGAATAAGTAATAGTGCCACCAATATTTTATTCCTATCTTTTGAAATAAGAGAATGTATAATTTTGCAGATATGTCAAACCAAAATTTCATTTGTTTTCAAGGATTAAGATGCTGATTCTTCCCCCAGTTCCAGTTCCAAAGATTAAAGGAATTGATCCAGATCTCCTCAAGGTACTTAATAAATTATCTACATGATGGATAACACTAATCAAATGCTACCTAAAGACCTTTGTCTTCTGTTGAGAGCTTTTGCAAGCTATATGTATCATGTTCCATTTTTTAACCCCTCTGGAGAAAAATGTTTCAAAATAACGTATCTTAAAATTAGGAGAATGTCTTGTATATTTAAAAGTTCTATACTAATGTGTTTTTTATTATATGGTTTTGTTACTATTGATCTTATTGTAACCACAATTTTAGTCTCTGAGTGTTGTCAAATCCTTTAATCATTGTGAGTTTCTTTTCATAGATTTCATTTTCTTTCTGCTTTCTAGGAAGGAAAATTAGAAGAGGTGAACACAATCTTAGCCATTCATGACAACTATAAACCTGAATTCTACAACGATGACTCTTGGGTTGAATTCATTGAATTGGATATTGATGACACAGATGAAAAGACTGAAGGATCAGACACAGACAGACTTCTCAGCAACGACCATGAGAAATCACTTAACATCCTTGGGGCAAAGGATGATGACTCTGGACGTACCAGCTGTTATGAGCCTGACATTCTGGAGACTGATTTCAATGCCAGTGATGTGTGTGATGGTACGTCAGAGGTTCCTCAGCCACAGAGGTTAAAAGGGGAAGTAGATCTCTTGTGCCTTGACCAGAAGAATCAAAATAACTTACCTTCCACTGATACTGCCCCTACCACTCAGCAGCCCAGTGTTATCCTGGCAAAGGAAAACAAACCAAGACCACTTGTGATTAGTGGAACTGAGTCAACTCATCAAGCTGCCCATCCTCAGCTGAGCAACCCGAGTTCACTGGCAAACATCGACTTTTATGCCCAGGTAAGCGACATCACTCCAGCCGGGAGTGTGGTCCTTTCCCCAGGCCAAAAGAATAAGGCAGGGATATCCCCGTGTGACAGGCCTCCGGAAGTGGTCTCACTCTGCCAAGCAAACTTCATCATGGACAGCGCCTACTTCTGCGAGGCCGATGCCAAAAAGTGCATCACTGTGGCCCCTCACGCCGAGGTTGAATCGCGTGTAGAGCCAAGCTTTAACCAGGAAGACATGTACATCACCACAGAAAGCCTTACCACTACCGCTGGCCGGTCTGGGACCGCAGAGCGGGCTCCGAGCTCGGGGATCCCCGTCCCGGACTACACCTCCATTCACATCGTTCAGTCTCCACGGGGCCTCGTGCTCAATGCGACTGCCTTGCCCTTGCCCGACAAAGAGTTTCTCTCATCATGTGGCTACGTGAGCACAGACCAACTGAACAAAATCATGCCGTAGCCTTGCTTGGATTTCCCACAAGCTACGTATTTAATGGTGAAGAGTTGGCTAGGGCCTGAGTGCTTAAACCAAAACGATGTTTAAACCTTTCTGGGGGCGATGAGGGGGTGGATTCTAAATGCCTTTTCCTGAATTGTTGAAACAGAATATTAAAAAAAAAAAGAAGAAGGAGGCCTAAGCAGATAGATATTCCTATTGTGAATTGTAAATATTTTAAAGAATTGTCTCAAAGACTGTTTAGTGGCACTGATTGTCTTGTTAATGTGGGTGTTAATTTTGTGATACTAAGCATTGAATGGCTGTTTTTAATGTATAGTAAATCATGCTTTTTGAAAAAGCGAAAAATCAGGTGGCTTTTGCAGTTCAGGAAAATGGAATGCAAATCAGAGCACAGGCTATTTTTTTTTTTTTAAATAATTGGGAACTAAAATTATAGGTAGGAAGGCAAAAAATAGTTTGGATATGTAAAACATTTATTTTGACATAAAATTTATAAAGATATTTTTAATAATTTACACTTCAAGCACGGCTATTTTGTATCACACTACACGCTGTGTACTGTAGTTCATGCAGACCCGTCTAAAGAATGTAGCGACTACAGTCTAAAGCTGGTTTGCTGCTTGGTCAGTATACCTAAAGAAAAACAAATAAGCAGGTTAGTTTTTTACCAGGCCCTTTTTATACCTCCCCAAACTCCTTAAACAGTTCTAAAATGATTGTAGTTACCTGCATTACTGGAACACGCTCATCTTATTTAAAATTTTTTTTTCAAATATTTGTTAATTGAAAAAAACTTTCAGATGGATGCACAGGTCAACTTGTCGTGAACCGAAACAGTCAGACAAAAAACTCTTTCTTACCTGAATTTTGGTTCATGTCAGAGAGCTCCACAGTAGGAGAGGTGGAAAGGATAGCCAGGCCCGGTGGGCAGGCTGCTTGGGTGCTCCTGTTGTATGGGGAGGGAGTTTTTAGTGCGGACATGATGATCATGAGAGGTAGACCCCAGAAGCTCTGCAGTAGCATCTCTTCAGACATGACTTGATTTTATTACATGGTTACCGAAGAAGGGAATAAAGTACAAGAAGCATTTGGTAAGTTGAAGTAGGTCGAAGCGAAGTTCAACCAGATCATGGAATGAAAAGTTCAAGAAATAGGTTTTTGTTTCCCAGCCGATAGCCAGACATATACCCACTCGTCCTGGTAACAAGAAACAGAAGGAACAAGATTTTAAATCCCCACAGAGAAGTCAAATTTTTCTTAAACCCATAGCGGAAACTTTCTTCCTCACCAAACCCTTTCTCGGGTTTATTTAAAGTAGCAAACGAAGAAGTCTCCTCATTTTTTATTTCCCCTCTGAGTGGCTTGGCCTCAAAGCGGGTAGTCAGAAGGAAGAGAAGGGGCCTGAAATGATGTATAAATTATTGTTCAATCCCTTAGTAACCTCAGCACCATTCTTAGGAGCGTTGGGATTGCTCCCCAAAAGGTTTGTCAAAGGAGAAGAATCTCATCTCACTGAAGAATGCTTCTCACTTTAAGTATTTTTTTTTTTTTACATTTAATGAAACTTTAAAGTTAGCTGTAACTTAAATAGTATTTGCCATTTAGCTCAGACCTTTTTAGGAAACAGGCTTAATGGTTGGTAATTTTAAATTCCCTCTTTCTTGCAGGAAGGACAGTGAAAAGCTAGAACTGGGTGTTCCAAGTTCAACATGTTACTTTGTAATAAGTGTTTAATAGGTTTTCTGCTACCTTGCTGCTATGGTTTTCTCTAAGAGCTACATAATTTAGTTTCATATGCAATTTCATCAATGTAGAACCTAATTCAACTTAAAACTGTGTGCTTGGGAAAACTATCTTACTATTTCACAATAGGCTGACAACAATTTCTATAGCCAAAAATAGCTAAATACCTCAATCAGTCTCAGAATGTCATTTTGGTACTTTGCTGGCCACACAAGCCATTATTCACTAGTATGACTAGTTGTGTCCTGCAGTTTATATTTAACTTTCCTTATGTCTGTGGATTTTTTTCCTTAAAAGTTTAATAAATTTATTTTCTTGGATTCGTCGTGGCATGCTTCTGCTGTCAAGCACCCACATGAAAGGCGCCCTCAACCAGACCACAGACCCTTCAGTTCTCACTGGAAGGGGGGCTCGGCACGATTGGCTTCAGCACATTGGCAGGGGATGTGGAGATTTTTGCGATGTGCTGGCAGCTCCCTACCTCTCTTTTCTGAGGCAACAGGAGCCCAGCTCAAAAATATTATTCTGGCTTGCCTGGACTGTGCCTTCTCCTCAGGCTGCAACACCCCACGGGCGGAGGCTCTTAGAGCCATGTTGTGGATGTGTCGTGGCTTGCGTGACATGGGGGAGCGGGGGCCATGAGGAGGAAAACACATTACCTAAATCGAGCGTTGTCTTTTTTTTTTTTTTTAATTTTTTCTTAAAGATTTTATTTATTTGCGAGAGAGAGAATGAGAGACAGAGAGCATGAGAGGGAGGAGGGTCAGAGGGAGAAGCAGACTCCCTGCCGAGCAGGGAGCCCGATGCGGGACTCGATCCCGGGACTCCAGGATCATGACCTGAGCCGAAGGCAGTCGCTTAACCAACTGAGCCACCCAGGCGCCCTCTAGAATGATTTTATTTTTCTTATTTATTTTTTATTTTTTTTAAAGATTTTATTTATTTATTCATGAGAGAGAGAGGCAGAGGGAGAAGCAGACTCCCTGTCGAGCAGGGAGCCCGATGCGGGACTCGATCCAGGGACTCCAGGATCATGACCTGAGCCGAAGGCAGTCGCTTAACCGACTGAGCCACCCAGGCGCCCTCGAGCGTTGTCTTTAAGCGACATTTCCAGCTGGAGCATGTTGCCTGGGAGGAGGGAAAGCAGCTCCTCCCGTACCGTGCACACATGGGCACCAGTCGGTCTGTCAGACTAGCTACTTGTCCCCGCGGGAAGCACGGGAGTCGGGCCTGGGTGGGGAGGCTGGGCCGGTAGGCTGTGTAGGAGCCGGAGGGAGCAGCAAAGCCCTGAAGCCGATTCCTCCTCGGGAGACAGGCTCCAGGAGGGTTACCTAATAAACCGCAGTCTCTTGTGCGGGCGCCGGGTCCCGAGACGCGAGCATCTGTGACAGCACTGAGAAGCCCACAGAACAATTATGTGTTGCTACAGCAAGTTGGGTGCAAACTGCCACAACTCTTCGTTTACACTAGAGGGTTTATGTTCAATACGGAAATAATTCCCTACCCACTGCATCTGCCCTTTTGAGCAACTATTACCTGAAAGAACCAAGGGTGAAGGGGCACCTGGGTGGCTCAGTTGGTTAAGCGACTGCCTTCGGCTCAGGTCATGATCCTGGAGTCCAGGGATCGAGTCCCGCATCGGGCTCCCCACTCAGCGGGGAGTCTGCTTCTCCCTCTGACCCTCTCATGCTCTATCTCATTCTCTGTCTCAAATAAATAAATAAAATCTTTAAAAAAAAAAAAAAGAACCAAGGGTGAAGCCTTGGGGTTTCCTACTTCCGTGTTTGGAAATATGGTTTAGAACATCATCTCCCCTCTGTCACTAAGATATTGGAACATACACTGCCTTAACATTTACAAAGCCAGCAAAAGCTCACCACTTTCAGCACCAAACGTGTGTTTCTTCCATATGCTTTACAGAAGTCAGCCTTGTGATATTACAGGCTTATCGTTCACATGAGGCCCTTCGAGGTGTCAGGAGGGAATGGGGAGGAAGCCTGTTTACTTCCCTTGGATTGAAAGAGCACAACCCTTCCTGTGACAGAAGATTAATGACATGTTGAAGATGGCTACACATGTGTTTCTGTATGTAAACTTCTCAGTGGTTCTACTAAGACACACGAACACTGAAGTCTATTCACAAGTTATAGTACTTACATATTTACATAGTTTTACATCAAAATACTAAATGTTTATGTTCTCTGTGCAGGGTAAGAAATAGGGGGGAAATTGCACATTACTTAAATCCAAATGCTTTAGTTTAGAATCCAAGATTCTACATATTTGCTCAGTCTTCTTTGCGAGCATAATATGTAAAGGCTGCGTATAAAGGGTATTGCTTCTGAGTAAGAATTTGACCTTCGGTTTAAGCTCTGTTCTCTTGGAAATCTAGTAAGAGTATTATGCCAATTATATTAACATAGGCAATTAACATCTGCCTATGCCTCTTCCTGCACCTGAAAAGTTCCCAATTAACCCAACCTGCCTGTCGGAATTTTCCTCATCCTTCATGGCCCAGCTCAAATGCCTCCTTCATGCAACCTCCATTTCCCTTCAGCTTAAGTGATCGTTCCTGGCTCTAAACCATTTTTAATGGTGTTCATAACACTCTGGTCATCAGCTCAACTAACAGCCACGTAAGATGGATTTACCAACGTGTATTCTGGGGCATAACTGTTCTCTGAAGTGTTCTTATGAGTAATTCTGTGGTCACATAAGTTTGGAAAACATTTCATACTATACTTCCTTCTGGGAGAGCCGGTGTGTCTCTTGACATTTTAAAGCTTCTGCAACACACACACACACACACCTGTTTAAATTTAACACATCATTTCCTACTTTATTTAAGAACGAAAAACATAATGGTGAAAGAATACCCATTATTGTATCTATTAACATTTGGGAAAAGTTGCTCTGAGAATTCGTAGACCTAACATGAAATAAAGTTATAATGAATTTCAGTTGAATCTGAACCAAGCATCTTTATGTGATGCCATTAAACTTACTTTCCCCATAAAACTTCTTAAATAAAAGGCAAAGCAGCTACCTCTTTGAAATAACCACAGATTCTTTGCAACTCAGATATGTATCTGTTTTTCATATATGGAACGAAATTTTCTAAGAGCTCGGAAGTCGTAGAGCGTTCATTGTCTTCTCTGTGGCAATGACTATCTCCTTGCTGAAACAGACTGCATTTCCTGCCTCTTCACTGGAAGAATGGAGGATGAGGATGAACACATGGGACTTACCACCAACATCAACAAAGTCTCAGTCTTCCTTGGCACACCTAGTTTTGTCTGAAAGGTTTACAACACTGAGACATGATTATATCACTCTCCATGAAGAGGAGCATATTTTGCTGTAAAACTACAGAATAATATGTACCTGGTATTACTTGAACAAAAATAATTCACTCCTTACTGCTGTCTGCTGAGTTAAAAAAAAAAGTATCCAACAGAACTTCAAACATAATAGACTTTTACACAGTAGTCCCAGGAAGCAGTCTTTGTAGGATATATAGAAAAGCAATTTTCTATTGATTTTTTTTTTTAAAAAAAAGAATCTGTATATGAATCGTTCTGTAGGCATTAAGAGATTTTACTACTTTTGAGTCTTCCATAGGACCATGGTGATTTCATCCTGTGCCTCTCCGCTTTGCTCCATGTTTGCTGCGGGCCACTGAATGGGACTGGACCACAGACCTACTCCTTGCACTCGTGATACAGTGAATTGGGGTAGGTCAAATTTCTTGATACTCTCTGCTCCCTTATTTACCAAAGTACCTCCAAACTAGGCTGTGAAGGAAGGCGTGATTCATGGTTCCCTTTCAGTCACCAAATGTGGGGGTGTAAGAGAAGAAGCAGACCCCAAGTATTCATTCCCTGCCCATGAACTCAGTGCTTCCAGCTGACAATCCCCCAGAAGACCATCAGGGGCTGGTAGGTAAGATAAGCTAGTAGGCTGTGCAGGCCACCTCAAGCCTGATCCATGTATGGGCAACACCTCTCCTGGGAGGCCAGGGATGGTCCCGTTCTGGGGCCCAACAGCCCAGTCATTGCCTCTCTCTGGACCTTGCTTTGCCCATTTGTTAAATGTTCTGGGCAGATAACCCAGAAGTGTACCATTCAGTATAGTAGCCACTAGCCACATGTGTCTTATAAGTATAAAACACACGCTGGATTTCTAAGACAGTACAAACAACAACAACAACCATAAAATATCTCATTAATAAATTTGTATTTTGATTACACGTTGAAATGATAATATTTTGGGTATACTGGGTTAAATAAAATTTAGTAGTAAAAAAATTATAAAATGTTGTGATTAACTAAAGAGAATTACAACATTCCCAAGGAAATTTTATTTTATGGAGCATGTGAACACATGAAGAAAGTAAACAAGGTTACTCTCATGTTACTCAATACGGTTCCTCTCACGAACATTCCTAAGCCACTGCCTTCCCCACCTTCCTTCCCAAGGCTCACCATTCTCTCTGAGAACCCAACCTCCTTCAAACCATTGAAGTGTGATTATCTCACTTCTTTAGCAAATCCCTGCCTATTTCCACAAAGGTTGGTTTGTCTCATATCCCTACCTCCACCCCCAATAATTGGTGAGACAATATGGGGTCAGTTATCTTCCTTCACAATTGAAAGGTAAAGACCTTGAGCTTCCTCAGTATGTAAAAGGTCACAGTGTCAGTGAGAGGCAGAAGCAGGATTGCCAGGCTTCTCACTAAACCACAGTGCTTCCGTCATGCCTCCCTGACCCCAGGGACAAGTGTATCTACAGATCTAGGAGCCAACACCATAAAGACGTTTTAAGAACAGTTACTGTGTGCGTACTGTGCACCAGGGATTTTCCAGATGAAGAGGCTACAATAGAAGTGCAACACAGGTTCTGCCCTCAAGATCACAGTGGAGACAGGGTCAGTCAGATGCACGTGATAAATCCGTGTTAGCACTCTACATGGAACATAACGGAAACACAAATAATCAGGGAAATAATCTGCCTAGGGCATTTGAGGAAGGTTTTGGTATAAACTGAAGAGAAAAAGGGACAGCCATATGTCCTGCTCACATTTCTGCCTGTTGGAAGGATTTTTCTTCACTACTGTCTTTGTAGGACACTCCCGATTGTGACTATAAATGTGGTTGGTGCTAGCATATCATGCAAAACCATTTGTACCAGACCCGGATTTTTCCCTCCTTAGTCAACTGCTCATAAGAAATTGCTCATGAGATGGGGCGCCTGGGTGGTTCAGTCAGTTAAGTGCCCAACTCTTGATTTTGGCTCAGGTCATGATCTCAGGGTTGTAGATCACACGCCACCCCCCACCCCGCCCCCGCCCCGGAGGGCTCTGCACCCAGCATGGAATCTGCTGAAGATTCTCTCTCTGCCCCTCCCCCTGTCCACGTGCTCTCTAAATAAGTACGTACATAAATAAATAAATAAATAAATAAATAAATAAATAAATAAATATCTTTATATTTTTTTAGGGAAGGAAGGAAGGAGAAGGGAGGGAGGGAGGAAGGGAGGAAAAAAGGTAAAGAGGAAGGGAGGAAGAAAGGAAGAAAGAAAGGAATTGCCCATGAGAGTATACATGCAGTCTGAGAGACTGAGGGACAGGAAGCATGCAGGAAGAGAAGCTGTGGGTTTGAACCATCTGTTCATGCAAATTCCTTGTGCATTCAGTGGCCGCTCAAACCCACACTTAGACCCCTTCCCCTTGATGATGGATTGCTGCTGCACCCTCCCAAACTGAAAACATGATGAGCTAGTTAACACATAGCTCCTGACTGGTGCCTTAGTTCCATGGCCATTTGATGGCCCGTGGTCAGGCATTCAGACTCTGCCAGGATCCAGTATCAAACCAGGAACTGTTTCTCAAAAAACAGAGGACAACAGAGAACATGATTGGCTCCAAAACCCTAGGGATCTGTATGTGATTCTCCTCCTGGCACTATTGAGAAACTCCATGCAGCATCTCTATTTGCCACAGAACCTTTGAGCATTGTTGAATCTGCTGTGCCACAACTCTCGGGGGGGCAGGGCTGCAGAAGCGCCTTTTCTTACTCCGGACCCACTAAAATCCAGCGGCCATATGCGTTACTTAAAAATGTTTCAGAACAGCACATTCAAATGCAATACATACTGTCTCCAAAATCCAAAGAATCCTGCCAAGCATTTTTCATGCTCACAGTTCAAGGTGCAATAGCTAGTTTTATACTTTGAAAGGGATAGTTTGACATATTCCAGACCACTGACCCCCTCCCTCCAAATCACTTATATTCTTAGACCATCCAGGCTAAAGAACAATACAAAGTAATATGGAGCAGGTAAGGGACAAAAAGCCTTCTTCTAACACACATTTTAGTCCTGAGACTCTTCTTTGGCTTCTTGACACCATGAATGATTATTTGATGTCTTCATATATCTTTTACGGATTCCTTCCCTCTTATCTTACTTTACTGGTCCTTTATTTTAGTTAAAACTCTTGGTTACAAATAACAGAAACCAAAGGCTGTCTAAAGAAAAAAGGGGAATTTATCTATAAAGGCACGGTGGTGTCTCAGAAAATCCAGGAAGAGGAATGAAGAGCCTCATGATGAATTGAAATGAGAAATTGAAAAGGTGTCAAAATCCTGAAAGAAACTTCACTCCATCATTCGGTTTCACTCTCTCGCTCTCTCTTTCTCTTTGTCTCCCCCACTCCCCTGAAAACTTGGCTTTCTGTTCCCCAGTGCATTTGGAAGTAAGAAGGCAGCCTCCATACAGCTCCTTGGTTGATATCACTTCCTTTCCAGCCAGACCAAAAGAATAACTGATAATGTTTGAATTTCCATTTTAAACATCAGGAGGAGAATGGACTTTGCCCAGTTTGGGTTCGATTTCCACATTCATCCATGTGTTAATATGTCAGGTTTGGTGTTTTTTTGTTTTGTTTTGTTTCTGGAAGAAGGGGTCACATACCATAATCAGGGATGCTGAAATTTTCAGAGAAAGGGGGTTGGGTTGACATCAAACAAAACTATCTACTAGAATTATTTTCCCTCAGTGAAGAAGTTTCTTTCATTCTAGATTTTCATATTTTTTTCTTTATTTTCCTCATTGCCTTTTGATATTAAACAAACATCTATGCCTAGCTTCTTTTAAATTTACTACATTCTGAATTGACCTTTTGAGATTTACAGAAGGAATTTGTTTTTGGAAGAGCAAGTGATTACTAGGGTCAACATATGGAAAGTGGAATTAGCCACTAGCCAAGTTTGGGCAACTGGTCCCGGACCACCAGTCTAGAAGACAGAATCCAGCCAGTTTTCTCTGGTGGTGCAGCCGAAGGGCATTGATCAAAGCATGTTTTTGTTGTTTACATCTGTTCCACTTTAGTTGACTGAAGCATATGATAAAATGGGCTTTTTTCTGATTAACTTTCCAGAAGTTAAATTCTTTACTTAAGAATAATCTTAATTTATGTGGTTGAATTTACAACAGCAAATTCTTCACCTACCAAATGTTCCACATCACTACTTAGTGTGGCAAGAAAAAAGTTTCAGAAGGAATCATAGCTCTTACAGAATCAGCATAGTGACACATAAAAATCTAAGGAAAAGTGGGTGACTCTTGGCTAAATGTTGAGCAGAAAATAAACATTTTGATAGTTTGGGTGCATGTGAGGGAATTGGAGTGTTTTTGCTGTCATCTCATCTTTGAAGAGCATATATCTGAGAGGTAAGATGTAATCACGGAGGAGAAGGATGAAAAAATCTGACCCGTGGACTAACACCTCTTGCACATGCTGCGAAATCTGGACGGTTTGAATCTCTGAGTACCCAAAGCAGTGGCTGATGCCAGGTAATTCAGCCTTTGGGCAAGAACTCCTAAACTACAGTACATGGGAATATTTTTATGATCTTTCACCTGTATTTTTGTAACTGTAAGTTCTTATTGCAATTAAATGATGGCATAGCTTAATACATGTCTTGTAATTACTAACTTGGATATTTTCATTCACCTTAGAGGGTAACTGAGTTTTGTAGTCCTACTACTACTGTAGTAGTTTACAGTCTAAAAGTTTAAATTTTTAAAATGTCAACCAAATATTAAGGCAAAATTAGCATAACATCTTACACATGGACATTAATTGCATTTGTTTACTAACTTTAGCCAAGTGTTTTCACAGAAAGTTTATTTTCTACTTACTTATGAGGTACATAAAAGAGGAATTATGCTCCTATCAGATTCGAGTCAGAGAACTTAATGAACTTGCCTAGAGCCTCACAACTAGAGTATCTGGTACTACACTCACAACTTCTCACTAAAAGTTCTGTGTCCTTTACTCATTTAAACTGTATGGACTTATTCAGACTGAGACTGAAAAAATTATGACTATCCTATTTATAACAACAATCAAATGTGAATGTATACAGAAAAATATGTGATTTCATTGGTCTCTGTTCTGATTTTAAATTTATAGGTCCTCGTTCTTTTTCTTTCTAAGCAGAATTTCCATATCTTAGTAATGCTGTTAATAAAATAACACTGATAAAATAAATTGGGAAATTTGACTTTGTTCTTTGGAATAACTTAAATAAAAAAGAGCATCTTTAAAGTTTTGATAGATCTTGATCCAGTGCATTTATGGAAATAGATTGCTAACAAATTTTTCAATTTCTTGTACTTCATTGGACTCTTAATCAATGTCTATTGTCTGTGCTTTTCCAGTATTTTATCTAAATCTCTAAATTGGTCATGAATTATATCAAATTTATTTAGTTGCAGCTATATTCTTTCTCATTTGATTGATATTTGTGTTTTCTTTCTCTTTTTTCATCATTGAACACATCAGATGTTTGTCTATTTTACTGCCCATTTCAAATATTCATTCTGGGTTTTATTAACAATTTTAATTGTTGAAAAACTCCTAGAAGAAAAAAGTGGAAAAAACTTGCCTGGCATGGATCTTGGCAATAATTTTTTGGATCTGACATCAAAAGCACAGGGACAAAAGTAAAAATAGACAAGTGGGATTATATCAAAATTAAAAGCTTCTGCATGGCAAAGAAAAAAATCAACAAAATGAAAAAGCAGCCTAAAGAATAGGAATAGATATTTGCAAACCATGTATCCAATAAGGCATTAATAATCTCATATATTGAGAGTATATTCCTCATATGTAAGGAACTCATACAACTCAATAACTCATACA
This sequence comes from Mirounga leonina, assembly GCF_011800145.1. Taxonomy (NCBI): domain Eukaryota; kingdom Metazoa; phylum Chordata; class Mammalia; order Carnivora; family Phocidae; genus Mirounga; species Mirounga leonina. Next base: position 7,267,048 of record NW_023270889.1, read on the forward strand.
ACTCAATAACAAAAATAAAATTAACCCAATTAAAACACTGGCAAAGAGGGAATCTCATGTCTATGTGGATTCCCCCTATATAGGCCTATTACACAAACAAACAAACATGAGCAAACATCCTAAATAGATACTTCTCAAAAGAAGAAATTCAAATAGTAAGAGGCATTTGAAAAAGTTCTCAACATCTTTCATCACCAGGGAAATGCAAATCAAAACCACAGTGAGATACCACCTCACACCTGCTAGGATGGCTATTATCCAAAAGACAAATGATAACAAGTGTTGGCAAGGATGTGGAGAAAAGAAACCCCTGTTCTTTGTTGGTGAGAATATAAATTGGTGCAGCCACTATGAAAAACAGTATGGAGGCTCCTCAAAATATTAAAAATAGAACTGCCATATAACCTAGCAATTCCACTTCTGTATTTGAAAGGAATTGAAAACAGGATCACAAAGAGAGATCTGCACTCCCGTGTTCATTGCATCATTATTCACAATAACCAAGATATGAAAACAACCTAAGTGTTCATCAATGGACAAACGGCTAAAGAAAATATGAGACATACACACACACACACACACACACGAATATTATTCAGCCTTAAAACAAAGAAAATCTGCCATTTGTATCAATATGGATGGAGCTAGAAGAAGTTACACTAAGCAAAATAAGAGAAATATTGCATGATCTCACTTATATATATAATCTAAAATAGTCAAACTCACAAAAGCACAGAGGCTAAGGGGTTGGGGAGAGGGGGAAACAGGTTGATATAGGTTAAAGGGTACAAAGTTTCAGTTTTGCAAGAGGAATAATTTCTGGAGATCTAATGTACCACATAGTGATGATAGTTAATAATACTGTATTATATACTTGTCGTTTGCTAAGAGGATATATCCTGAATTAAATCTCTACCTCCCACTCCCCACACACAAAATGGTAACTATGGAGAGATAATAAGGTATGTTAATTAGCTTAATTGTGATGATCATTCCACAATGTTATGTATATCAAACATCAATTTGTATGTCTTAAATGTACACAATTTTGGGGAGCACCTAGGTGGCTCAGTTGGTTAAGTGTCCAACTCTTGATTCCTGCTCAGGTCATGATCTAAGGGTTGTGAGATCAATCCCTGTGTCAGGCCTTGCACTGGGTGTGGAGCCTGATTAAGATTCTCTCTCTCTCCCTCTCTGTCTGCTCCTCCCCCCCACACACATGCTTGGGATCTCACTCTCACTCAAAACAATTTTTTTAATTAAATTGAATGTATACAATTTTTATATGTGAATTATATCTCAGAAAACTGTTAAAAAATAAAATAAGTTATTTCAAGGAATCCTGGTCAGGTATGTGTTCCCTAGGAATGCAAATACCAGCTATTTTTTTTTAAAGCATTCTTTTTTTTTTTTAAAGATTTTATTTATTTATTTGAGAAAGAGAGAGAATGAGAGAGAGAGAGCATGAGAGGGGGAAGGGTCAGAGGGAGAAGCAAACTCCCCACTGAGCAGAGAGCCTGATGCAGGACTCAATCCGGGACTCCAGGATCATGACCTGAGCCAAAGGCAGTCGCTCAACCAACTGAGCCACCCCGGTGCCCCAACACCAGCTATTTTTGAGAAAGGATAGAAACGAACCAATGAAAAGAACTGAAAGTCCTGGCAATGTGATTCTGACATCACACATGACACTTAACCAACTGAGCCACACAGGCACCCCGAAAATTCATATTTTTAAAGGATATAAAATGTTCATAATACAAGAAAAATGGAGGGTATAAAGCAATATAGTCAGTATGGTCTAAATTTGATATAATGCACACATGTAATATATACACAAGTACTTGTGTATATTATATAACGTATGTTTATGTTATATGGCAGATTTATGGTATATACATCAAAATATTAATAATGATTATCTCTGGCAAGTGGGAATATGGGTGTTTAAATTTTCTTATTTTTACTTTGATGTAATTTCCTGCATTGTCTATAATCAAGATTTATTATTTTAGGGTCATAGAATAATATGTATATATTTTAAATTTTCTACTGAAACATATTCTACCATATAACTCTTACTCCCAAAAATCAAAATGTAGGGAAATGAACATGAGAGTTCTAGCTTGTGGTTTTTTCTCAATCAAGGTTTTCATATTTTGTTGTTCCTATTATTTAACTTTCTTTGAAATTTTATATGCACAAACTTATTTGAAATATTGGCCTCATTCATATGAGTAGTGCTTTGAAGAGGAAAACCCAAATTATTGCAGAATTTAGGATTTTTCCAGCAATTTCAATTATTGGGATTGCTCAGAACAATCATTGGCACACAAATCTATAATTATTCACAACAGATGGGATATTTGTAAAATGAAAATGTCATCCATAGCCCTGCTTAGGAATGTGACTTGGAAGTCTCTGAAATACCCATTAACCTGTCCTCTTATTAATATCCTCCCTTCTACTACCTTAGGTCAGGCTTTCATTATCTCATGCCTTAGTCTCCCCTAGTTTGCATTAGATTAGGAAAGTTACCTTTCATCCAATTTGAAAAGGATCATTTCTGGAAAATGGCAATAAATGAAAAAAAATAGCCAAACTCCTTTCCATGGCAGATATGTTACACTCTCTCACGTTTCAAATAAGAGCAATATACTCAGCCTTCGCTGCCACTCCAAAATTTAGTGGCTTAACACAACAATCATTTATTAGCTGGCAGGTTGGTGGGTTGGCCATTTGGGCTGGGCCCAGCTGGGCAGTTTTTCTGCCTGTCTCAGCTAAGCTCATTCACTCATCAGCTGTCAGTTGATGGCTTGGCTTGGGCTGGATGGTCTAGGATGGACACACCTGTTGGCATTTGGTGGGCTGTCGGCCAGAGAGGCTCTTCCACAGGGCCTCTACAACAGGGTAGTTCAGTCTTGCTTATGTGGGAGTAGTGAAAAAAAAAAATGAGTGAAAGGTACAAAGCCTCCTGAGGACTAGGCTCAAAATCTCACAACATCTCTTCTGCAATCTAAATTCAAGGGATGAAGACACAGACCCACCTCTTGAGGGCAGGAGCCATAGGAATCTTTGGCCATCTTTAATCTACCACATTATGTGATGACTCTTAATACATACATTAAAAAAGTAAAGTTTCAAATGACAAAACAAAAACAATTTAATAATGAGTTTGATGTCCTTTATTCAAAGAAAAACAATCCATGGATTGGGAGAGTACCGTGCCTTCCAAGCAGTGAAGCACTCTTCCCAAGGGATTTTGGGCAAGCTTGAGTTTTATAGAGTCTTAGAAGAAGCAACATGGAAGCAAAGCAGGATTGGCTAGGAGGTCAGAGATTTCCTTATAAGGCCAGCAGATCGCATTTTCTAGAGTAAGGTAAGCTAGCTAAAGCTGGGTTGGAGGACTGTGGTTAGTGTATGTTAGGTTTCCTGGACAGATGTTTCTTGTAAAAGCAGGCTGAGTTAGGTTCAGATTTGTGACATGAGCTGGGCCACTAGGGCTGTCTCCATTTTGTGGGTCTCAACATACAAATTAACTTTATTAGAAGCAAAGAAAGTCACATTCTTAGCTACAGAGTCAGAGTCCAATGGTGACTCAACAGTAACTCTTATTAACTCTTATATTTCCTCAGAGGCATTCATCTGGTGATCTCTCTCCTCTAATCATCCCACCCTATTTCTGTGGCTCTGATGCTCTTTTTCTATATTCCACCTTTTACTTCCTGACACAGTCTAAGAAGGTTCTGATTTGGTCGGGTAGTCTCAATCCATATAGAGCATACCTATCAGGCAGGTCACACTAGATCACCTCCAGAGGGCACCGGCTGCTTAAAGATTTCTGAGGAGAGGAGCGTCAGCAAGAACTCCTTGCAAAGAAAGCCAGGATCACCTGTTCATATCATGCTTTCCCTTATTCAGCCTGAACAATTCTAAGCCATCCTTCTAGAATAGGCTGAAACGTACAAGAATGATCTTCACTGGGGCACCTGGGTGGCTCAGTCGTTAAGCGTCTGCCTTCGGCTCAGGTCATGATCTCAGAGTCCTGGGATCGAGCCTCACATTGGGTTCCCTGCTCTGCGGGAAGCCTGCTTCTCCCTCTCCCACTCCCCCTGCTTGTGTTCCCTCTCTTGCTGTCTCTCTCTGTCAAATACATAAATAAAATCTTTTTTAAAAAATTGATCTTCATTGTAAAGCTTCCCAGCATCCATAGGCAGAATCAGTGTGTTCCTCCACTGTGGTCTTATGGTTATCTCAATTTCTGGACTAGTTACATTTTATAGTAATGTAGTGGACCGAGCTCTGGGAAGGGTGGGCAAGGTTGTAGAAACATTTCTGCTAAGTAAAATGGGCTCAGATTGAAATTTTCTGGAAAGCTGCCTCTTGGGGAGTTTACTTCTAATGGCCTAAAAGTCTAGTATTGACTCAGGTTCTTTCCTGAGAAAGAAAAACTTTCCATAGTTTTTGTAATGCTGATAGAAGGCAAGTCCTATTACACTGTTAAATGAATTAAACAAGGAGGCCATTGGACTGAGGAGGCTCTAATGTCATGGAGGGTTTTTTTAAAGATTTATTTATTCATTAGAGAGAGAGAGAGAGAGCATGAGTGGGAGGGGCAGAGAGAGGAGGAGAGAATCCCACGACCCTGAGATCACAACCTGAGCCAAAAACCAAGAGTCTGATGCTTAACTGTCTGGGCCACCCAGGTGACCCACCATGGAGGTTTATGTCAGCAAACCAAAACCTAAGGCTATAAATTCCTCAAGGTTATGATATCAAACCCTAAGGACAACTGATCACAAACAACCAGTTAGGCTCTAAGCTATATTCCGTCAATAATTTCCTTGCTTTGCTTCCACCTATTCTCTATAAAAAATCCCTCCCCAGATCCTGTTGCTGGAGCCCTTCTAACCACTTCCAGTTTGGTACTGCCTATTCAAATCAGTTTTTGCTCAAATAAACTCTTAACATTTTTAATATGCCTCAGTTTTTTAACACCACCAAAGTAACCTCAGAAGTTCGTTGATTGCCTAAGGTCACACAAGGGCAAAGACTTGCATCTCAATGAGATGTATTTCTGAGTGGTTCTCAAATGGGCTCAACCAAAAGATGACATTTCATGGTCTTCTGTTCTATTTCTCTACCATTCTCTCACTAACATTTCTACTGAGTCTGGAATGATGGGCTATTTCCTTTCAGATCCGTTTCAGAAATGTAATTCATTGACTTGTAGATGACTCATTACAAACGATGAATTTCAGTTTTAGTTGTTGAACAAGAATTTACTAAAAAATAAAACAAACAGGCATTTTTTTCAAATTTGTATTTAAATTCTAGTTAGTTAACATACAGTGTAATATTGGTTTTAAGAGTAGAATTTAGTGGTTCATCACTTCCATAGAACACCAGTGCTCATCATAACAAGTGCCCTCCTTAATGCCCATCACCCATCTAGTTCATCCCCCACCAACCTCCCTCCATCAACCCTCAGTTTGTTCTCTATAGTTGAGTCTCTAATGGTTTGTTTCCCTCTCTCTTCCCCCCTCCTTCCCCTATGTTCATCTGTCTTATTTCCTAAATTCCACATATGAGTGAAATCATATGGTATTTGTCTTTCTCTAACTTATTTCACTTAGCATAATACTCTCTAGCTCTATCCATGTTGTTGCAAAAGGCAAGGTTTCATTCTTTTTGATGGCTGAGTAGTATTCCATTGTATATATATATACCACCTCTTCTTTATCCATTTATCAGTTGATGGATGCAGGTTCTTTCCATAGTTTGGTTATTGTTGATGGTGCTGCTATAAACATGTACCCCTTCGAATCTGTATTTTTGTATCCTTTGGGTAAATACTAGTAGTACAATTGCTGGGTCATAGGGTAGTTCTATTTTTAACTTTTTGAGGAACCTCCATACTGTTTTCCATAGTGGGGCAGATAGGCATTTATTTGGGTAATTAAGGAGACACAGATTCAGGTAGAAACCTGACTTGCTATCTGAGGAGGTGGGGTTATAAAGGCCAAGGGTTACAAGTGTAGTCCTTAATCATGTCCCTTATGCAAAACAGGGATTGAAAGCAGGTAAACTGGGCACGGCTGAGTTAATATGCAAATGAGAGATTGAAACTTGTCCAATCACATTGGCTCCTTTCAAAGTGAAGAACGCAAATGATTCAGGTGTCATGCTGAGGAGGGAGTTAAGCCCAGGCTGAGGGCTGGCAGCTGGCAAAAATTCAAGGTTCCTCCAATCAGGAGGTGCATAAATTTCTCCTCCCTTACCACCTCGCCTCTGACCCCATTTTAAAAGAGACTCTCTTAGCTAGGCTTGCTTGCTCTGTTTTGAAATCTCTTTTTACATAATAGGGTAACTTTGCTAGAGTCAGAAAATCCATTTTTAGACTGTTAATATTATTGAGGAGGAAAATTTTCCCTTCTACTTTTCAAAGCTATGTGGTCTGGTCTAAGAGTTAAATCGACATGAGACAGAATACTAGAAGAAAAACTACTTAAATTATGTTTGTACATACAGGAGGCCTGCAAAATGAGCCAGATAATTGAAGCTTATATACCTTAGAGGGGCCTGGGCCTTCAAAGTGGAGGGAAGGCAACTTATGGGAAGATGAAAAGAGGAAATGTTTGTTCAAGGTTTACTCTGCCAGCTAGATAAGTCAGAGGAAGTTACTGCTGGTAATAGCTCTCTTCCTGGTACAGGCCCCCTCTCTGATGTAAAATTACCCTTACAAAAAGGGCAACTTCTCTGTTTGCAGAGTTTCTCCTGTGTCTGTGGTTTCTCAAAGTATTCAGCTCTAAATAATCTATACGCCAAAGAGTACTATGCATCACATAATGCCTTGTGTTATTGCAGCTTTTATCAGGATTTTTGGGTAGACATCCATCTCGGCTGTATTCTAATTAGTTGGCCTTATTTAAAAGGAGTTTATTGGGCAATGTTTAATTTTGCTTGATAATTTCCAAAATTATAATGGGCTAAATCTCTAAAGATATGGCTGCAAATGGTGGAAGCCAAAAAGCTAACTCTCTTGGTTTGTTACTACCTTTCTATGCAGAATGGAGGCCCCCCTACCTACACTCACCCCCAGACAGGAATTTTACTGATTTGTTCTAACTCTGATACTCGCTGATGAGGGAGCAGAAGGCAAGCTGAGGACAAAACACAAGCTCATACCCCGAAATCACACCCCCCCACACCCCCCCGCCACTCCCAGGTGGGATCTGTGACCTCCCTCAGGCACTCCTGGCCGCCCTAAAGCAAAGGGAAGGAAAAACAAAGGGTTAACTGAACAGAGATCACAGTCCTGCAGGACAGGAGTCTCCCTCAGTTTACAAATGTCTTAGTGACTTATAAGAAAAAAGCATTCTTGGGGCGCCTGGGTGGCTCAGATGGTTAAGCGTCTGCCTTCGGCTCAGGTCATGATCTCAGGGTCCTGGGATCGAGTCCCGCATCGGGCTTCCTGCTCCTTGGGAGCCTGCTTCTCCCTCTGCCTCTCTCTCTCTGTCTCTGTCTCTCATGAATAAATAAATAAAATCTTAAAAAAAAAAGAAAAAGAAAAAAGCATTCTTATCAATAACCTAACTTCCAGAAGGAAATGTAGGTAAAATTAAAAGTCCTTATAACCTGCAGCCCATTGACAAATACTTGAGGCAGGCAGAGTCCAATGTTGCTCCAGGAAGCTCCCAACTGCTTCCTGTTAATGCCTTAGTAGAGGGGAAAACAACCTTAACTTGACAACGACAAGGCCTCAAGTATCTTGTAGGTCCTCTTTAGCGTATGAAAGTTCTTTTGAAAACCTCCCTTTTTCCTTACCTCCCCCAACTCCCAAGTATATAATCAGCCACCCCTCACAACCCCAGGGCAGCAGCTCTTTCTGCCCACCAGTCCTGTCCCCTGGCTTTAGTAAAACCACCATTTTGCACCACGGACGTCTCAAGAATTCTTTCTTGGTCATCGGCTCCAGACCTCACCCTACCAAACCTCACCTACATTCAAAAACTACATCACTCTCTATATCAAATAATGGTGTCAGCACTTATGAAGACCTCAGTTACACAATATCTAAGCCCTAAATATCCACTCTCTGACCTCCAAACACCCATTCCATTGCCAAGATTTAACCTCTACACACTCCTTGAATTTTGAATTTTCTCTTTTAAAAGTTCAGACTTTTATTGTCTGATTTCCCAAACTTCTCTTCCATAACCTCTGGTCTCACCAGATTTGTCTTTCTAAACTATAGATGGGATCATGCCAATCCTTTAGTTATAACGTGTCGCTGACCTCCCCCTGCCATCAAGGTAAAATTTATCCTCCTTAGCCTGATTTTTAAGGCCCATCACAAATGCCTGTGGCCCCAGACTGCTACAGAGTTTCCAGCTAGGCACTTCTAACTCCTGTCTCAACCTAGCCAATCCTTAATCAAAATTCTGAGCTTTAACTCTGGTCTGAAGATTTTGATGGCCTGTGTGGATTCTATTTTTAATGAAATGACTTAGTGGTCTTCTTACCCATGCCTTGTGTCCTGTATCAGCCTAAAGCCATCAAATCTGACCAACAGAAAGAACAAGGTTTCCTCCCCTGATCATAACAAAGAAATTTTTGAAATATCCAAATTCGCCTGGATCCTTTTGAACAGCTCACTGACACGATGGTTTCTGAGCTCATTTTAAAGAATAGTTTGCACTGCTTCATGGCTATAAAAGTGACTGTTAGTGATGAAGCTCTAGAGGGAACCGAATGCCCGCATTCCTCTCAGGAGGTTATGCAATGCTCTGAAGTAGTTGGGGGGGGGGGTGCTGTATCCCCTCCTCCTCGGCATCTCAAGCATCCCTGGCGCGCAGACTACTAAGCTTCCAAGCAAAACAAATACACAACAGCGGAGCTTGAAAAACGTAAAAAGCTGTGGGATGACAGTGCGGGAGTCAGAGGCACGGCCAACTTCATGGATACGCGCCCGTGTTGTAGCACATGGTCAAGCCCCTTGTAGAGAAGGGCCTACTCCTGGTTTAAGGCTCTGCTATTCTGTTCTGAAATTCTTATTTTTTTAACAGGGGCCCCACATTTTCATTTTGCACAAGGCCCCACAAATTATGTGGCCAGTTGTGGTCAAAAGATTTGAAGCCTGGCACTTTCAGCCACATTTAGCCTTTCCTATGGAAAGATTTGATGTTGAATTTTCTTCATCAACTTTCTTTTTAAATCCAGGTCCAGTCATAAAATCTCTCAACCCCATTTCCCCTAAAATTGGTTAGAAGATATTCTGCCAGCGTCCGCTTCATTTTAGCACTTGCTAACCCTAGGCAGTTGATTTTCTCTATTCCTTCAGTAAGCAAGAGGATCCAGTTGGGATTTAATTATCTCCATTTGTTTCTTGCGTGTTTATTTTCCCATTCTTCTCCCTGTTTTTGGCCAATATTATTTTCTAATATTTTACAACAGCTGTGATGGAATCAGCTTCATTTTTGAGAGCTGGTTTTGAGTGTTTGGCCTAAAGATCCAGGTGGAAAGGCTGGTGCCTTCAGCCCAGCAGCTTAGAGGTGCTTAACCCTTCAGCTGAGTCTGTGAGGCCATTGTAATTTAGGTTTCTATGGTAGTTCAGGTTCTTGAAGCTGAAATTAGTCGTGTTGGTTCTCAGCAGTATTTTATTTCCCACTGTTGTCTTATTTGTCACAGAACAAGGCTTTAAGAGGATTCAACATACTTTGGCAAATAAATAAGGCAGCTCCTGACCTTGTTTCAAGCGGAAATTGCCCAGTGGGCTTCAGACCAGCTGATGAAGGTGTCGAAGGAACTCATTATGACTCTAGATTCTCTCCTTAAAATTCTAACATAAATTCTGTAGGGATTACTAGTTCGACTTAAATGGAACTGGAAATTGCCTTTTTGCAGCAACATCAATTAAGAATTGGACACAAAGTCTTCATAACACATGCCATGTAGCAGAGGAAACAGTGACACTAAGCAGTTTGAGAATCATGCAATGCATATGATATGAAGCCAGTGGACAAATTGTTTCATAGGAGCTGTAAATGATATTCAAGTATATTTGTCTCCTTAAATCTCTTTAAACTATATATACAATCGGTGTATGATTAAATTGCTATTGATGCTTCTTGGTAAAGATGGGAGATAAGAAACAAATCACAGAATCCCATCACCCATAACCTAGCAAGATGAACAAAACATAGATAAAACCAGTGACAAAGTTCAACAACAACAAGAACCAAATAAGTGAAAAGCCATAACCCTAGATCATAAATTTTAAAAGATGACAGCCAAGAGAATAATACAGGCAGGTTAGGGAGGGCTCCTCTACTCACCCTCACCACCCACAGACATTACTGTTGAGTCAGAAAAGTCCTGACTTTATACCTTCTAACTATGGAGAGAAGTAGACTAAAGAAATACCTCCTCGGGGCACCTGGGTGGCTTAGTTGTTAAGCGTCTGCCTTCGGCTCAGGTCATGATCCTAGGGTCCTGGGATGGAGCCCCACATCGGGCTCACTGCTCAGCGGGAAGCCTGCTTCTCTTCTCCCACTCCCCCTGCTTGTGTTCCCTCTCTCGCTGTGTCTCTCTCTGTCAAATAAATAAAATCTTTAAAAAAAAAAAAAAAAAGAAATACCTCCTCATGATGGGTGAAATGAACAAAGCGAAACACTTGGGCTGAGTCTCTGCTGAAACACAAGCTCTGGGCCTCCATGAACAACCTGAGAAAGAACCTATGTCATGAAGATATTCTCCAATGGAGTAGAATAAGTTCTTTATTAAAAGGAAAATTCCATTAGTGAAGATTGAACACAATCTCAGAGGAGATGGCTAAGCCCGTTTTTCCAATAAAGGCTGAAAACATCTTCATCAAAGTTGTTCCCACATTCTAGATACAGGAAAATGGTTAGAACTTAATTCCCAGTCTTCAACTATAATTCAGAGGCCAGATAGATTCGTGAACTAATTAAAGGCAAAATAGGAGATTTATATTTGAATGTATAATAGATATTACTAGAAATTACATCCCTTCAATCTCCATCAAGCTGAAAGCCTCTCTTAACCTGGTCATGAGATTCAAAGAGTGAAAAGTGCCTGTTGGGGATGGTCATGGAAAAGATGTGACTGCAGACTTACCCATGAGCTGGACCTGGGTACTCAGAGGCTCTTCATCCCCTCACTGTCCTTGAAAGTTCCATGTCATGTTGGGAACCCCTGCTCAGCAGGGAGTCTGAGTCTCCCTCTGACCCTCCCTCCTCTCATGTTCTCTCTTTCTCTCAAATAAATAAATAAATAAAATCTTTAAGAAGAAGAAGAAGAAGAAGAAGAAGAAGAAAGTGGGCAGAGAAGGGACGAAGGGAATGAAATTTCCAAGGTACATTGCTGAAGGTGGAGGCTGTGTTTGCCTGGACCACCACAGCAAGACCAAATTAAGAGGAAGCCATCTGGGGCAGTGTTTGAGTGCCAATCTATCAGGAAATGTAACAAAATGAAGAAAACCACCCAGAACTCCTCTTCCAGACAACTATGTGGGATTAGAGGGAATCTTTTAATAATTTACTTGGGTTGGAATCTGAGAGCTCCTGAGAGTTGATCCCTAAGGAGATAGGATCAGGTTAGGAGAGTGACTGAAAATTTGGGGTCAGACTAGGAGTGTTTAGGACATGGAGGAGGGACAGAAAATTTACAAAGATGTGGCTTTTCACTTTCTCAGCTTGAAAGTGAAATTTAAAGGCTCCAGCTAAAACGTCAAATTCTGCCTGAACTGTATCAAGAACATGTAACAAAATTCTGCAGAAAATTAGTGAAAGAGGGAATCTACCACTTACAAAGAAAAAAAGAAAGAAAAAACCCTCCCAAACTGTCTGAAAACATCAGCTGTATAAACCCGAAGCACAACTCAGGGAGGGAAATGGCTGAAGACCCGGGGAAAGAATTGGAAAGAATGACTTCCTTCTATCAAGGGCAGATTACTCCAGTGAGAAAAAAAAAAAAAAAATCTAGATGGTTTAGGCTCTATCCTGGAATCATATCCAAATTCCTCCCTCCATACAGGGAAGGATGAGGGTGAGTCCAAGTAACATAGTTCCACAGGGTCATAGAGCTGGTGCATAGGATGGCTTTTAGTTAATGAGTGTGAGTGGTGCTGCCGCCAGGCAGCCACGGGCCGGGACTGGAAGTTGCAGCTGAAGCCGAGACAATATAGTTCAGAAGTAGATATTGAAAAACGGGAATCTGATAAAGAAATAAGAGCAGGGAGCAGTGTGTCAAAAGAGCTAGCAGGAGGTAAGAAAGGCAACCCTGGCATTTATCTGTTGTTGGCAACTAACTTTTTGATGTACCCTACACATCTCATTTTCATCTGATCTGCTCAAGACTTCCCTTGACCACCATATGTAAAGCACCTCCCATTCACTTTTTAGTCAATATCCTGGATTTGTGTTTCTTTCTTTGCTCTTATTACAGTTTTTATTTATTGGGTTATTATCTATTTTTCTCTTACAAACCAATGGTGCCCTAAAACTGTAAGCCCTCTGGGGTCAGGGACCACGCCTCATTTGTTTATTCCTATTCTCACAGATCCCAGTACAGGTTTGCTGCCCAAAAAGTATTTATTGACTAAATAGATGGGAAAGTGCCCAGGTCTTAAGAAGGCAATCCTAAGAGACGTAAGTTCCAAATTAGGAGAATTATCTTACTTGTCTTTCTCTCCATAGTGCCTAAACCCTCAGTAGCTGGTACCTTGCAAGTACTTAACAAATATTTTTGAAAGAAAAAAGAAATGAAGCTGTTTGTAACCAAAAAAAAAAAAAAAAAAAAAATCAATGTTTATCACTCATCTTAAGAACCTTATATGAATAAATCCGTAACCTCGGGTTTCTTTACAATTGGGTAGGTTCATACGTTTATTTTCCAAATCAAGTTATTTTTTTAATGGATTCAAACATTGCTTTCTTTATACTCCCTTTGTTAGTATGGCACAATAATGTAATTTATTCCTCTCTTAGGTTTTCCAGGCAGTTTCTGAGCAAATATTCAATGAATCCTTTTTGTTTCTCAGTTGGATGATACTTGATGAATAAAACTGTGAATACAACTGTGAAAGGCATTCCCTTTTTAAAAATGAAATCAGAGGAAGCTCATATAGTTTCTCATTGACAGATATATTTTGAACTCACTAGACTGGAAAAAAGCTAGTATCTATAAACTGGAAGAGAAGCTTATGACTCATTTCAAACTAGAAAAATCAAGCTAAGTTTTTCTGACTTATTTCTGGTGTGTTGGTTCATTTTTATTTATTCTGACTATGCTAGACATTATGGAGAAAGATATATATATTACATATATATAAAATAAAGTTTAGATGGGCCTTAAAATGGGCTTGTTTCAAAAAGCATTATGATATGGGTTACATGGAACATTTAAATGTGCTAATCGGATAGAACCAGCAATTCAAAAGGCCATTTTTAATATACCCATGTGTTGTTACTAATGTCAAGGAAAGCTTACTGATTAGTCAGAAGTTAAAAAATTTAATGACATATTTATATATATGACTAGGTAATATACATATAAATAATATATATATCTTTTGTGTGAAATTAATGAGCTAAAAAACATGAGAAAATTACATTTTTAAAAACATTTTGATGAGCAATGTTTTATCATTAGACTAGTTTAAAATCCTAAAATTTTAGCTTTGTTATTTAGTCCACTGCTCTTATTTTAAAATTGAAAAAAAAAGGGAGGTTGGTGCTTGGGAAGATGAATCAACCTTCCCAGATTACTAACTGCAGAGAGAGGACTCCATCCCACATTTCCTACTTTGACCTAGTTCTCTTGCCACCATGCTATATTAGTTTTCAAATAATAAAGTATGGATTATCCTATTACAGTCTACATGTATCTGCTTGCCAAATTTTGGCTTTCATAGGAAATGGAATTAATAAAAATATATCTCTCATCTCCCACTCAAAAAAAAGTAGATAGGGCAAAGTTGGCAGTGGATACACTTTCAAACTGCTAATGACCAAAATTTTTAAATTATACTAATTAATATTTTTGAACACTTACTTTATGCCAGGAACTGCATTAGGCACTTTTAAAATGCATCATTTCCTTTAGTTATCACAACAGCCCCATGAGGTAGGCATTATTATTTAATGTCTATTTTACAGATAAAGAAGTGGAGGCCGCTATACTTAAAAACTTGCCCAGGATCACTCAGTTGATAAACAAAAGAGTTGGGGGCTTGAATCCACACAGAGTCTATGCCCCTAACCATTAAGTTTCCAAGATAAAGCTTTGTAGATGAGAGACCAGATCCATTAGCCGACTCTGGACAGCAGAGACAGCATTATGTTCATGCTTTCATCTCCATCACCTAGCACAGTCTCTGGTACCTTATAAGCCTACTTCATAAGTTTTCTCGAATAAACATAGTTTATTATTTATTCAACGATGCTGACTCACTGATCAAAACTTAAAGCCAATGTGATTTATTCTCTGGTTGGGGAAATAGTTAATAATATTAATAATTGGGGCGCCTGGGTGGCTCAGTCGTTAAGCCTCTGCCTTGGGCTCAGGTCATGATCCCAGGGTCCTGGGAACCAGCCTCGCATCGGGCTCCCTGCTCAGGGGGAAGCCTGCTTCTCCCTCTCCCACTCCCCCTGCTTGTGTTCCTGCTCTCGCTGTCTCTCTCTCTGTCAAATAAATAAATAAAATCTTTAAAATATATATATATTAATAATTATGGATCTGGCAGCCGCTGGGTGTTTAGTCCTGTCCTAGAGGGAAAATCTAAGCAGCACCAGATGCTGAGGGGAGCAAGGGCCACGGAGGGAAGGGACGAGAGGAGGTGGAACGCGGGTCGGGGCCCGGGGGGGCCCGGAGAAGGGCGGGCCTGTTGTCGGGGGAACTGGCTTCCGGGAGGGGACCGCCGTGTGGGGCGGACCGGCACCCGGAGGAGGAGGAGGTGTGGGACTGGGGGGACTCTTGAGCCGAGGCAAGTAAGCTCCAGACCTTTCGTCGGTCGGTTCGAAATTCCCACTTTGCCCTTGGAAATTCTTTTCTTCAACCCCCCTCACAGTCTCCCAGCCCCTAGCAGGGTTGTGGCCCAGCCACGCCCCTCGGGCCCGGGGGTGCACAGCCCGCGGCGGAGCTGGGCTCCTCTGGCCCCCGGCACGCGAGGGGAGGGAGCAGCGCCCGGGGCTTCGCCACTGAGAGTGAATCCGTGGAGGGCCGCGGGCACCCGAGCAGAGGGAGGAGGTTGCGAGCCCCTCCTCCGGCGGGCCGGGCGCACGCGGAGCCGGGCGCGGGGAGCGAGAGGGGGAGGCCCGGGTGCCAGTCGGCGGGGAGAAAGACGGGGAAGAAAATGGGGCTGTCACCCCTCTGCGCGGAGGTCACAAGTCAGTCTCTGCTTCTCACCAAAGAATTTGACAGGCACTGAACCACCCGCTTGTCGCCTAGTTTCACGGGCAAGAAGGCCGTATATCCACGGAAGACGCCTTGATCGAGGAAATGGGGGGGGGGAGGGAGAGAGGGGGGAGACTATGAAGACACCTAGAAATGGACCGGATGGCTTGTCAGACTAAAGGGAAAGCATGCAGTAACAGCCAGTGGAATGTGGGCGACGGTTTTATAAAGAAAAACACTCCAAGAGTCTCATTAGAGGAAAGGAGTTGGGAGGAAATCAAGCTGAAATTAAAACGAATTTAATTCAAGAGCTGGGATCAGAGACAGAACCGAAGTAAAACCTTTTTTTATTTAAAATGTTAGGAACTAAAAAGAAAAAAGAAAGTTGGGAGGGACTAGTTTGCATTAACTACTTCAGATTATCCTGTGGTTCTTTTAAAGAATAACAATTTATCAAGTAGAGGTGATTTTTAAATTGTACCCCAAAAGGAATTTTGCTGGATTTATCATGGGATGCTATTACAATTACTCACCTGCCTTAAAGATCAAGTTGTAACTTTCTAAGGGATTTTACAGAGTTTTACTTGAACATGTGATGGAGGATAATAATTCAATTACCTGAAAATATACAGCTAAAATTCTTTCATTTAAAAACCACCAAGAGTTGTTAATGTCATATAATATCAAAAAGAGAAAGGAAATGGGATTTCTTTGTGAAGTAACAAATTGTCAAGCAACATTTGTTTTGATGTACCTCATTTTAAAGAAGAATATGACCCCTAAAATTACTTTCGGTAATCACTTTAGGAATTTACTTACCTTTTACTTTGGACTAGCTGCCACTACCACTTTCCACATACCAGGCACTGGCACGTGCTCTTTCCTCAATCTAGAACGTCTAAATTTCAAATTTGTATTTTCTCCTTCCAATTTGCTTGTGAAAAGCCTAAAGACAAGTGCCTCATACTTTTAGATTGTATTAATCCTAATTCTTCTAGACACTCTCCCACTCCCAAATGTAAATGCTTGCAGTTTTGCAAAAGTCAATTTCTTCATCCTGACTGGATGAGTTTACTTCTGGAATTCTGTAGAATTTCTTATGATTGGTTCCATAGGACTAAAACAAACTCATTCTTCACTTCAGCAGTTAGCCGGTTATACCCAAAGGAATTTTGGGGACGGGGGGATACAATTCAGTCCATGGCAATAAGCACACTACCAGGAAATAGAGCAAAAAATATTAGTGGCATAATAGTTAATAAACATTTTAAACATCTTAAATTGAGACTACCTCTATTTAAAAGTCACATATCAGATTTAACAATACGCCAGATTTTAGTCCTGTGGTACTGATGGCCAGGAGATCAGTTGAACAATGGCATAGTTTTTTGTATAATAGGAACAAATAATTTCTACATATGCACATAACATTGCATTAATTTTAGATTTGCTTAGAGAAAATTTGACTGGGGTGGCGTGGAGAGGAGTGAAGAAGCCTTAATGCATTTAACTGTTATTAATAATGAGTATAACAAAAATTTTCTGAGTGTAATGGAGCTCAAGTAGGTGCTCTATGGGTGGAATACAGAAACTTTAGTATTTGAATTATTGCCACTATTATAGTGCTTTAGCATTTGCTTATTTCATTCATCTATTTCTCACCCTATTTACTGACATGAATCAAAGCATGAATTTAGACATGAATCAAAGCAGCGAAGAATGTATGAAAAAGATTAGCAGTGTGAATCTTGACAAACTTATAAATGACTTCTCACAGATAGAAAAGGTATGTAAAGATATAAAACAGTTGTGGTATAAAAGGAAAAGTGAAACAGATTTTGTCAGTGGAAGCTGGGAAAAAAGAAAAATGTAACAAAAAATAAGCAAGGTATAGATAATGGAAATATATTTTGCTAAGCCCTGTCTCATTTTTAAAATCCATATTTAAAATATATTTCATTTTGGATCATTTGTATTAATATATCAAAATGTTTCTGGTACAAGGAAACAGTTGATCTACTTTGGCTAAAGTTAAAGGGAAAATACGTACTTAAGTGTTCAAAATGTCCATAAACCCAGGAATGTTTTAGTAAGAATTGAAATAGACTCAACGCACAATGTCTTACCATTATGACTAACTCATATATTTTTTTTTACTTTTTCCTATTCTGTCCCTTTCCTTCTCTTTTGCCTAAAAACAGATCCCTCTGAAGTCTTCCCCCCGCCCCGCCGCCACCCGTCTAACTCTGGACAAATTACATGATAGACCAAACCCACAAGCATATATTAAGTGTTTTCCCCCTTGTCTGCCCTGGAGAGGAATAGGAATAGCTGTTGAGAAGATGTAGGTAGATAAGTGAAAGATTTGGGGAGTGGGCTTGTGAAGCAAAGGTGGGAAGAGGAATAATACCTACCTCTATTTTCTCTCCTTATCATTCTTCTCTATTCCTTCTTTTCCTCTGCACAGTATAGGATGGCCATAATAAAAAAATATGATGATGGGTATTTTGAGGTAACATTATCAACTTTTTTAAAACAATTAACTTGAGTTTTCTTAACCGAGTGACTCTTACCAAAATAAGAGAGAATAGAGAAAGAAATAAGAGGCACTGTTGGTGGGAGAGGAATTGGTGCAAAGTTTTTGGAGATTATTCAGAAATATCTATCCTATCCTTAAATATTTAAAATAAGAAATATTAATTTTTTGATGTGATAATGGCATTGTGATTATATTAAGAATTTTATCTCTTAGATAAAATTCTTAAGATACATATAGATGGTGAGATTTATGGAGTTGCTTTGAGATAAATTCAGAAGCAGAGAGAATAGGGAAGTGGGTAGAGATATAGATGATACAATGAATTGATGATTTCTGAAGCTCTTCCAAGGGTATATGGCAGCTATTATGCTAGGCACAAAGATACCAAAAAGATATGTTTATTCATTGTTTGTCATAGCAAAAAAGTGGAAACAACACAAATTCTCAATAGGGAGGCTAGTTAAATAAATTACAGGGGCACGTGGGTGGCTCAGTTGGCTAAGTCACTGTCTTTGGCTTGGGTCATGATCCCGGGGTCCTGGGATCGAGCCCTGTGTCTCAGGCTTCCTGCTCCCTGCTTCTCCTCTTCCCCTGCTCATGCTCTCTCTCTCTCTCTCTCTCTCTCTCGAGCGCACGCTCCGTCTCTCTCTTTCAAATAAATAAATAAAATCTTAAAATAAATAAATAAATACATAAGTAAATAAGTTACAGTGTACTCATAAATGAAACTCAATGGAGCTCTTTAAAAGAATGAAGTAGATCTTTATGTGCTTATATGACATAATCTCCAAGATAACAGTTCTAAGTGGAACATCCAAGGTGCAAAACAGAGTATAATATAATCCTTTCCTATAGTTGTATAGTCATAAAATATCTTGGAAATATATATAAGGAATTTTTAACCATAGGACTGAGGGTTGAATAGTTGGAAAGAAGGGGATTCAAGTTAGGTCATATTTTTGAATTTCATAACTCTTTATAACTGTTAGTCTATTTTAATTTTTTCCCATGTTACTTTTAAAATTAAAAATAAATTAGGAAGTTGACTTACATAAAATATATGCCAGACTTAATTATTAGAATTTTCAGTATTAAGTGGTCTGTATTTTCATTAGTCTTCATGTCATTAGGTTAAAAAAAATAAAATAAAAATAGTAGCATTGCTTTGGTAATAATATATATTATTTCTTCTACAGAAAATGATAGAAACCAGTGGAAAGAATAATATACTGGATATGCAGTTGGAAAAAACTAACTATTTGTTAAAAGTAATGCAAACAAAGGAGGTCTCAATTAAAGAAGGTTAGTTCCTTGCCCCCTGAAGAAATACTAATCCTAATGAGAGTATTTTTTGGTACAACAGTAATTAATATTATACCGTATATTTGTAAAATATTTTAAATTCACATAGAACTTTCTGGGCTATCATTTCATTTTATCCTTACTAGAGTCCTGATAGACAGATAGGGTTGGTATTACTAAGTCACCCCAGTAATGAAGAGACAAAGGATGAAAGAAGTTAATCTGTCTGAGGCTGCTAAACTAAGAAATGGCAAATCCAAGGCTCAATCCAGGCCTTCAAAACCATGGGGAAAATAACAGTTGAATTCCTACCTCACAATTACACCAAAAGAAATTTCAGATGGGTCAAAAATTTTAGCGCCAAAAATGGGCTGTTCTAGTCCAAAGTTCTCCCCTCACTTCTGGGACAGCCAGTCCACATATACCTCTCAGCTCCCAGCAGCCAGCTACCCTCCCAGCTGTGGCCCCGCTTTTGGTCTATCCTTCTCTGCCCACCTGCTGGCCTGTGGGGAGCCTGAGAGCCTGGGTTCTTTGCAGGGCAAGGTGCTGCTCTTTGAGAATGTCTCCTTGCTTTGAGGCACAATGGTCTGGGACTACACACCAATAAATGAGCTTCAGCTGAACCTCCAGCCCCAAAGCCTGGTAGTGCTTGGCTTCCCTGTGCAACCAGTTCAGGGCATCTGGAGAAGTCAAGAGAGCCTGAATTCCCTCAAGTTCACCTGGAACTTTGAGAAGTTCCCGGGGTGTCCTGACAGTGTTCTTGTGCCTGACACTGAAACCCTGCTGTCCTTGGGCCCAGCTGTGCCTTAGGTGCCCCTGTTGTTTGGGGGTCACAGTGCTGTTGGGGTGGAGGGGGTCATCCATCATGGAGTTTTCTCTAAATTTGCATGGAGGAATGCTTGATGTTTAGCTATGTTCCCCAGGATGGGCGCTGATCCTGTTCATCCCAGCCACACTGTTGCCAGACCAACACTTCTCACTAATAAAGTGCCCTATTTCAGGAGGGGAAAACAACAACAACAACAACAGCAAAACACATATGCAGATACTCCCTTGCTATGTCAACTAAGAGGGCCTAAAAACAACAACAGGGGCAGTAGCAACAAGAACCCAGATCTTGGTTTCCAATACTATTTTACAATAAAAGGAACCAGGGCTCTTTAGAGAAATGGCTGATTCTAAGACTGAGGCAGGAAATACAATAAGATGAGCCTGAAGCATCTTGCAGTACCAGAAAGCAGGAAAATGCTCAAAAAGATAAAACACTCCACAATGATGGGGGTATGTCAAAGGGATACAAGAGCCAACTGAAAGAGTTCTCAATGGCAAAGCTGAGACAATTTGGCCAAGAAACTAAATAAAGTAATATTGGGTTGTAAGCCAAAGTATGTAATAAATATCTATGAGCCCATACTGATAAGAACAGATAAATAAATAAGGGAGAAGAGACATCTTTTCTGCAGAATTCCTGATAACTTATGTAAGTGGTTTTTCCTTAAAGAGGTAAATCAGAATGCCCCACTCATGAAGTGTGGGTTGTGTAGAGTGACTTTCTTCACTGTGTGAAATATACAGTATGGAAAACAGGGTGGTGGAGAATAACTATACAGTGGAGAAACCTGACATGTGTCACTTAAGGCAAACGATCAAGGTCAACTTGATGTCACGTTGATAGTATGTACCCTTGATATGGTGTGATGAAAGTGGCACTTCACCTCTGTGATCTTCCCCCAAAAAACCCATAACCCCATCTAATCATGAGGTAAGCATCACACAAATCCCCATAAAGGGACATTCTACAAAATACCTGACCAGCACTCTGCAAAACTGTCAAGGTCATCAAAAACAAGAAAACTCTGAGAAACTATCACACCCAAGAGGACCCTAAGAGGACATGATGAGTAAATGTAATGTGGTATTGTGAATGGAACCCTGGAATAGAAAAAGAACATAAGGTAAAAACTAAGAAAACCTGAATAAAGCATAGATTTTAGTTAATAATGTATCAACATTGGTTCATTAATTATTACAAACATACCATACTAATGTTAGATGTTAATAGGGGAAACTGGGCATAGGATATTGGGCAATTCTCTATAATACCTTCCTGATTTTTCAGGATATGTATTTAGTATAAAACCATACTAAAATATAAAGTTAAAGGTGAGAAAAAATGAAACTACAGAAAAAAATAGAAGAGAATATGGGTTTTTGTGGGGTTTTTGTGTGTTTGTTTTTTAGTACGGAGAAGACCTTTCCAAATGTGACATTCATCTGATTAAATAAATTATGGCATATGTATTTAATGAAATACTAAGCAGCTGATAAAAAGAATAAAGTAGCTCTCTATATGATATAGAATAATCTCCAAGATACAGTAAATGAAAGCAACAATGTTCACAACAGCATGCTATCATTTTTATAAAAATATCTTTGTACACACAGAACACCCTCTCCCTTATGCATTTGTGTATCTCTGGAAAGATAAACAGCATCAGCGTCCTGGTAACAGTGCTTGCTTTGGGGGAAGGGAAACTGATTAGTCTGCGGACAGAGATTAGGGAGATAATCATTTTTCACTATATTATTGTGTTTCATGTGTATTTATTATTTGAGAAAATAAACACTTTTTAAAAATCCAGTTCTACTTATTCTCAATCTAATGGCCTTTTCACTGGATAATACACAGCCAAAGTAAAAGAACTAGTGGGAATAACAGCTTATAGATCCAAGTATGTACTAGTTCACTTTGAGAGGAAGAACAAACTACGTATATGATTGGATTTCTTCAACAATAAAGAACAAGACCATGATGTTGTATTTTCTGCATTTGATACCAGATAAAGAATTTCTGTGCCAGTTCAACATGATAGCAATATTAGTATTGAGGGTCAAGTACTAAAAAAAAAAAAAAAAAAAATCCTTTTCATACATAATTGTATTCAACATTTCCAAGTGCTTTGTGAAACAGATGTTACTGTTCAAATTGCTAGTTAATGGCAGAGCCTAAATTTGAGCTCAAAATAACCACTTATTTACTCAATTATACAGTATAAGAAGAAGTAGCTTAATATTCTGAACTCTAACTTCTAGAAGAATTGGATAGGATAGTATTCATTGTAAAATCCAACAGAAATGATGTGGGTAAAGGTTTGCAAAGAGAATTAAAAGCCATTATTCTAAAATAATGATATTCCACCTTATGAACAATTTTTTTATTGAGCCAGTTTCCTTTGGGAAAAAAAGAAGTGTTGAGAGAGCCACCTCGTGTTCATATTTTGAAAATACACATTTTTTAAAAATCAGTATACTTTCAGTTTCAGGGCTCTGTTTTCAATTTGCTGATTATAGTTGGCCCTTGAACAACACAGGTTTGAACTGCATGAATCCACTTATATGTGCATGCTTTTTCATAAATACAGTGCAATACTGGAAAGATATTTTCTCTTCCTTGTGATTTTCCTAGTAACATTTTCTTTTCCCTAGCCTTATTTTATTGTAAGAATAAGGCTATAATACATAACACAAAATACGTGTTAATGGACTTTATGTGATCAGTAAGGTTCCGGCCAACCGTCGGCTATTAGTAAAGTTTTTGAACTTTATTTTTTTTTTAAAGTAAACTCTACATCCAATCTGGGGCTCAAACTCAGGACCCCGAGATCAAGAGTCACATGCTCTACAAACTGAGCCAGCCAGGTGCTCTGGTAGTTAAGTTTGTTTTGTTTTGATTTGTTTTGGTTTTTTTAGATTTTATTTATTTTTCAACAGAGAGAGAGAGGCAGCGAGAGAGGGAACACAAGCAGGGGGCGTGGGAGAGGGAGAAGCAGGCTTCCTGCCGAGCAGGGAGCCCGATGCGGGGCTCGATCCCGGGACTCCAGGATCATGACCCGAGCTGAAAGCAGTCGCTTAACCAACTGAGCCACCCAGGCGCCCCTGGTAGTTAAGTTTTTGAAGAGTCAAAAGTTACAC
Organism: Mirounga leonina; assembly: GCF_011800145.1. Lineage (NCBI taxonomy): Eukaryota > Metazoa > Chordata > Mammalia > Carnivora > Phocidae > Mirounga > Mirounga leonina. Next base: position 7,290,278 of record NW_023270889.1, read on the forward strand.
TCAGATTTTCAACTGCACAGGAGTCAGCACCTCTGACCCCCAAGTTACTTAAGGGTCAACTGTACTGAGACAACTTTACCTACCATAGTTCATGAATTGCTGGATTTATTCCTCTAAAAGACACAAAGAGAAGTGATGGCAGGGTCTATGCCTCCTTAACTTTTTTTAAGATATTAAGTAATCTCTATACTCATGGTAGGGCTCACACTTACAACCCTGAGATCAAGAGTCGCATGCTCCAGCAACTGAGGCAGAAAGGCACTCCCTTAATTTTCTAATTGTAGCAACTAACATAGCAACATATGAAGTAAGCAATGTCAAATGTGATTTAACCATCATTCCATTACTGGGGAATACCAAAAGAGAAAAAAATGGAGGATGGTGGACACTTTGAGCAGATGGGAGGGATGGTAGAGGGGATACATGGAGGAGTGAAAAACCACAATAGTAGAACCTGATATCTGCATAAAGCTTTTAACTTCTACAAAATACTTTCCTTAGTTGAAGAAAGTACATGGAGACTCAGTGCAGGACCTCTAATTGAAAGACAGAGTTTTGCATTCTCCCCTCACAATATTAGTTCTTTCCTTTAGTCAATAAATAAAAATACTATCGAACGTCTATGAAATAGTCACCATGTTAGGTGCAAGAAATATCAAAATTAATAAGATATGATCTTTACCTGAAAGAGTTCACCATCTAGTGGGAGAAGCCACGAATAACTAAAATGAAATGTGAGAAATGGACAGAAGAGATATATACAAATTGCTGAGAGGTAGAGGAGAGAAAAAACAATAACAATGTTGAATATGTGTGAGTAAATTTAGAAAGTACTGTTTTCTCATTTGGTTGTCAGAACAGTCATATATATGAGAATAGTCTTATATGTGAGGGAGAATGGGTATTACCCATACTTTTATTTTGCAGATGGAGAATATAAAATTCAAATAGGGTGTCATAGCTAGAGAGTGAAAAAGGAAACTCTATTCTAGTCCCTCAGACTCCAAGTTTCATGGTTTCATCAGCATATCCTATAATTCCTAAGGAAGTATTGAATAGAAGATTAACAGTAGGATTTGAAATGGGGAAAACCTATGTTCGAGTCCATACCTTCCATTTACTAACTCTGGAATCCTGGGCAAGTAACCAAACCTCTATGGACGACTGCCTCCCTTTGTAAAATCAGGCCAATAATACCAACCTCTAAGTGTCATTGTGAATACTAATTGGGGTAATGTTTATAATGCACTTAACATAATGCCTGGCAGAATGAACACACAATAAATGGTATTATTATTATTATACCTAGATATCTTTTTATTATTAGATACAAATAGGGTATTTAATATTTAACCATCAAAACAGATGCCCAACTATAATGGAAGCCAGTCAGTATGCCATATTAGTGCATATCCATCTGAATATCCATCTTGGGCCTCTAAAACTGAATGAAAGAGAGTTAAGACTCAATATTTATTAGTTGTTAAGCCACGCACATAAAGGTGAAATTGTCCTACAAAAAAAAAAAAAAGTTGAAATTGTCCTTAAACTTTAAAGTTTTAATATTTTAAAGATATTAAGTTATTCTTTTGTAGACTTTTCATCACTATATATTTAGCTAGTGTAATTGTAAACTTAAACTAGTGCAACCTGTGCCCCCTAAACTTCTAGTAAAAATGCAATAGCAAGAACTATCAAAAAGAGCCTTTCTCTGACTCTGCCCTCTTTCCAGGGCCTCCAACCTACTCTTTACTCTAGAGGACACTCCTGAGCTAGTCTTCTTTGTGGTAGTAAGGTAGTTAAGTCATAGGACTGGTGGGGTTCAGGTTGTAGCTCTACCACTTACTAGTTATAAGTGTGACCTTGGGCAATTTACTAAACTTCTGTGTGTCCATTTCCTCATATGTAAAATGAGGCAACTACTAGGACCTACCTCATAGGGTTAGGAGGGCTAACTTATTCAATATTTGCAAAGCACTTAGAATAACAATATAACATATGTTATTTTCAGGCCAGAGCTTTTCCACTTACCCCTTTCTTGCTTCAGTTTACTATAATATTGCCTGTCTATCGATCAATCACTCAACAGATATTTATGGAGTGCCTGGTATGGACCACGACTACTCTAAATACTAGGGAGAAATGGTGAACAAAACTGATACCTGGAGCTTACAGCCAAGTGGACTGTTTGAATTACAGAAGTTTCCATCCCTATTGCTACCCACCAAAGGTTTAGCTATTGCTAGTTATAACCAAGAGTATATTGAAAGCTTATATTCACATGACAGGGCATAAATGCTTACGGTGAAGGCCCCCAAACATATCCAAGTATACCTTCCTTCTAGAGCAAATATTGCTGAAGCACATGGAGCTGGGGATCCCTCCAGTGCTGAATTTATTGTGCATAGAAAACTCATGACCAAATCCCAGAATGCATTTGACTTAAAGGGTAATTAAAAGGTACTTATTATATTATTTACTTTGAGATAGCTGGTTGCTTTATTAAGATCTCATAATTGTCAATTAAGTATTTTAAGTCTTCCAACTTTGAGACAATAGTTCCAAAATGAAAGCAAATAATTTTCAGATAAATATGTCTTTCATATTTTAGAATGTGCTACTCTTCATAATATGATAAAAGGGCTACAACAGACCATTGAATCTCAACATGATTTGAAAGGTAAGTTAGAAAAAAATCTTTAAAAATATGTTATATTTGAGTACCTTTAAAAATAGAGTTTTTACATCATTGACAGTAAATTTCTTTTCATCTGGTCTTGTTAAATTCATCAGCTAATGGCAAAACTCCTTATTACCAAATCATACTTCCCTAAATTATTATGAAATAAGAAATACCATGCTGAACAGGACAATTCAGTCTTATTCTGACAGGGACATCAGGGGATGTTTTATAATCAATCATAATAATTCTCTTTATTACTTTCAAAAATTTAGAAATATATTTATTCTTGGGAGTACTTTTGGTCTTTAAAGACCTTGGGTTCAGTTTTGAAGGGTAGTCATTTACTGGTAGTTACATGATGAAGATACTATTCAAACTGCAGTGATAGTTTGCTATTTAATTTTTTATCATAAATGAGGCTATGTTTGTGTAAATGAAGCCAACATCTTCAGCTTACCTTATTTTTGCTAGTCATGCTAACCCAATGTGCCTGTTCATTGACAAAATGGACAAAGCAAGCAAGTGTTTTGTCCTGTTCTGATGTAGCTACAGCGCAGTGTTTATGGGATTTTCCTCTACTATATTGGAGATTAGATGAAATTGTCTTCAAAGTCCCTCCCAATATACGACTCACATCAAATAAGAATTTTTCGTTTTAGTCCTCTATTTTTATGATAAAGAAAGTACTTTATATATGGAAGGAAAGAATAATAATGATCTTACACACCATTTATTTGCTTTGGCATATTATTCCTTATTGTCTTTATAATGTTCTTTTTTTTAAGATTTTATTTATTCATTTGAGAGAGAGAGGGAGAGAGTGCACAAGCAGGGGAGAGGCAGAGGGAGAGGAAGAAGCAGACTCCTCCCTGAGCAGGGAGCCCGATGTGGGACTCGATCCCAGAAACCTGGGATCACGACCTGAGCCGAAGGCAGACGCTTAACCAACTGAGCCACCCAGGCGCCCCTGTCTTTATAATGTTCTAATTGAGATTTATCCTTAAGAATTACCATTAGTTCTTACTCCCCGTCCCATTGTTTTACCTTAAAATATTTCTTCAAGTGTTGATTAAACAAATATAAAAATTATATTAGCAGACTTCACGTTTACACTGTCATACAGCATCTGCAGTACAGAAAGGATTCATTTTCCTGGCGATACACCACTAAAAGCTGTTCCAAAGATCAAGGAGGGTAATAAATGGGAAACAACACCATCTCCAATGCCTTTTCTTTTGGCTGAGTCCTGCAGACTTCTGATCCCCTTATGTCCCATAGGTTTTCACTTTTCTTAGCTCTAGCAGTCTGCTCACTTTTTTCACATTTGAATTCCATCCCACACCTGGTTTGGGCTTTCATTTTCCCATCTCAATGCTGATGGTTCAAAACAACTTTTCCCTTCTCTGTGACGAAATACACCTAAATTGTGAATGTTCATAATCCTTAGAGTTCTCTTATTCTAGGATTCGAATGGTATTTAACTGTTCCCAGGATTTTGTTCAAATAAAACATCTACCAGAAATTAAAGTTATTTTGAAGCCCCAGAAAGTTAATGTTTAATATATTCACTACTGAATTATAATTATTTTTTGTAAAAAAGATACCAAATATTGACCAATAGTCAAGGATACAATCTTTTCACAGATAGAATAGTCTGTCTTTGAAGTAATGTATGTTTGGAGTTTAGAGCATGGACATGGGTCTTTAGAAATAGAGTATGATTCGGGCGCCTGGGTGGCTCAGTTGGTTAAGCGACTGCCTTCGGCTCAGGTCATGATCCTGGAGTCCCGGGATCGAGTCCCACATCGGGCTCCTTGCTCTGCGAGGAGTCTGCTTCTCCCTCTGACCCTCCCTCCCTCATGCTCTCTCTCTCTCTCATTCTCTCTCTCTCAAATAAATAAATAAAATCTTTAAAAAAAAAAAAGAAAAAAGAAATAGAGTATGATTCATCACAATATATCAAATGATAGGGATTTTTCCTATATTATATTACTGTATATTATCTTACATGCTAGTTTAGGAGAACCCCCATAATTCATTGTATGAAAGATAGTGTCATTCCACCATCTAACTTATGGTTAGTTACTACCAGGGCAAAGAAAACAAGATTCAGAGATTTTTGTTGATTAGAAGAGGACTCAGGAATTTAAGAATTCAAACACATGGGCAAGGTGTCATGGAGAAGAGAGACACATGAAATCAGCTGCAAACACAGAGCACTTCTAAAACCAGTAGAATTCAAGCTTATTTTTGCCAATTATCTCTAGATAACTTCTTGCAATTTAATATTGCTTTTTTTCCCTGTCTGAACTAAACCTGAGTAACTTGAATTTATTTAGGCCCTTATATTCTATCAGGGTAGGTTTCCAGAAGGATACTGTTATGTATACTATGACTTTACTATACAAAATCAATCAATCATAGTAAGCAAAATGATAATCAAAATTGATCACTGATTAGAATGTTTTTAAAAGGACAATAGCCATGGTTGAGTGTATTCTATAAAAGAATTATCTAAGAAAGTAAGCTAATCAATGATTAGTTTACTCCTAAAGAAAAAAGCATTGCTCAATTTAAAAGTAGTTTGAGGGGCACCTGGGTGGCTCAGTCATTAAGCGTCTTCCTTCGGCTCGGGTCATGATCCCAGGGTCCTGGGATCAAGCCCCACATTGGGCACCCTGCTCAGCGGGAAGCCTGCTTCTCCCTCTCCCACTCCCCCTGTTTGTGTTCCCTCTATCACTGTGTCTCTCTCTGTCAAATAAATAAGATCTTTAAAATAAATAAATAAATAAATAATAAAAGTAGTTTGAAAAATGTATAAATACTTCTTTCAACATACAATAATTTAACATGTTAGCTTCTAGTATATCCTTGGAAAAATGCTACATTCATATAAGCACATTCCATATGGAGAAATGATCTGCTATGAGTATATACTTCAGAATCTTCATTATTTAAAAATTGCCTCCTTCCAAAAGAAATTTGCTGAAGGCACATTAAAAGAAAGCTAAAAACAAAACCCATAAACAGGCTAACTACATAATTTGCAGGGCCCCACACAAAAATGAAAATGTGGGGCCCAATGTGCAAAAGGTGGGGAAAAGTAACATTAAAGTTTCTAAAATATAGAGGTTTTTCTTTCTTCTGTGGTCTCTCTCAATTTACCAGTGTTTTGTACTTTTGTTAATGTTTCTTTAAGTAAAAAAGAATAAAAATTTTTAATTAGGAACATAAATATTACCATTCATCTTTATATTGTACAAGCCAGTTTTGAATTCAAAGATACACAATACACAAAAGTACCCAATTAATACTTCATAGCTTGTACATGCATATCTGTTTCATTCTTACCACAGTAGTGAAAATGCTGCACAAAACTACCTAAACCATTTATTATTCATTTTACTTCTTGATACCTGCACATTCTACCAATACTCTCTACCTTCACTTCCTGATGAACGAAGAAGGACTAAAAGGAAAAGAAACTGTGAATGTTCCTATCCTTCTCTTTCCTTTTATGTCATCCTTTTTAACATAATTAGATGTTTAAAAGAGGGGAATAACAGAATTGAGAAAGGATATGATAGAGTGGCATGGTCATTCATATTTCTTAGAATGCTATCGCTTTCTTTCTGAATTTGAAGCAAGTTCTAGTTCAAAAGAAAATAAGGACCCTTGCTTACTTAGTTGTAAATGGAACATGTTTATCTTGTCCTTGTACCTTTGAGTTTTGCTGAGCTCCCAGGCATCCTAAGTGCACTAGAATTCCGTGCTCGTGGGGCATTGCAAATGAAGCGTACGAATGTAGTGGCAAGGAGGAGTAGACGAGGATATTGCTCTTACCTTCTCTGCTCGCATGCATGCTCCATTGTCCCCTGGAATTTACTTAAAAATATAAGTGCAGGGGCGCCTGGGTGGCTCAGTCGTTAAGCATCTGCCTTTGGCTCAGGTCATGATCCCAGGGTCCTGGGATCGAGCCCCGCATCGGGCTCCCCGCTCTGTGGGAAGCCTGCTTCTCCCTCTCCCACTCCCCCTGCTTGTGTTCCCTCTCTCACTGTGTCTTTCTCTGTCAAAAAAAAAAAAAAAAAAAAAACTTAAAAAAAAAATGTAAGTGCAAAGACAAAATTAGTAAGAAGTTCAAAGACAAAATTATTAAGAATGTCAAGACATTGAAGGCAGAAGCAAGGATAGCACCCTTCTGAGTTCAGGGCCCCATGCAGCTGCACAGATTGCACACCCATAACGCTAGCCCTGCCAATAATGAATAAGAAGAGAGTTAGGAAAATACTTTGATCAGAAGCCTAATCTAGAGGTAGTTGCTTCAATATAGCACCAAAGTTAATTCTAAATCTTCTAGAAACCAAGGCAAAACAAAATAAGACAAAGAACAATTCAGACAGTTATATAACTATTAATTTCCAATTAAAAAATAATAAAATAAAAACACTCAGTTAATTAAAAGACAAAAACTTTTCCAGGATCTGAGTAAATGCTGCTGGAGGACAGTTCCAGTTTAAATCAACACAGCCTTTATTCAGGCAACCATGTAAGGAAATTTAATGTAAAAATATCTAGCTCATTATGGAATGAAATTATTACAAAGCTAAGCAATCCAATCATCAATGATATTAAAAAAAAAAAAGCCAAATCACTGTAATTGTATAATGAATACAAAGACAATGTACACTTAAGGACCTCCCAGTTCAATACCAAAGGAGAATAACTAATTTTAGAAAAATATATCACAAAATTATTAGAGTCCAAGAGAATAAAATGAATTTTGCCTAGGCCAGAGAAAGATTATTTGTCAAATATCAGGACCAGGTGGACTCTACAATGATGCAAAATGCTATTGGAATTTACAGATACTCCAGCCAGAGCAGCCTTACACCTTAAAGAAGTAGCCAGAGTGGGAATCTGTGTTTGGAAATCTAACGTAGGGGCACCTGGGTGGCTCCGTTGGTTAAGTGTCTGCCTTTGGCTCAGGTCATGATCCCAGGGTCCTGGGATGGAGTCCCATATCAGGCTCCCTGCTCAGCGGAGAGCCTGCTTCTCCCTCTGTCCTTCACCCAGCTTGTGCTATCTCGCTCTGGTAGGATGATGAAAAAGCAACAGTCCCAGCAATAATCATATGTTGTTTGTACTACAAATGAAAGCCAACATAGAGCCAACTGAAATGTAACATAAAGTATTAAGGAAGTTAGCTATTTCTTCAGTAGGTGGCTTTAGTTCACAGATAAGTTCTGTGGTTCTATTTAGCATAATTATAGATGTGCCTAAGTCAGATAAGATGCAAGTAGTTTAACATTTAGATGGGTTGATCAGTTTTTCTGGCAGAGGAAAGATTTCTTATCATTAAAAGGTAGTTGTCCTCAAGTTAATATACACATTTAGTGCCATTTTAATTAAAATTCTCAATTGGGGATGGGAGAGATTGTATAAAATAATCTTAAAGCTCATTTGACAGAAGAAACAAATAAGAAAACTGAAAAATAAGAAGAATGTGGAGGAGGGAGAGTTTTGTTACCAGGTAACAACATGCCCTGAAACTGCTGTAATGAAATCAATATGGTATTGGCATAAAAACTGAAAAAGACATCCCCAGAAAGAATAGAGAACTAGATTCTAGAAACAGGCCCCAATATTTGTCAGTGTAATATATGACACAAGAAATATTTCAATTTATTGGAAAAAGAATGGCATTTTAACATATGGTACTAGCACAACTAGCTTTCCATCTGGAAGAAAAGAAAGTTGGACTCTTTCCCACCACATTAAAAATAAATTCCAGATGGATAAAGCTGCAGTGTAAAAAAGAACCATAAAAACTTAAAAGAAAATTCAGGATATAACATTATCTGTATGCAGGATACAACCTGGAGCTGTGGGGTGTCCTCTTAACCAATCTGAAAACCTCAGATACTATATAAAGAGAAAAAAAAAAGACCGAACTTTCTTAACAACAACACAATAAAAGTACACAACAGAGGTGCCTGGGTGGCACAGTCAGTTAAGCCTCCAACTCTTGGTTTCAGCTCAGGGCATGATCTCATGGTCTTGAGATCAAGCCCGCCATCAGGCTCTGCACTCAGCATGCAGTCTGCTTGAGCTTCTCTTGACCTCTCCCTCTGCCCCTCCTCTCCGCTATCTCTCTCTCTCTCTAAAATAAGTAAATCTTTTTTTTAAAAAAGTACAAACAAAAATAAAACAACTTACATGTTATTTTGTCACACAAAAGTAAAAAAAAAAAAAAAACCAAGTAATTTATTTGAAAAAGTGTTTTCAAATACCAATGTAGTTTTTTAAATTTTTTATTTAAATTCAACTTAGATAACATATAGTGTATTATTAGTTTCAGGGGTAGAATTTAGTGATTCATCAGTTGCATATAACACATAGTGCTCATTACATCAAGTGCCCCCCTATTGCCCATCACCCAATTACCTCACCCCCCCCACCTCCCCTCCAGCAACCCTTCAGTTGAGAGTCTCATGGTTTGCCTCCCTTTCTGTTTTCATCTTATTTTATTTTTCTTTTCCTCCCCCTATGTAATTTATATCTACAATATACAACGAGCTCTACAAATTGACCAGCAGGGATAAAAAAGAATTTTTAAATGGGTAAAAGATATGAATAAAATTATGGAAATGTGTATGTGTATGCATATGTATGATCCAGAGGTTAAGTGCAAGGGGAAAAGCTGATAAGGAAACACAATTACACCAGGGATGTGGGAGTAGGAGAAAGAAGGAGAAAAGAGGGAGAGGAAGAAGGCAGAAAGAAAGAGAAGGGAAGAGTGTCCTAAAAGTAGCTCAGAGTGTTTGATATGATCCTATTTATATAAAATTATAAAAATGTATGTAGATATATGCATAAAAAATTGCAGACTTGAAGGAATGTCCATTTTTAGGAAATGTTTTTTGCAAAGTAATACATATAGTATAATTTTATATTGGTAAAAATAAATAAAACCAGTACAAATGTGTGATATGTTTATAAATAATTATATAAGCTGGAAGATAAGTAGGGAAGAAATACAGATCAGGCTGCTAACATTGATAACTTCGGTGAAGTAAGTGGTCACGGAAGGTGTATAGAGATGGTTAGCTTCCCTTTACAGGTGCTTCACTTACTAAGACAAGCAAGTATACTTTTATAAATTAGAAAACATCAAATACCTTTTCTTTCATCTTTCAGTAATGGATGCTACAGCATTTCTAATAGATACATGAGGTATTAGTTGCCTAGTTAGCACAAAGTTTTTTAGGCAGCTCCCAGCCCTTAATTACTGTGACAAAAACAAAACAAAAACAAACAAAAACCCTTCAACTTGAAAATCATATAAAACTGAGTAACAGAAAGTAAAACTCCTTTATTATTATAGAGATCAAAATTCTCTAAACTCTCCAGTTTCCTAATTCTAAAATACATACATTCTACTAACAAGACACATTTCACCACTATCAGGTTACATGACTATTAATTGTGTCCCCATGCTTTGAAAATCCAATTGGAATGGGAGTGGGCACGTGCTGTGATGAGAACTGGGTGTTACACGCAATTGATGAATTGTTCAACACTATATCTGAAACAAATGATGTACTATGTGTTGGCTGATTGAATTTAAATTAAAAAAAAAGTTAGGGTGAACCCAGACTATTATATTAGCCCAAATAAAAGGCAAAAAAACTCCACACAATTTGTAGAGACAGAGCAAGAGTCCGTCATGCAGACCCATGTCATGCAGACATGGCAGAGATGTTGGGAATTTTAAAACAACTGGGAATTTTAAAACTATAATTAATATGCTAAGTACTGTAATGGATCAAGCAGACAGCATGCAAGAACATATTGGCAATGTAAGTAAGAAAGATGGAAATCTTAAGAAAGAAACAAAAAGGAATGCTAGAGATCAAAAACATGTAACAGAAATGAAGAATGCTTTGGTAGGCTTATTACTACAACAAAGTGGGATTTATCTCAAGTATGCAAGACTGGTTCAGCATTTAAAAATCCATTAATTTAATCCAGAACACCAACAACTGAAAAGATGATCATATTAGTAGATGCAGAAAAATTATTTGACAAAATCCAACACCATTCATGATTTTTTAAAAAATCGCTGTAAACTAGGAATAGAGAAAATGTACTCAACTTGATTTAAAAAAAAAAATCTATAAAAGTCTACAGCTAACACCATACTTAGTAGTAAGAAATTAGGGGCTTCCCACTAAGATCAAGAATAAGGCAAAGATAACCTCTCTCACCACTCCTTTTCAACATTGAACTAAAAGTTCTAGTTAATAAGACAAGAAAAGGAAATAAAAGGTATACAGATTGGGAAGGAAGAAATAAGACTGTCTTTCTTCATAGATGACATGATCATCTATGTCAAAAATCCAAAATATTTGAAAAAAAAAAGAAAAGAAAAACCTAGAGTAACCAATTATAGCAACGTTGCAATATGCAAGGTTCATATACAAAAGTCAATTGCTTTCTTATATACCAGCAATGCACAAGTGAAATTTGAAATTAAAAACACAATACTATTTACATTGACAGCCCCAAAATGAAATATTTAGGTATACATATAACAAAATATGTACATGATCTATATAAGGAAAACTACAAAACTCTGATGAAATAAATCAAAAAAGAACTAAATAAATGGAGAAATGGTCCATTTTCACAGATAGGAAGACTCAATATTGTCAAGATGTCAGTTTTTCCCAACTTGATCTATAAATTCAATGTGATCCCAATCAAAATTCTGGCAAGTTATTTGTGGATATTGACAAACTGATTCCAAATAATACAGAACTGGATTACTGTTACCCAGGTCTAGTGTCTGATTCAGCCTTGTCACTGGTCCCAGTTAATCACTGAACTCAAGCCCTGGCCTCTATTTCACAATGGTTTTGAATTACAGTCTTGGTGCCATGCCTACTCTTGGCCTAATTTTAGCTTTGAGCACCTTTTATGTCTGGCTTAGGTGCAGATCCTGGCTCTGTTTTGAACCCTCATCACACACTATATCAGAATGGGCTCTTTCCTGGTCTAGGTATATCTGCTTTTCCTTAAAACACCTAGAACTTAAGAAGAATGAGTAGAGAAAACTGTCAAGCACTGCTCCTTCTTCATCCTCTGGTGTCAGGAGATGGCTTTTGGTTATATATAAAAAGATGTTGACTATGGTAGGTCTGAACAGTAGGGCAAATTAAAGATGCCAAACTGTATTTTAATACATTTCATTTCATTGTTTATTTAAGTTTTACATGAAAAAACATTAAGTAAATATAACTATGCTCTCAATAATGTTGCTGTAAGATAAAACCTTCCTCCCTTTTTAGCTTAGCTATCTAGCTTAGAATATCATTTATCTTCTCTTTTGGGAATGGTTTTATTTTCCTTACCTTTTCTAATACCAGGTAGACTAATCCTCAAAATGGATCAATCCAACCATACATCTGCTTACTTATAATGCTACAGTTACTGAAGGTAACTGGTAAAAAATCATACATTACAGACCCACATTAATTTATAAATCTCAGTTTCAATTATACCCTTCATTTATCCTCGCTTTTCAAACTTTTCATTCTTCAAACCCCCAACTTTAAATGTTTCTTTCTTTTTCAACTTATTTTACTTTCTATTTCACTGAAAGAAAAAAAAAAATGAAAGCTGTCAGACATAAACTACCTCGTTCTTTTTTATAGATTTTTATTTATTTGAGGGAGAGAGAGAACACAAGGTGGGTGGAGGAGCAGAGGGAGAAGCAGACTCCCCACTGAGCAGGGAGCCCGATGATCCAATGATCCCGATCCATCCAGGGATTCCAGGATCACAACCTGAGCCGAAGGCAGACACTTAATGCTGGGAAAATACTAGGGTCTCCTAAAAAGGCAAACTTAAAAAATTCCACACATAAAATGGCCTAAATATCATTAATAATTACATTCTCCATAATCTTTTATCCAAAAACTTCAAAGCTATCAATCTCTTTTGGTGCTTTGAATGAGCAATCAAAATAGTCCTATTTATTCAAGTTTAAAACTAAATTTCCCCTTTCTCAATACGGAAGCATAGACGGAATAGACAATAAAAGTTATTTCATCCAACATCATGAGCCTACAGATATGGAAATCATCTACAACATAATCTCATAAACTAACTCATTCTTATAACCTACTACCTCTTCTTTCCACTGCACCCTTTCTAAATATATACATACCTGGACATATCCTTACTACCTTCCTCCTTCACTTAAAAAAAAAAAAAAATCCTTCTTCCTATCCAAAGTTAATTCCTCCACTTGGGTTTAACTCTTATCTCTCTTCTGGAGTATTGCGTCTTCAATTGTCCCTTCTTCTCTGTTTTTCATTTCTCTCTTTCTGCTGTCCATTCCTTCAGCATTTAAACAACTCAGATCTCTCCCATCTCTTAAACAAGAAAACAATGTTTCCTTGACTTTGGATTTATTCTCTCCAATTGCCCTCACTCTTTCCTTTTACAATCAAATCTCAAAGGAATGGCCTGTATTCACTATCCATTTCCTCATCTTCACATAGTCCTCATCTTCACGTAGTCTTCAACTTAAAATAATTGGGCATTTCCCGGGCGCCTGGGTGGCTCAGTTGGTTAAGCGACTGCCTTCGGCTCAGGTCATGATCCTGGAGTCTCGGCATCGAGTCCCGCATCAGGCTCCCTGCTCAGCGGGGAGTCCGCTTCTCCCTCTGACCCTCCCCCCTCTCATGTGCTCTCTCTCTCCTCTCATCCTCTCTCTCAAATAAATAAATAAAATCTTAAAAAAATAATAATAATTGGGTATTTCCCAAAGTTTTCAGATTTGAAGTGGTTTCGCTTGATCTTTTTATTGTGTTTATTGCCACTGATTATGACCCCTTTAACCTCTCTCTTCTTATCACCACTCTCCCTGCATCTCTGGACACTTCTCAGTCTCCTTACAGGATACTCTTCTTTGGCCACTTCTAAATGTTTCTCAGCCTACCAGAAATATTCCCTGGAAGGTGCCTGGGTGGCTCAGATGGTTAAGCGTCTGCTTCGGCTCAGGTCATGATCCCAGGGTCCTGGGATAGAGTCCCGCATCGGGCTCCCTGCTCAGCGGGGAGCCTGCTTCTCCCTCTGCCTCTCTCTCTTATGAATAAATAAATAAAATCTTAAAAAAAAAAAAAAAGAAATATTCCTTGGATATCTCAAGCAATCAAATTTAGCATAGTAAAGACCTACACTCATCATTTCACTCCTAAAATCTTCCTCCTTTAATTTTTCGCAAACCGATGAACATTTTTCAATTACCCAAACAAATTACCCAACCTACAAAGCAAAGGTTCCCCTTTCTTTTTTGCCTCTGCTATCCATTCAGTCACTAAGTCTCCTAGTAATCTTACCATCTTACTATCTAAATAATTATCTTTATTTTCCTTTTATGTCCTACTGCCACTGATCTAATTTAGGCTCCTGTTATTTTACTTGATCTATTTTTACTGATACCAATTTCTCTAGGGTCAAAACCCTCCCATTCATCCTTTACACTGCCAGATAATTTTTTTAACCTGTAACTAATCATTTCACTTCACTGTTCAAAATTCTTTGACTCCATAACCTAGAAAATAAAATATAAAGTCATTCATATAGAATATGTCCACCTCCTATTAGGATATGGCTTCCACCTATTTAGTACCTCCTCCTCACGGTTTACACTCTAACAATACTGTACTTGAATTGTAATTTTCCCAAACATGCTATCCTCACTCGAACCCGAAGGCTTCTGTACAGTTTTCTGTATGTGAAATGCCTCCCTTCAGCATGGAGTAACCCTTATCATTTAAGTCTCATTGCCAATGGCTCCTCCTCGGTAAATCCTTTCCTGACTTCAAGCCAACTGAGGCTTTTCTTCCACAGGTTCCCATGGTCTTTCAGACATGCTGCCATTATCGAGCAATTACCATAGCACATCGTAACTTCTTCCACATCTGTTTTACCATCAGGCTTTTCTTTGAAGAGCTACAATTTTCTTTAACATTCCCAGTGCTATGCACAGAGCCTCATGTGCAATAGAGGCTGTATGTATGTATTGAAAGCATACATGAATGGAAACTTGAAATGTTAAATATTTTCCCATATTAATTAAAAAGTACTATGTACTAGGATGTCCTCTGGTGATTTTTTACACAGGTGAAAATGAACAACTAAAAAGAAATGCTGATCTTATGAAAGAAAAGTTGAAATTTCATGAACAGGTGAGTTTATATATTTTTATATTCAATCAAATGCCTGTAGACCATTTGTATTCTCAAATGAGAAGAAAAGGGGGGTTGTTCTCATTAATGAATACAGCCAAAATTTGGAGAGGAAATAAGTATGTGTATATGTGTGCCAGAATTTTTAACGAATAAAAATCTTTAAAGAAATAACAATTTGAATGACTCTAGTCTCTTTGCAGACTATAATGCACTAGTATATCACTTGCCTTACGTTTTCTTTCCACCAAAAAGAAATGCAACTATTTTGCTACATATTTACATATTTTAAATTATGTTAATAGAATTTTTACTCTAGAGTATACTCTATTTTTTTCAAAGACTTTATTTTTAAGTAATCTCTACACCCAACATGGGGCTCGAACCCACAACCCTGAGATGAAGAATCACACACTCCACTGACTGAGCCAGACAGGCAAACCTAGAGTATACTCTGTTAATTAGCACTTAAAAATTTTTTTATTATAAAATAAATGAATCATTAATCTTTCTGACTTGAGTAATCTGTGTACTTTTATTGCATCATCCAAATGAAAGGAGGATTTTATGTGGATTACCAATTATTTATCTCCCAAAGGCTACCATACCCTCTACTACTTTTTCTTTTCTTCCATGGGAACAACATATGGCAGCAATTATAAAACAGGTAACACAGTACCTAAACATAAAAAGTGCTCAGTAAATGTCAGTTCCCACTGCCCTTTGGGAGGTGTATTATGATAATTTTTTTCTCATCTCCCAGGAGCCAATATGTCAAACTCTGCCACACCTAAGGTTTCCAAAACTCAAATTGGATCTTTATCAAACTTAGAACTTCAACTTGAAGGATCATTTCCAAATTCAATCTGGTCCCACACTTGAGATAATTTAAATATCTCTGGAATATATCCCACACTTTATTTTTCCTTTCCTTTATCCCTTTTCTTCTTTCCCATTCTTTCCGTATTTGCCTCTAAAGCTCAACTATACATATATATATATATATAAGTTAGGGTATAATTGGGGCAGAGAGAGAAGGGGGAGAAATGTTTGCCTTCTTTCTCTTCTAAAATGTCAAACCATAGAATATTGCTTTGCCTAGGATACTTTAGGAGTTTTCAAAGCGGTGGAGATTAAAGAGAAAATACCATAATCCAAGATTCAGAAGTTCTTAATTAGCAGCTGTTCAAAGCAAACTAAAGATGATCTCAATCCAATGAGAAGTCTCTAGTACAAAATGTCCAGGCACATCCAAAACATATGGAGAACCACTCTCTAGGAAAACACTCAGGAGGTACTCAATGGCCTTATCTGTAAGACTGGAAGAGGTTTTGTAACGTGTATACAGAGGATCCTTAAATTTTATAAAAACAAAACACAACATGGGGGTTTTCCCTTGCAATTTAAAGTTCCCAGAAGGCAAATGAAAAGAAGGCAACCAAGAATAATTTGTTGGGACTTGGTCCCCTTAGAAAGAGAAAAGAATTGGACTCCTCAGAGCTGACACAGGCTAAAGTTGGGGAGAAGAACCTAGTGTGGTACAACCAGGCCCAAGCCCACATATTAAAATAACCTTTATGCCTAGAGGCTGGAGTGAAAATCCTGTCTTTCCAAATTAATGGACGCTTTCCACTTCAGTGATGGCATCTTCACGCGGCAAAATCAATGGGGAATGAAAACGTACATAGACTTGTCTCTTGTGGTTTCTCAGAGCAGCAAATGCTTAGTTGAGTCAGGAGTAGTTTAGGAAAGCCACTCTGTAGTTGCCCATCTAGAAATCTAGATACATGCATGTGAAAAGTGACAATTATGAAATTCACCTTTATATTCACCTGCCAAGCTTTAATCACAGCCAATGGTTAGATAGTTTGGCCATTCCTACAAGTTGCCAGGCGGGTTGAGTAGCACAAGTAGGTATCCACACTATCTCCCCTTGAACTTATATAATCTCGGCACATGTACCTCCATGTTTAATTATGGACACCTAACGTCTTCAATACCACTGAATATCTGTTGAAAGCTGTGAACACTTTCTGAGCAAAATGCTCAATAGTACACATGTGTGTATATATAATATATATGTCTAATTTTCATACAATTCCAAAAAGTTAATGGATCTTCAAAAGCCCATTTACTGGGCCTAGGCTAGGAAACTTTTGACTTAAATAATTCATGTTGGCACTCTTATTCATTCAACAAATATTATCCAGAGATATACACTGGGAGTTGAGGATACAATGGTAAGTAAAAACCAAGTCCCTGCTTTTATGATGTTTAGTTTAGAAGCTTTTCTTGAACCTCTTGCCTTCATTAGTGTACCTTTCCTAGTATCCTCTTTTACTTTTATTCTTGCTGCTTTCCTTTTTCCTGCCTACATCTTAGGCCTGTGAGTGGTTTCTTTATGTAGAAACATCTCTCTGGAAAAATTGTAAATTTTATCTTTAGGGGCTTTCTCTTCCAACACATTAGCACAATAATCACTTCTATGCTTCAGCAACCTAAGAAACCAATCACAGGCACCTGGTGAGAACTTCTCAACTCCCAAATTCATCTTTCTCTAGCCTCCTTCTCATAAAGCTAACCCTTACCATGGGTAGTACTTAACCTCCTTCTGGGAATTAGGGATGTATATATAATTTTCAGAAATAGAACTTCAGGCCACATTCAAAGGATTCATCCTATGTTACATTAAGCTTGCCAGTTATCGAACAGAACTTACTATTGGCTCTAAAGTATAGCTTTGGCTTTAATAGACATATTTTAATGCTATCATGGCATTTATTCGTTAACAATTAACAAAATATTTTGAGCATCTATGATATGTTAAACACTGCTGATGAGTATTCAGGAAGCAAAGATAAGAAGATGTTGTCTCTAGATGGTCTCTCTCTCCTTGGACCAGAAACTGATCCTTCTCAAAGCTGATTATTCAAGTGATAAGCAATATCTTTCCCCTCTAGATATGATTACTATTAAAAATTAACATAAACTTGGAGAACTTCACCTTTCTAATTAATGGAAGGTTGTGTGTGTCACATATGTAATTGAGGAATGAATATATATTTTAATCTTTAGGAATATAAGAATAATATTGCCAAACTTATGAGTGAAATGAAAATCAAAGAGGAGGGACATAAGATAGAAATAAGGAAACTTCATCAGGATATGCAGGAAAAAAGTAAGTTTTTTATTTTTAACTTAATAAATTCTAAGACATCATAAAATAATTTAAATGCATGTATAAACTTTTTTCAGTAATTGCCAGTTTTCTTGAATGAACATTGCCTTGATGCATTTTAAAATTTTGTACCTTTCTATATATTTATGTGAAATAAATTATGACACTTCTAAACGGGATTTATGGTTTTTGTAATTACCATTACTTAATATGAAACAGGTAATGTCCTTATAAGATTACAGTGAAATGTATAATTAATAGCTTTGATATTTATATGGTCTGCATATGGAATATTATTTCAGTAATGAGATTTTCTTCCCTCACTAAAGCAAGTCTCATGAACTTATGTTGAGAGTTAACTGGTTTCATGAAAGTAATAGAAACTTTTCTTAGTATGGGCTTATACTTATGTACAATATATGCAAAAATTTACTGGAAATGGTAAGTCAGAATATAAACCTACATCTACAAACTGCTATAAGAAAGCATAGAAGAGGGCACCTGGGTGACTCAGTTGGTTAAGCAACTGCCTTCGGCTCAGGTCATGATCCTGGGGTCCCAGGATCGAGTCCCGCATCGGGCTCCCTGCTTGGCAGGGAGTCTGCTTCTCCCTCTGACCCTATCCCCTCTCGTGTTCTCTCTCTCATTCTCTCTCGCTCGCTCTCACTCTCAAATAAATAAAATCTTTAAAAAAAAAAAAAGAAAGCATAGAAGATAATCTTTGTGAACTTGAGTTAGCCACAACTTCTTGGAAAGAATTAAAAAGCACAAACAATAAAGGAAAAAAATTCTAAATTGAACTTTATCAAAATTACTAATTCTGTCCTTTAACACTGTTAAGTATGAGGCCCTGATCCCAAAGAATGAATATGGCTCAGATTCATTGGGGAAGATGGGAAAAAGAGTCTCTCAGCAGAGAGAAAATAAAAGCCAAGACAAATAGAGGGGGAGACATAGCACATTTTAGGGAATAATAGTCCATCTCCTACCTTTTCTTTGTGCCATATGGGAAGGTTAGCAAGAGGAAAGCCAAAAACTGTGGCTAGAGCTGGATTCTTTGACCCCTTGAATTGTAGGATAAAAAATAGGAAGTGATTAAAGGTTTCTGAGAAGGTGATGGCCATACTTAGAGGTATGCTTTAGGAAGACTAACCGGGCAACAGTGTATAGCATGTAGGGACTTGTGATTGAGAGCCTGGACACAGAGTCCAAGTGAGCTCGAAACTACGTAAGTAGTGAATTGGTCTTGGATGGAGAGCCCTTATTGGCGGGGCTTGTGGATGAATTGACTCTTTTCTCCCTAAAGTTGGAAATTCCCTTGAGGCTCCCATCCTGAATGACATGGTGTCATTAATAGGAATAAGAAAGTTGAGAAAAGAGGAAATTTGACGAAGCCTAGAGATGTGGTGTGAATATGACAGATGCCCAGTCATGTGGAATAGAGTTTAGCAGGGGTTTGATGTAGCTCTAAAATCATCCAGTAATTTGGAGTCCTCTGTACCTAGGAACCCAAGCTTTGTGTCCCTCTTTAACTACTAAGTCTCCTATTTATTCTCTCTCTATTACATATATATGTATATATAATATAAAATTGATGTTTAAGAATACAAATCAGTTTATTTGTTCAAAAGCACTTCACGGGTAATTTTTGTGTTTCAAGAATTTTGTCAGGGCTTGTCAAAAATATATAAAAGCTACCCTGCATATAAATGGTTTCTAAAATATTTTTATTAATAAAATTTACTTTCTTGTGGATTGTTTAAAATGCTAAAGATATACAAGTTTATAAGATTTTTGAAACATTAAGATGAATTAATTTTATTTACTTTTGTTCAGTTGAGTCAAATGAAGAAAAGCATAAAGAACTAATAGAGAAAAAGGAGGTGGAAATTTCAGAGTTAAATGCAAAGTTAAGAACTCAAGAAAAAGAAAAACAAAGTGAAATAATCAAATTACAGTTAGAGGTAAGTGTGTAAGAGTCTGCTAAATTTGAAGATGCATCCCTTAGTCTAGACTCGACTTTGTTGTTTTTTTTCATCACAGTGAGATAAATTTCAGTAGTTAAAACCCTGACACACACACACACACACACACACACACAGGCTTACTCTCCATCACATGTAGTTCTCAAACATCTGATACAACTAGCTACCCTGCCTTTCAGCACTTGGCCTGAAGGTGGGACTCTTCAGTCATTCAAAAGGTCCTGGTTTCCACAGACGGTACTGTTTCCTCTGAGACTGGAGACCTGTAGCTGAGTCTATGCAAGCTTCATTAGGTCTACCATCCCAACAGTGGAGAGAATGTTTCTAATCCTTAACATTTTTCTCTCCTCAGCAGAAACTGTGCAACTCTGCTTAACCAATTAGAAACTCCTTTGGCTTTATTAAAAAGAGACAAGTTGCTCCCTAATAAATGTGTGGAAAATGCTTACCGTATGGGCAGACAACCAGATTTTTTTTTTAATGTTAAAGGGACTTCAAATAGGGCATCTCAAAGGCTACAGTTCCAGTTCTAAGCACTAAAGCCCTTTCAGGAGTTTGTTTAACTAGATGTCAGAATCTCAAAGACATGGAAGTTTGACAGTATATTTGTTCTTTTAAAATTTTTATCTAGATTCTACCCATCTCCACTTCCATCTTTCTCCCATTGCTTTTCCCCAGCCTGACTCCCACTTTACCTTGTGTTGCCAGAATTCACCAGCTTAGTTAGCTTACTATTCATGTTCATGAAAGTTTGGTATCTCTGGGGTGCTTGGTGAGGTCCAATGCTGAAATCCATATAACCTTTGAGCAAAGGGGGCTGATGCTGACTTGAGAGGCATTTGGCTGCTGCTACTTTCTCGGGTCAATGTGCCCACGACACATAGACGGGAAGGGCTGGGGAGCCAACTGAGATCCCGTAGGCCATGTTTCAAGACTTACCATCAACTTCTAATCCCTTTATTGAAAATGTGCATTTTGTTTGCCATTTGGCCCTGTCACTGGTCTAGCCCAAGTCTGTTGTTTACACTGATATACAGAACTTTTTGTTATTCATCTTCATTGTAACTATCCATTTACCTCCTTAAACCAGAACACAATCTCACTGAGTTTGTTTTTAGACCACAAAGAGGCTACACCGACCTCAACCTAAAGGGAAAAATTATAATGAAAGATTTTGTGGAACACCTGGGCAGTTGAGTCAGTTAAGCGTCTGCCTTCGGCTTAGGTCATGATCCCAGGGTCCTGGGATCGAGTCCTGCATTGGGCTCTCTGCTCAGTGGGGAACCTGCTTCTCCCTCTGCCTGCCAGTGCCCTTGTTTGTGTTCTGTCTGTCTCTCTGTGAGAATTTTTAAACCTGATTCAGTTTAATGTCAAACCAGTAAGAGTTTCAAACTAAATCAACAAAATTATATCCAAATTCTACTACTTGGCCTCAAAGAGTTTACAGCAGGGTATATGAGTTTTTACCCCATGACTGTTGACTATACTATGTTTTCTTTACAAAAGGACATCCATGGTAACATGAAAATATTTTTATCCATCTTTAAGTTAACTAGATTCCCAACCCTGTTTATCTAGATTCTCTACCTAATATCGTAACAAAAATTTTGTGCTGACTCTATCCCAGAATCTCTAAGGTACTGCCCAGGCATTTGGTACTTTTAAAAATCTCTCCAGGTAATTTTAACATGCAGCAAGGTTAATCCTGTTTGGGTGTTCTTTGCTCTTTCTTAAAACATTGTTTCTTATAGAAAGACTTCTCTATCTTATGTTAGACAGAGAATATACTTAAATTACAGATTATATGTTTAAAAATATAATAGATTATGCTTATTTATAGAAATAATTGTTTTTAAGTTGTTCAGCTAGAATGTTCTCAATAACTTTCTTTTTAAACTTGATTCAGTTTGATGCCAAACTAGCAAGAGTTCAAACTAAACCAAAATCATATCCAGATTCTACTGTTTTGCCACAGAGTATCTACAGAAGGGTATGTGAGATTTTCTTCCATAACTATTGCTTAAGAAAATAAAGTTTCTTAGTGTGTTTCTACAAAAGCTGTCTAGTGTTTACTAACAATATACTTAACAGTTTTTCTTAAAATATACCACACAATCAGAAAGATCTTTTGAATAATCTTTAAAAGTCATTTTCAGTTTGGGGTGACTGGGTGGCTCAGTTAAGCACCAGACTATTGGTTTCAGCTCAGGTCATGATCTCAGGGACATGAGATCGAGCCCTGCATTGGGCCATGTGCTCAGCATGGAGTCTGCTTGAGAGATTCTCTCTCTCCCTCTCTCTACCCCTCCCCACTGTGTGCACGCTCATTCTCTCTCTCTGTAAAATAAATAAAACTTTAAAAGTCACCTTCAATTTAAAGTAATAAATCTTAGCAGTAAATTAAAACATCAGAGAAGTCTTTGACTCTTTGGGCCATCTGAGGAATTCTGTAATATATTCTGAACTAGGGCTGACCTACTATTCTGAAGTTATTTAGGCACTCAGATAATAGATTTCTTTTTGTTCAACTCCTCTTTTATGGTTTATAACTTCAAGCTATATAGGGAGAAGGGAATGAACTAGAACAAATGGTACTAATACGTATTTTGGTATCCTTATTCCAGTTTTACCCCATAAGCTTCTAAAAATAAAATTATAAACCTTTCAAAATAAGCTGTCTTTTAAAATATCTACTTAAACCAGAAATGCAGTTTTTGCTGTTTTGTTGTTTCTTGTATTTAATCTTACTATTTCTGAATTGCAGTAACAAATTTCTTTCTGCTTTATTTAGAAGCTTCAACATCTGCAAGAAGAAAAAAACAAGGAGATTGCATTTCTTCGTAATACCATTCACGATTTAGAGCAACGCCTCTCCCTTGGCAAAGATCCTCCACTTAACCCTACTGGCAAAAGCTCTTACCTTAAGCGTAGACGGTTTTGAGTAGGACAGTAAATTCATTAGTTGCTACTTAATTTCTTTAAAAGAAGTTGAAAATTTGCTTGTCATTAATATACTGCCTAAACAATAACAATGAAAAAGAGAAAGCTTTAAACTTTTTAAATTGAGTTTATTTAAACAAATCCACATTTGTCCAATTGTGTACTACATTCTTGCTTAATAGTATTAACCATAAAGGAGTTCAGGCTTATAGGACTTAGTTTACCTACTGAACCATCATTGACTATGGAAATACTTTCTAAGCAATCAAGAAATAGACAACATTCTTTTATCTTTTCCATTACGACTTTCCAGACAGATTATCTCAAATTTAAGAATGTGATACAATGCTAGATAAGGAAAATAAGATATAAGGGCTTCATTCATATGTGATAGTAAAAATCAAGATATGACTCTTAGATATACAAAGCATAAATGGATATTTAAAAGGTAGTCCTAGCAAAATATTCATGTGTCAGTATTTCTGGAACTTTAAAGACAGAATTCACTGAGTTCTTTAAAGGTTTAGTCAGTTAAAAACATAAGATTAAAAAGACAAAGATAATATTTTTTTGAGAAATAAGTAAAGAAAAAAATGGAAAACATGTCTTTGTTGTTCTTTCTCCATTCTAAATTGCTAACTATCCAACAGAAACCCCTAGGTCATAGTTTACGTCTCTGTTCTCATTAAAGCAAGCAGAATGCTGGAAAAAGAAAAAGAAAAACATAACCAAATTCTGCAATCACCTTTGTAATAAAATAATGAAAATCTGGTTTGGGTCAAAATTTCTTGGCCTTAAATTTTAAAACTTGGAAGCCAGTATGATAGATTTCTCCATGTTTGTACAAATCCAATTCTTATTTTTGGGTCATTATTAATTAGGTGGCTTATAAAATGCTGGAAATGAAATTGTCTAGACTGACTTGGGGAGTGTGTCTTATTTAAGTATTTAGTATGGAGGTCATTTTCACATTTTGGCCTTATGTTTTCAGCTTCAACTGGCGCTGGCTTCTGTGGGCTGAAGCTGCTGACTTGCTTGTCAGGCAGCCGGAGGCAAACGTCACTGTCAAGATTCAATGACGTTCTCCTCTGCCCAAAGTCCCTGTCAGCTGCATAAAGAGGGGAGGGTTTCTTTACATTGTCAGGTGATTGCAGACCCTGTTTTTTCAAATATCAGATGTCGTCAGTGTCAGCAACAGCTGTTAGGGGCCAACCCTGAATCTTTAGGCAATTTGCAGAGTAATTGATTTATACATCCCTTTCATCAGAGCCTCCTCTGTGGAACAGAAAGTTGTAAACTTTCACTTCCTGCTGGCAGATCTCAGGTCTCTGGGTGGCCCTGTCTTTGGTGGTTCTTGTGCTTATGGTGGCGATGGAGGCCTCAAGGAGTGGGATGCTCAGCAGCATCTGGGGCTTCTGGTTGCTGATTCTCTGAAACCCCATCAATCCCATGATGCTGATGCTCATGGTTGTGATGATGACCATGGTGGTGGTGGTGGTGATGTGGCTGGGGAGCCTCAGTTTTGTTTCCCACAGTAGCCGAAGATACCATTTTACAGTGGTCTTCAGCTTCCAGGGTCTAGAACAAATTTATAACCATTTATCAACAAATGTATAGGTTTAGCAGGAGTGCACAAAAAGTGATTTGTAGAGCTAAAATATGTAAAATGCAAACCAGTTAATTAGGATTGAACTGGCTTTGTTTTTCTAGGGTCATATTAATGAGATAAAAATTTGATATCAGTTTCAACACCTAGACTTTCTATTAAAATTTGGTTCCCATCATACCTAATTATAAACTGCTTCTTGTGCAAAGTTTGCATTTAATCAAAGAATCCTCAAGCATCTTACAAGGAAATTAACATTAATGTTTTCCAAATAGATAAAATAGAGCATAAGATGATTAAAATTCAACAGTTCACCTAAGCTTCTATACTGGTTAAATCAACAGCAGAATTCAAATTTTCCTAATCAAGAGCATTTCCTAAATTTTTAAGAATTCTGAAGAAGAATTTAAGAGAACATAAGGCTTAAAAAGAAAGCAAACCACTTACATCTGCAGAAACAAAGCTAAATAAACTGGTTAAAAGAACTTATATTGATCACAGTAAAGTCAAATATCAAATCTTAGAAGCAGCTGAACTACATGGAACCTTTCACACCTGTGTCAATCCACCCTTCTATTCTAATTTAATGTTATATTCTGAAGCAAACTAATTTCTCTCTGATAATTCAAAAATGCCAATAAACTGCTCGAGATGAGTCATTTTTCATGCCTCAGCTTATGTCAGGAAATGTTTTGAACTTCACTAGTTTTGTTACTGTGTCCCTCCTGTCGAGCTGTGGGCGGCAAGGAGCACATTCCTGCGCATCTTCCGCTGAGCAAGAGGTTCCATTCTGCATCAATCTAGTTAATTTGCTGCAAGTCTTTTTTATTGTTTAGTGTGCCCATAAATCATAGGCTCAAAGCTTACAGATATAGCAGTGTCATACGAAACTTCTACCTAAAGTGATTTGTAAGTAAAGTTAGTGAGTCTTTGGTCTCTCAAACTGATCTTCTAAGTGTTATGGTTCGTTGTTTTGAAAAGTTAAAAATTCCACTGGATTTTTGCACACAACTATTCAATGGTACATATTTTGGTTATTTCTAAATTACTTTTGAGAATTCAATGCAATTTTTAAAGTTTGTATTCAAATTCCACTTAGTTAACATACAGTGTAGTATTAGGTTCAGGTGTACAATATAGTGATTCAACACTTCCATACAACACCTGGTGCTCATCACGACAAATGAATTCCTTCATCCCCATCACCTATTTAACCCATCCCCCACACCCACCTCCCCTCTGGTAACCATCGGTTTGTTCTCTGTAGTTAAGAGTCTGTTTCTGCAACAAATGTTGGAGAGGTTATGGAGAAAGGGGAACCCTCTTACACTTGGTGGGAATGCAAGTTGGTACAGCCACTTTGGAAAACAGTGTGGAGGTGCCTCAAAAATTTAAAAATAGAGCTACCCTATGACCCAGCAATTGCACTCCTGGGTATTTACCCCAAAGACACAGATGTAGTGAAAAGAAGGGCCATATGCACCCCAATGTTCATAGCAGCAATGTCCGCAATAGCCAAACTGTGGAAAAAGCCGAGATGCCCTTCAACAGATGAATGGATAAACAAGATGTGGTCCATATATACAATGGAATATTACTCAGCCATCAGAAAGGATGAATACCCAACTTTTACATCAACATGGATGGGACTGGAAGAGATTATGCTAAGTGAAATAAGTCAAGCAGAGAAAGTCAATTATCATATAGTTTCACTTATTTGTGGAACATAAGGAATAGCATGGAGGACATTAGGAGAAGGAAGGGAAAAATGGCGGGGGAATTGGAGGGAGAGATGAACCATGAGAGACTATGGACTCTGAGAAACAAACAGGGTTTTAGAGGGGAGGGGGGAGGGGGGATTGGTTAGCCCTGTGATGGGTATTAAGGAGGGCACGTACTGCATGGAGCACTGGGTGTTATATGAAAACAATGAATCGTGGATCACCACATCAAAAACCAATGATGTATTGTATGGTGACTAACATAACATAATAAAATTTAAAAAAAAAAAGTCTGTTTCTGATTCTTGGTTTGCCCCCCCATTTCTTTCTTTTTTTTTTTTTTGCTTTGTTTTTCATTTTATCTTATTTCTTTTTTTCCCTAAGTTTTTACTTAAATTCCAGCTAGTTAACATTCAGTAAAATATTAGTTTCAGGTATAGAAGTTAGTGATTCATCCCTTACATATAACACCCAGTGCTCATCACAAGTGCCCTCCTTAAAGCCCATCACTTGTTTAAACCATCCCATCCCCCCCACCTCCACTCCAGCAACCCCCAGTCTGTTTCTAAAATTAAGGATCTGTTTCTTGGTTTGCCTATCTTTTTTTTTCCCCATGTTCATTTGCTTTGTTTCTTAAATTTCACATATGAGTAAAATCATATGGTATTTGTCTTTCTCTGACTGACTTATTTCACTTAGCATAATACTCCCTAGCTCCATCCACATTGTTGCAAATGGCAAGATTTCATTCTTTTTTATGTCTGAGTAATATTCCATTATACACACACACACACACACCACATCTTCCTATCCATTCATCAATCAACAGACACTTGGGCCGTTTCCATAATTTGGTTATTGTAGATAATGCTGCTATAAACTGGGGTGCATGTATCCTCTTGAATCAGTATTTTCATATTCTTTGGGTAAACACCCACTACTGCAATTCCTGGATCATAGGGTAGTTCTATTTTTAACTTTTTGAGGAAACTCCATACTGTTTTCCAGAGTGGCTGCACCAGTTTGTGTTCTCACCAACAATGTAAGAGGGTTCCCCTTTCTCCATATCCTCCCCCAAACCTGTTGTTTCTTGTGTTACTGATCTTAGCCATTCTGACAGGTATGAAGTGGTATCTCATGGTAGTTGTGATGTGTATTTCCCTGATGATCAGTGATGTTGAGCATCTCTTCATGTATCTGTTTGCCATCTATATGTCTTCTTTGGAAAAATGTCTATTCATGTGTTCTGCCCATTTTTTATTTGGATTATTTGGTGTTGAGTTTTAGAAGTTCTTTATATATTTTGGATACTAACCCTTTATCAGATATGTCATTTGCAAATATCTTCTCCCATTCCATAGGTTGCCTTTTAGTTTTGGTGATTATTTCCTTCACTTTTGAGAATTTAATACTATAAACAATTTGATAAACTTAGTAACAGTTTGATAATGTTTAAAATATACTACATAATGTTCTAAATGTTCAAAGATTGGTAGTAGTAGTCTAATTTCAAAAAGCCAATTACTATATTTTATTGATCCTACAATATATTTTTTTCACACTTTAATGTCTTTAAAATCAGAATGCATCCTACTGTTGGTGTTGTAACATTGTGTCCTACCTTAACTGACAGCATTTTTTTTAAGTAGTACATAAAATAATGTGTCATTTAATTGATGGCATCTAGGATACAATGAAATAGGAAAACTCCAATTTGCTTTGGCATATCAGATATATATATTATTCCTATTTACAGGTGGCTCATAAATTTTAAGCATGTTATGGGAACTGTTTCTGCCTTTGTTTCAATATAACTGGGTATATTTATAACTATTAGGCACTTGCAAAAATGCAAAATACTAAAATAATCCCAGAATGAGGAATCAATATAGCTAGCATTTATTAAGCACTTAGAAGTTAGACATTGAGTTAATACTTTATTTGCATTATCTCAGTCTCCCCCTCTTTAAAAGCAGTAGAATAAGCTTCATAGGATTATAATGAAGATTAAAATGTGAAAAATTATATAACTAGAGTAATTAACCTGTTGTGCTTCATAACAACTAAATTAGTTAATTAAATAATTTATTAAAAATTGAGATGGCTTTCTTTACACCTGGAAAAATCTGAAGGATGTATAGCTCACAAATAAAATTCAGAATTATTTTTAGGGGCACCTGGGTGGCTCAGTCAGTTAGGCGTCTGCCTTTGGCTCAGGTCATGATCCCAGGGTCCTGGGATCAAGCCCCGCGTCAGGCTCTCTGCTCAGCGGGGAGCTTGCTTCTCCCTCTCCTTCTGCCTGCCGCTCTGCCTACTTGTGATCTCTCTCTCTGTTAAATAAATAAATAAAATCTTTTAAAAAAAGAATTATTTTTAAACCTGAGTTCAAATTTTGCCAATTTGCCCTATTAAGGAAAATCGTTTGGAATTATTTTCCTTTTCAACATGGGGGAGGTTCTAGTTAATATAAATTAAAATCAATTCTCATGACAAGGAAGAAATATTCTCACAGTTGTTAGGAGAGAAGTATCAGTAACGAGTAGAAAATCTATTCCATTCTGAAATAAACATGGTGATTCTGGCTACAGAACGGGCAGACAGTGTAAGGGCTTCATGGAAAAGCTGACAGTCTTACATCTTTGATAAATTAATTAGCTATCTGGGCCCCAATTCCATTTCAGGTAATGCCCATGAATAAGCTTTGCTATCAGTATGCTCCTGTGTGAACATATTCAGGATATTACAATAATGATATTTTATGTTAGCTGAATTCTTTGAGCACTTGGAACACATGCAATATCATTTGGTGGTATTTGAAATATGTGATCTATGCTGATTCTTGTTTTCAAAACTTCTAGATAAAAGCAGCAATACGGATCTTGAAAAGATGTCTTACAGTATATGTTACATAATAGAAAGAATGTGTAATGATAAAAATTACCATTGTAGTTTATTTTTAGTATAACCAACAGAAACATTGATTAACTAATTGGTCTTGAAACGACACTAACTTATTTAGATAGCTCTTAAAAGATTTTCTCTTTTCTCCCAGTAAAAATAATTAAGAAAAATAAAATACCATGAGAGAGCAGTGTCCACATTTCTCTTTACAGTAAGTAATTTTAATGGCTTCTTCTACATATGGGAGAGTTAGAAAGGAGTAAGGCAAACCAAGATGGTATACAAGACGGCCACATCTGAAAAGAAAAGGACAAACACAGTATCATTACAATGTTTTCTGTATGGTGATCGTACATAAGCAGTTTGGGATAGGTACTGTTGGCTTAATGGTCTTGTAACAGAGACCCATCCATTCACAACTTCAGTAAATTTCCTTGAGTGGGGTCTCAGATGAGCTCCCTGGCACTGAATACCAGCTTAGGTCACAGCAAGACTACAGTGAATCTAACACTAGCATTTCAAAATGTTACAGATATGCCACTATTAATAATATCAAAACTACATAGTTTAGTCACTGTGACTTGGTCAAATACAATTTGGTAAGAGACATAAATTCTACCAATGCCCAAACCCCTGACTTATCCTAAATTGGGCTCTGCAAATCACATGAGGTTTTCATAACCACTATGGCAGCACAAATTCCACACAACACAAAAATCACAGCATAACAAAAAAGATCCTCACGTCTTGGCCAGTAACCCATTTATGTAAAAAATATATCTGATGCAACAAAAATGTCAGCATAAGGAAAGAAATGGAATTACAATACTTGGTGTTCCCAGAAATGGTGGGGTTGAAATGTCCTTCTTGCCACATTTTACCCAGGATATATAATATTATGTGAATATCAAAAAGCTACACTTTGCAACTATTTAAATTAGAAGTTCGCAGTCCAAAAAGAACATGTAATATTAAAAATATTTAGAGTAAGATGAAATAGAGCTTAGGCCTAAACAGAGTCTGGCTCACCATTTCTGGAGAGTCCAAAGAAAACAGAATCAACTAGTCATGTTGGTCATATCAAATAACATAAGCATTGAGGTTCCCTCAAAATACAAATGTTTTATTCACCCAAGGGATCAAAAGCAGATTTATGCAGATTAAACCTAAAAGATTAACACACTTTATAGTTCAGAAATTCAGGTATGTCGCTTTTAAACTATTAATCAGATTAGAGATAAGCAAGTGGTCTGCAAAGTATAGATATTCATCTGAAAAATTCTTAGGTTAGAATTGTACATGATATACGAATTGCTCCTTTCTTGGAATGCCAATCTACGGGGTGGATAAGTATAGTCAATTTTCGGTATTTCCCTACTAGAATGGTGAATTCTTTTGCACAAAAGAAAGTCATTTCAAAAACATTAAAACCAAACATTTTAATGTGCTCACTGAGTATCTGGTAACAAAACAAAAGATGTCTTATTTTAAATCACTTACTATTAAATTAAATGCAAAGCAGGTTATATTTTAATTTGGGGTGAGTGTGTGTATACACACCTGTCATATATGAGGAAGTCATCCTTTTTCCCATTTAACAGCATCCAGACATCTGTTTGGTTTTCTTCTTGTTGATAAACAGGAATATACTCTGAAACCTTATTTTTAAGATGCATATATTTTAATTGAGAAGAAAGTCCTTGATGATTAACAACAACATAAGAGATGTTCAAATATCCTTCTTTCTCCAGTTTTAATCGCAGGTCTTCCAATCTAAAATATTTAGGAAAAATACAAAAAAGGAATAATCTCATTTAATTTATTAGTGAATTCTCTCTCCTCGTTATTTTTTTACATGAAACTCTTTTACTATTTTTTACTTATATCTCTTCTTTATATTGTTGTAAAAAACTAAAAGTTACGTTTTGTCAGTATTTACCGAGCACTTGTGCTCAGTCAAAACCTTATGCTGACTGCACAAGCAATAGCTCATTTGGTCCTCAAATTAAGTGTATGGTTTTTAATCCATCTGACAGAGATGTACGGTTTTTACATCAAAGTGTATGGTTTTTAATCCATCTGACAGAGAATTCCACCCAATAAATACTTACTGAAGAACCTAACAAATATGTTTGTTATACATATAATTTATATATACATATACATAGATATGTTTGTGAAATGACACAAGACATTTGATGACAAGTCTAGCGTTGATTCTACTCCAGCAAAGCACTCGCATTTGCTTTTTCTATCAAAATAACTAACCCATTTGCAGGATTACATTTTAGAACATTTCATTACACAAGTAATACATATTTAGTAGCACATTATAAAATATAGGTCTACAAAATGAAGAAAATTTTTCTATAATCCCAGGAAAACCGCTATATATATTTTGGTATATATCCTCCTAGTATACTTTCTTCTAACATGTTTTATGCAAACGTATAGTTTTTCTAAAGATGTGATTTCATAAACACATCTTTTCCATTTCTATGTTTCTTTTATGTACGTACGTATGTGTTCGATAGCTTCCCCCTTGGGAAGTCCTAGAGCACAGAACGGCTCTCACCTGGATGCCTGCAGAATGCACAGGTATCAGCTGGCTTGAAGAAGGGCCACCACGGTCACCGAACCACTTGAGTTCCGCATTGGATTTTGATCTCCTATGCTCCAGGCTGGAGGCTGCTTACAGAAGGAGCTTTGTTCCTGGCTCTCTGCTCCTCCCCATGGGAGAAGACAGAGAGCCAGGGCAAGCCCCAGGCTTCTCCACATTGCTGGGCTTGTCCTGTAACAGAGGAAACCTTGCTGTCATCTTCACAGGCGACCTCACAGTCATAAGCAGGAATTTCTATAAATCCAGCCAGTACCGTTCCCCGTCCTGTCAGGAACTAGCCCGGGGATTCTATCCCAGTGTTGCTGGGCTCATTATGTTCGGCCTCCCCGCACCAAATCTTCCCAGAACAGGTTCAAAAATCAGCCAGAGGCAGGGGAGTGGTCAAACCATCTCTTAACTACCTGGCTTGGCAAGAAACTTCAGGAAGCATGCTGTGGAGATCCGCCTGAACAGGCAGCCAACTACTTGTCTAGAACCTATAAAGGTTGAGAAAAATGTTGAGATTGTGGCCTCTATAACCAAGTAACATTCTGCAAACATATTTTTGTTTTTATTTGAGATGCGGGGCGCCTGGGGGTTAAGGGTCTGCCTTCAGCTCAGGTCCTGATCCCGGAGTCTTGGGATGGCGCCCCAATCAGATCGGGCTCCCAGCTCAGCGGGAAGCCTGCTTCTCCCTCTGCCCCTCCCCCATCTCACGCGTGCTCTCCCTCTCTCTCTCTCTCTCACTCTCAAATAAGTTCTGACTGCTGCTTTCCACCCTCCACCAACCTAAGAAAGGAAAGGGTAAGTAGGGGATTCTGCACAGAAAGGAAAAGAGCCAGCATGAAAAGAGAACCCAGGAAGAAAGGAGGTAGCAGTGAGAGCACAGGTGGGGCCCTCAGCTCTGCAGGTTCAAGCATCCTGTATTTCGGAGTCTCCTGGCTTTGGCTCTCTTTTGTTCCTCTTACCCTTTAAAGTCTAGCTCTATGTTAACAATAAAGGATTTGAATCTTTTCAGGTATAAAACCGCCTGCCAAAATGTTACTATCACATCTGAGGTACATATGACCAAAGGAAAAACTCTGACCAAGGAGAAATGTCACAAATCGCTGTCCCTCTACCAAACTCACTGCAGTTTACACTCCGTCTATGGACTGGCTATCATGACTTTCAAGAGGTTTCTGTGACTAGATGGCATGCTCTTGGGGAAAAAGATGCCCCCCCTCTGAGTAGAAAAGCTCAGTATCTGACCAGAAATATCCCCAAACTAAGGCTAACTCTCCTAGCAGAGAGGTACACATAAAACAAGGGATCTGTAAAGAGGTGGTAAAAATAAGGAACACATTCAGCAGAGACGAGCAGTAAAAGAAAAATCCACCCAGGAACAGACTTATTCTGATACAAAGTCTGTGCAGAGAGATCAGGACAACATTCTCGAACTGGGAAGTTGGCACACTTTCAGGCACTAATCTGGGATAAGAAAGTAAAAATACATTTGGGGGAGGTAGGGAAGGGAAAGAGGGTGGGGGGCAGCAAATGATAAATTACCTAGAGTGAGCCCAGAATTAAGATGAGTGTAGAAAAGCTAGAATCAGATTGACTGGGGCTCTGGTGCACTGGATAGATAGAATTTTTAAAAACCGGACTATCTTTCACATCATTTAATACCACAAAATTCCTACCTATATAGGGTATATTGGTAAGAGCCTAACTAAAAGAGAGGGAAATTAAATGATTGATTAAGGCCATCCCAACTATTCTAATATTTTTAAGATTCTAATATTTAAAAACAGAGGCTGTATCTGGACTAAATCTAGGGCATTTCTTTAGAATGGCATTTATACTGAGGGCACAATGACCCTTATTATAGCTACCACTCACTGAGCATTTATAGAACTCTACACGGGTGGTGCTAAGCACTTCTCTGTCAGCTAATCCTTACAACTATGTGACCGTCACCCCCTTCTGCAGCTCAGGAAACCTTGGCTGAGAGAGAGTTAGGCATCTTGCCCAAGTCCACACAGGTGGCAAATCACAAAAGAGACTGGATTCAAACCAGTTCTGCTAAATCCAAAACATGACCTCTTAGCTATTAGATAGATTACCTCTAACAATTACAGTAGCCAGGGTTTTATTTGTTTATGCCCGAGTATGGCAAAGAGAACATCAAAATAATTCAAGCTGTTTTGTTTCTTACCAGACTGGAGGGAGACCCCCTACTTTCTAGAATATAATTTCAGTAATTACAGAACTTCAGCATAAATTCAGCACTTGGTATCCTCACTTCACCATATACATACCCTTTCAAGGGGCTAAATAGTAAATATAAAGGAAAAGACTTTTTCCCTCATTTAGTTTTTTGGTGAAAAAAGACATAAAGCCATTGGCAGAGGGTAGTGGATTATGGAGTTCTCACACATTTTCTTCTACTATATAATCAATAGGCTGTTCAACTTTTTTTCTTAAGATCATTTTTTGCATAATAAACATTTGATTATAATTATAGCTATCAGATAGCTGTGTAAAAACAATGAAGATAAATAACTCAACTGGAATTATTGGAAGCTGTTGAAAGTAGTTGTAAATTTCACTAATCCCACCACTTTTCAATTAGGGAAATTAGATTTTTGGCCACATGCAGACTTACTTCTGTTTTAAATTCCCCATTAAGAGGCAAAATATGCAGAAACTTTTTCCCTGAACTTCAGGCTGGCATCTGAGGGTCCTTCCTCATTCACCTGAAAGTATCCGCTCACCTTGTACACTGCAAAACCTTGCATCTCACCACAGGCCACCTGGGTTTTAACTCTTTGAAGGGCGACCACTTCCGCACAGTTGACAGACCCTGCTACCCCCACCCCAGCTCTTGCATTGTGTTTTGTTGTGTTGTGTTTTCTGAAACTGTTCACAGTATCCCAGGACATTTCTATAGCCCTGCAGATTGGCCATTTCTCAGTCTCGGCCCTTCAAACCCAGGGGCTGATTTTTCCTGAGAGTTCTCACTCTGCATTTCAGTGGGAGATAGTTAAGCTTGAACACGCAGTATCGCCCATATAACAACACAACTCTTTGCAGAGTCACGGCGTTGGATTTCTCCAGCCTCCTCTGCTCCCATCTTTGTCCGGCGGACAGGGCGGAAATCAGCAAGGACTGCCTCAGGCGGGGCAGAACCTCACCTGCCCCACCCAATTCCACACTCTTCTGTTCTCTTTCTTTTGTATTTTTTTTATTATTATTTTATTTACCCATCTCCCTTTTTAAAACTCTATGCTAAGGACAGAAACATTTTATCAGACTTGAAATCAAATTATTTACCAAGCTCTAAAAGAATCAAGTTTGAATCAAATATTGGAAAACACAAAGTTCCTACTTACCCAACCCCTTCCCAGCAGCCTGCGTCCTCTCTCTTTGCTCAGCTCTGCAGCTCCTCACAGCCAGAAGCCCTGATATTTATAGTCCTGTTGTTTACCTCTCTCCAGCCATAGTCCAAAGTTCATTGCCCACTCTGACTGTGACCTTGCAAGCTGAGCAAACCCTTGAACTGATCATTATAAACCAAAAAAAGTAGCAAGGGCTGCCAAGCATAAAATGGGGAGAAAGGGGTTTTTTCGCAATTACTGATTTATTCCCTATCCTTTTTAGTCACCCCAGTATCTAGGATTTAATGGTACAGTCGGGGGTGGGAGGCAGGGCTAAGGGTAAAAGGGCCTCCAAGTCATGTTCTTTTTCAAACTATCATAGGGAAAAACATTTGCTGAGCCAGCAAGTGAAACTGCAGCTTTTTAAAAAAGAAAAAAAAAATGGGTGGTTATTTTTTTTTTCCTTCTGCTCTGTTGTGGCCAGGTTAGCCCAACCCAGACTGTGTGAGCTTTCTCAGAAAAGTCACCTGCTGTTTCAGAACTTTCTGGTCTCCTGTGGTTACAAACCTGCTTGGATTGTTTTGCTATGTTTAAAACTTGGATCTGTGTGGGATCTCACAGGACCTCTGTGTGGTCATTGAAGGAAAGGAACGAGAAACTAGGCCTCCTAGCTGCGGGAAACCAAGCCTCATATTCTCATCACAGATGTCCTACTCCTTGGAAGGCCTATGTATTCCACAGAATTTTTTAAGAATTGAATGTGAAATATTTACAAAAATAAGTAGCATATAAATAAAAGTTTCTAGTGGTAGTAGTTGGACATGGAAAAGGGTATAGCAATTTCAAATTTTTCACAAATTAAATGAAAATTCTTATTCTTTCAGAAAGGGGTGAATTCTTTCTACTAACTGCTGCATGTGAGCACGCCATGGTATATAAAGTGAGGAGCGCTGTCAAATGATGTCATCCCTGGATAGTGACGGCTTTCAAGTAAGCCTTGCTTTGACTATGAATGCATTTTGTCCAAACAAACCCCTATTGACTGTTGTGTGCTGGGTACGTTGTATCACGTGACCGTAAATACAAAGAGGCTCAGATGTTAGCCTTCCCACAAAGAAACAGAATTAGAAGCTTGACTTTTGAAAGCCAAAATCTGGGTACTCACACGAAGCAGTAGGTACTAATCATTTTGGGTTCCAGATCCCTTTGAGAAATACTTAATTTCTCCCCAGGGGGAAAAAAAAAATTGCAAATATACAAACTCACTTTTTGAAAGAATCTTGTGAAAAATCTTTGTATAAAGCAGATAGTCCCCTGGTAGCTCATTTCCCAAATTATAGGAATAGTCATCTTGGGTCTGTCTGCAGCAGGAAATCCAGTATTTCCTCATCACTCCTTTCCTTACAAGTGGCTTAGCAGCTGTCTCCTGCCCCAAAAGTTTCCCCCCACGAAGAGTGCATCTAGCTGCAAAGCAAAGGACCCAGGATTGTGTGTGTTCAGGCCAGTGTGTGTCTAAAACCCCGGGAGGCAAAAGGAGAAGATGGGGAGCTTCTGCTATCTGAGGAGAAGCCATTCTTAACGGCCTCTTCTGTGCCAGGCAACCTGCGACCAGTCAGCATTTTTAAGAAAGCAGAATATTCAAACAAATCTTTATTTGATGTTAAATCCAATTCCATTAAGTCAAATGAAATCAAACAAACATTTATTAGGCGTTTGTGATAGGCACAATTCCCTTGTCCTCAAGGATCTCAAAATCTAATACAATAGACACACAAGTAAGCAGAAAAAGAAAACAAAAACAAAAACAAAAAAACAAAAAACACTATAAAGTGTGATTATGTCCTAAGGGCTACATGCACAAGGTTCTGTTGGAAACTTGGAAATGAAAAAAGGAGTATCTTAACCCAGCCTAGAGATAGGGCCAGCACACTAGATTAGTATACTTCAAGCAAGTTCAACAGGCACGTTCTTAGATTTTACCCTCTACTTCAGAGCACCCAGCAAATCTGACCACAGCACTGTTTAGAAAGCTTTTTTGTTCCAATTTGTATGAATGATTAAAATCTCCTGACCAGGGCGCCTGGGTGGCTCAGTTGGTTAAGCTACTGCCTTCAGCTCAGGTCATGATCCTGGAGTCCCGGGATCGAGTCCCGCATCGGGCTCCCTGCTCGGCAGGGGGTCTGCTTCTCCCTCTGCCCTCTTCCCTCTCGTGCTCTCTGTCTCTCATTCTCTCTCTCTCAAATAATAAATAAATAAAATCTTTAAAAAAAAAAAAAATCTCCTGACCAGTTGCTCCAGCCACACCACACAATCGAACATTAAGATCATTGACTATAGGGGCGCCAGGGTGGCTCAGTCGTTAAGCATCTGCCTTCGGCTCAGGTCATGATCCTGGGGTCCTGGGATCGAGCCCCGCGTCGGGCTCCCTGCTCAGTGGGAAGCCTTCTTCTCCCTCTCCCACTCCCCCTGCTTGTGTTCCCTCTCTCGCTGTGTCTCTCTCTATCAAATAAATAAATAAAATCTTTAAAAAAAAAAGATCATTGACTGTATTCTTGCACGTTCAGCTTCATCCTAATGATCTCGTCTCTTAAGGCTTCCAACCCTGAAGCCAAGAACTTTCTTCATACTGTCTCATTTCTTCCCCAATCTTATTATTTGTCCCCAGAATGTTTATGCATTTATTTAAGCCATGTTTGTAATAAGCATGCTCACTGTTTTATAGGTAGAAGATAATTTCCATGGAGGATAGAATCTGAGTCCAAGATATACTTAAAAGAGAGATGAGCTATGAATATGATTTTATAAATCAGTTTATTAGCTATAGCAGTTGATCATACGGCATTGATCCATTAACATTTATAAAACACTGACGTCTCAAAATATTAGAAAGTGAAAGACTGCTATTACTGTGTAAAATATTAGTTCCCTTAGCTTGGTTGTTAGGTGGTGTTTTACATGCAAAGGGAAATGAAGACCCTTCCCAGTATTGGGGGAAATAGCACCTATTGAGCTGAATGAATCTTCCTTTCCCTTGCATGTATAAGAAGGTGCCCTAGACTTTATCTTCTGCATTGTTCCAAATATAATATTGTTTGAGCATCCATGTTGAAAGATAAGCCACTGAGTGTGGAAGAGATGTCTGGGAAAAAGCAAGATGTTTTCAAAGGAAATGAGATAAATGAGAACAGTGGTCAGAAGAAAGCATAGAAACAGCAGCTTTGGTTACGTAAGGACGAACCTGATCCTTTGAGATCCATATGAAACTGAACTATGCTTTGACGGGAGCTTCTCTTCAAGCTCACAAGTTTACAGATCTGAGAACTGTTTGGTATATGAAACACAAATCGTTAGGGAGGTACAGTGCCAAATTTCATGTGGGACTGAGCACATTCGGAGAGTAATAAACACCAGACAAATTTTGCTTGAAATAGGATGTTATTGTCCCGCATCGGGCTCCCTGCTCAGCAGGGAGTCTGCTTCTCCCTCTGACCCTCCTCCCTCTCATGCTCTCTGT
>NW_023270889.1:7329033-7363372 GCF_011800145.1 Mirounga leonina
AGTCTGCTTCTCCCTCTGACCCTCCTCCCTCTCATGCTCTCTGTCTCTCATTCTCTCTGTCTCAAGTAAATAAATAAAATCTTTAAAAAAAAAAAAAAGAAAAAGAAAAGAAATAGGATGTTATTAATTAAAACAAAAAAACTTGTCAAAACCAGAGCTAATGCCCACAGCCCCTCATGGGATGCAGTCTTAGCATCAACATACAAGGCGCATGTAGGGGCCTCAAAGGGCCCCCAAATGACATAATCCCCTGAATTAATGAAACACACATTCGTAGAATACGCCGCTTGTGTTTTGACCGACAGCAAAACCAGGTACATATTTAAGTTTTATAACACATTTGCTAATTGGTAGAATTTTGAGGTTTTTTTTTTTAAAAAGCTTAGTTGTTAGGCTTTTTTTTTTTTGAACAATGAGGTTAGTATTAATGATTTCTAAAATATTCATTGTTCGAAAAAATAACAGGGAATAACATATTAGCTAATTTTTACAGCGTTTCAATTAA
The DNA here is from genome assembly GCF_011800145.1 of Mirounga leonina. Taxonomy (NCBI): domain Eukaryota; kingdom Metazoa; phylum Chordata; class Mammalia; order Carnivora; family Phocidae; genus Mirounga; species Mirounga leonina. Next base: position 7,329,539 of record NW_023270889.1, read on the forward strand.
CATGGAATTTTTAACACTATGATGACACACCAAGAATCACATACTCTGAGAAATCAATGTTCAATTAATTTATTTTAGCTTATCTTTTAAAATATTAGTATTGTTTCTCTTTTTTTATTTTTATTTTTTTTAAGATTTTGTTTATTTATTTGAGAGAGAGAATGAGATAGAGAGAGCATGAGAGGGGGGAGGGTCAGAGGGAGAAGCAGACTCCCTGCTGAGCAGGGAGCCCGATGTGGGACTGGAGCCCGATGTGGGACTCAATCGGGACTCCAGGATCATGACCTGAGCCGAAGGCAGTCGCTTAACCAACTGAGCCACCCAGGCGCCCATTTCTCTTTTTTTTAAAGATTTTATTTATTTATTTGTCAGAGAGAGAGAGAGCACAAGCAGGGGGAGCGGCAGAGGGAGAAGCAGGCTTCCCGCTGAGCAGGGAGCCTGACGCGGGACTGGATCCCGGGACTCTGGGATCATGACCTGAGCCGAAGGCAGATAACCAACCACCTGAGCCACCCAGGCGCCCCCTTGTTTTTTTAAGCCTTGCAGAAGTATCCTCTGTGTTTTAGAGTGGTGTCCACCTGACAATGGCTGCCCTGAGACTCTAACCCACACACAGCTGTTGAGCTCAGAGAGGTGCTTAGGAGATTCTTGGGTCAACTGCAGCCACACTAGGCAGAGGTCATGTGGGAAAGTGATGTCCTGATTCACACCATCCGCCCTGTATTACAGGTACGGGGGGGGGGGGGGGGGCAGTCCTCTTGGAAGAAAAAGCATGTGGATGTCGAAGTTAACCAGCATTCCAACTAAATGTGTGGCTTTGATCAAGGACTCTTCCTGTGAGTCTAGTAACTTTTAGAAAACTGTTTTTATAAAAAGAATGTTCCTGGTAAATCTGGCAGTTATTTTGCACTATAATAATATTGATCAATCCTTAAGTCATTGTTTAGATTGGTATTTGGAGTAGATTTTATGGAAAATTTTCCTAAGCGTCCCATCTAGTGTTCCCAAAATCTAAAAGGAAATGCAACTCTGGTTCCTAGTCTCATATTTTCTTGCCCTTTCTGTTTAAATAAATAAATAGGGCGCCTGGGTGGCTCAGATGGTTAAGCGTCTGCCTTCAGCTCAGGTCATGATCTCAGGGTCCTGGGATCGAGTCCCGCATCGGGCTCCCTGCTCCTTGGGAGCCTGCTTCTCCCTCTGCCTTTCTCTCTCGCTCTCTCATGAATACAAAAAAAAAAAAAAAAAAATCTTTAAATAAATAAATAAATGGCCCTTGCCCTTTCTGTTTTTTCCACTAGCCATTACCAAACTGCACTTCAGAGTGTATCAGATTATACTCCCACCCTAAAGTACGTCGCAGCACTTGTTTCAACGTCATCAGACTGTTTTGAGTTTATTTCGTCATTGGTAAGTGTACTGACTGATTAGTTTGCATCAGCTGCCAGAACCACGTGCCACACACTGGTTGGCTTAAGCCTCACAGATGTATTTCCTCACAGTTCTGGAAGCTAGAAGTCCAAGTTCAAGGTGTCAGCAGAGCTGATCTCATTCTGAAACCTCTCTCCTTGGTTTGTGTGGCCGTTTTCTCTCTGTTCTCACATGGTCTTCCTCTGTATGTGCCTATGTCCTAATCTCTTCTTAAGAGGACACCACTCGTGATGAATTAGAGCCCAGCTGAGTAACATCATTGTAACTTAACTACCTCTTTAAAGGCTCTATTTCCGAATCTAGTCACATTCTGAGGTACTAGAGGTGAGGACTTCAACATATGAATTTGGGAGAACACAATTCAGCCCATTATATCGACCATTTGTATGTCCTCTGTGAAATGCTAGCTCATGCCAGCTGGCTATTTTACTATTAATTGGTTCCCCTTTTAAAATTTATTACAAACATTATTTGTATATTAAGGAAATTATGCTTTCTCTTTGTGTTTTTCTTTGCTGTTTTATGTATCAACTTACATACATGCATCTTTTTTTAAAAAAAGATTTTATTTATTTATCTGAGAGAGAGAATGGGAGACAGCATGAGAGGGGGAGGATCAGAGGGAGAAGCAGACCCCCTGCCGAGCAGGGAGCCCGATGCAGGACTCAATCCAGGGACTCCAGGATCATGACCTGAGCTGAAGGCAGTCGCTTAACCAACTGAGCCACCCAGGCGCCCCATACATGCATCTTTTAAATTCTGGCTCATTAACAGTATAAGTCTAGGTGCAGAAGGGATTTTACTTCTCTTGTGCCCTTAAAATACCAAATAGAAGCATGACACCCCAGTTTTTCTTGGGGTTTTCAAAGTAGGTTTTGCGATAAGAGAGTTTCAATGTAATGTTGGTAGCAAGAAGACCTCTTAGCTATACGGAAAGCCGGTACTCGTATTTAGCTCTAGGTTCTCCTCTGTTACGGCCTCGTTATTAACCCTCTCAATATTGCTGGAGCAAGCGGTCCTTAAAATGGGCATTCTAAAACATTCTAAAAAGAAAGAAAACAGGAGGCCTGGGTGGCTCAGTCGTTAAGCGTCTGCCTTCGGCTCAGGTCATGATCCCAGGGTCCTGGGATCGAGCCCCACATCGGGCTCCCTGCTCTGCAGGAAGCCTGCTTCTCCCTCTTCTACTCGCCCTGCTTGTGTTCCCTCTCTCACTGTGTCTCTCTCTGTCAAATAAATAAATAAATAAAATCTTTAAAAAAGAAAGAAAGAAAGAAAACAACAGTCTGTGGAACCAGCTGTCTTTTTAGGCAGATAAATAATCATCTATATGGTTTAGTTTGAGAGGCACAAAAAAACTTCCTTTGTACCTCACGTGCTCCCAGTAAACCTGTCCTTGACTCCAGGAAGTGCTGGGATATAGCAGGTGGCAGTAGGGACGAAGCTTACTGTCAGCACAGTAACTCAGCACTGGGACGAGGTCATGGGCCTAAGGAAATGAGGCCCAGGAGGGCCCAATAATGAAACTTAGAGCTCAGAACCGTGGAAAATAGAGAGTCACGTTGTCATCATCAACCACTATTTATCACGCCTTTCCTGGGTGATGTTGTTCACCGAAGAGACACATGGTCCCTGGGTCTGTGGGAATCCTCATGTGAAGAGGGGAAGAAATTGGGTAGAGAATGTTCCTTCTGGAGGCAGAGAGTAAACAGGAGACATACGGCTCCACAGTTCTCCCTGGAAACTGGAACTTTAGTACCCTCTGTTCCAGTTTTCCAACTTGTATAACAGTATCTATGGTTTTTTGTTTTTGTTTTTGTTTTTGTTTTGACAGAGAGAGACACAGCGAGAGAGAGAGCACAAGCAGGGGGAGTGGGAGAGGGAGAAGCAGGCTTCCCGCGGAGCGGGGAGCCCGATGCGGGGCTCGATCCCAGGACCCCGGGATCATGACCTGAGCCGAAGGCAGATGCTTAACGACTGAGCCACCCAGGCGCCCCAGTATCTACGGTTTTTTACCACCGGAACCTAGAATCACACACTGTCAGAGAAGGGGGACATCACCCTAGGCCAGTTCATCCCCCTCAGTGACGAATAAGGGAGCAGAGCCCCCATTTAAATAAAATGACTTCTCTCCATTGGGAAGGAAGGGGAGGAAGGCGGGAGCAGATCAGATGGGTAAAAGGAGGTGTTAGCTATTTGAAACACTATTGGCAATTCATCAGTAATTTACAATTAGAACAAGCGATATACTGGATTTCCCTTTTTAAATGAAACACAGGTTGTGTAAATAGGCATCTGTTTCAGTCCTAAGATCTTCCATAGTTATGTAATTCAAAAATATTAATATTCAAACAAAGTAACCAATAGCAGAATATATACTTTCCCCAATTAGAGAATTAATGGGAAAATGGCATTTTTGAAAAATGACTCCATGATAACTGTTAAAGCAAGTTTTGACCTTTTGGTCAATAGCTTAATCCTGAATACATATTTGGGCAGGATTATCTAATCATTAATGCACATATTCTAGCCTTTAAAAGAAGCATAGGGGCGCCTGAGTGGCTCAGTCGGTTAAGCGACTGCCTTCGGCTCAGGTCATGATCCTGGAGTCCCGGGATCGAGTCCCTGCTCGGCAGGGAGTCTGCTTCTTCCTCTGACCCTCCTACCTCTCATGCTCTCTGTCTCTCATTCTTTCTCTCTCAGATAAATAAATAAAATCTTTAAAATAAAAATAAATAAAATAAAATAAAAGAAGCATAAAAGTGTGTGTGTGTGCATGCACATGCACATGAGCACGACCACACACACATGCACTGAGTGTGACTCCAGAGTGAGAGTAAACAGAAGACATGCACATGAAAAAGAGTGGGAAGATATATTCAGAATTAGCAGTGGTTCTGCTTCAATATAAGGGTGATATTTAGTTCTTTGTGCTCAGTTGTTTTTTTCTAACAAGTCTACAATAGTAACGGCTGTCGTTTATCACGTGCCAGCCACGACCCTAAGTCTTTTCCAAACCATAGCTCACTTCATCCTCAAGCAGCATGGGACCCATGCTTTATAGATGGCATGAGGCAATGAGATGTTGAGTAGCCTCCCCCAGATTTGGATCTAGAAAGTAGAAGAGCTGAGATCAAACTCATCAGTTCCAGAGCTCAATGGTTCAACTGCTACAATAAACATGAATTTACTTCTCCTTGTTAATGTGTGTGTATGTGTGCAGTCGACCCTTGAACAACATGGGTTTCAACTTCACGGGTCCACTTGTTCGCAGATACATTCGCAGTACTGCACTGTATTTATCAAAAGTATTTTCTCTTCCTTATGATCGTAACATTTTCTTTTCTCTAGCTTACTTTATTGTAGAAATACAATATATAATACATATACCAGACGAAATACGTGTTAATTAACTAATTTATCGGTAAGGCTTTTGGTCAACGGGAGGCTATTAGTAGTCACATTTTTGAGGGGAGTCATAAGTAATACAGACTTTCAATTGCACGGGGGTTAGCACCCCTAAACCCCTCATTGTTCAAGGGTCATCTGTGCGTGTTTGGCTGTATTTAAGGCGAGGCGCATGTATGCTGAGACTTGGGGTATGTTGAAATAAATGCATGACACCTAAAGCATAATCTCCTCCAGTCCCATCCATGCAAGTTGGTACAGCCACTTTGGAAAACAGTGTGGAGGTGCATCAGAAAATTAAAAATAGAGCTACCCTATGACCCAGCAACTGCACTCCTGGGTATTTACCCCAAAGACACAGATGTAGTGAAAAGAAGGGCCATATGCACCCCAATGTTCATAGCAGCAATGTCCGCAATAGCCAAACTGTGGAAAGAGCCGAGATGCCCTTCAACAGATGAATGGATCAAGAAGATGTGGTCCATATATACAATGGAATATTACCCAGCCATCAGAAAGGATGACTACCCAACTTTTACATCAACATGGATGGGACTGGAGGAGATTATGCTAAGTGAAATAAGTCAAACAGAGAAAGTCAATTATTTATGTTATTATTATTTCAGTGTCAGGACTGACAATTCTCATGACCCTGAAGGCTTAACCAGGCCGATGAAATGAGCCCAGACCACTGTTCCTATCTTATCTCCCACCATGCCTCAGGGTGGCTCCTCTGTTCCAGCCTGAGGGCCTCACTTGCCTCTGGCACTCAGCCCCCCCACACACACCTGCACCTTTGTCAACACCATCCCCTGCCCCGAGGGCCTTTTCCTCTGCTCTCCAGTTCAGATCCTAGCTCAGGGTTAGAAGGTCAGGCTCCGGAATCAGATTGCCTCTGTGGGTGTCCAGCTTTTCTACTTACTAACTACACGACCCAGGGCGAGATACTTAACACTTGGTGCTTAGGTTCTCCCCTGTGTAGACAAGAATAACAGTATTCTCGTTGGAGGCACTCTGGCCCCTATCCCACATTTCCTTCCTCTCCCTCGGTACACAGCTCTGAAGTTTGGGTGCAGCTCTGTGCTCAGGCTAAACAATAAAAACCAAAAAGCCTCCATTTCTCAGCCAGTCCTGCCGCTTGGAGGTCTCTACGACACAGCTCTAACCAATGGGATGGAGTCTGAAGTCTGCTGGGGACCCCTAGGGCAGTTTTTCTTTCCACTTATGAACACTTGTGGTTTTCTTTATCTTTCTGCTGGGATGCCAGTGTAATGCCTGAAGTGGATCAGCCACTTTACACCAAGGGGATAGAAACCACACCTAAGCCGGTGGAACGGGAAGCTAGAAAGAGCTGGAAGCTTGATTATTTCTCAAGCACCTGCGTCAGCCCCAGACTGCCTGGCCCTGGACTCCTTCTTATATGAGGACAAATAAGCCTCCACATCATTATGCTGCTGTGGTCGGGTTTCTGTTACCTAACAGCCTCATACAGTTGTGGGGATTGAATAAGAAAATACATGTACGCACTTGGCACAATGCCTGATTTAGCGAGTGCTCACAAAGTGTTTGTTGGTGTTGCTATTTCAAACCCCTACTCTAGTCCCGATTGCTCCACAGCCGGCCAGCCTGCCGTGAGACATCTCTCCTCCATGGACCCTCAAGCTTACATTCTGCCCCACTCATTGAGCCTTAGGTCTCTTCTACTGCTGTAATTTTGGTATTGTTGTTATTGAACTTGTATTTCCTACCTCTGCAGGGGGATAATATGTTGTATGGGGAGTGTGTGATGCTCCCAGGTCTTCCCCCAATGCTTAGCTCAGTTCCGTGTGTTCAGGTGCTACTCAGTGAATAATCAGTTGTTTGTTCAGGAATGTTAGGACTGCTGAAGCATCTGAAAGGTTGTTTTCTCACATTTTTGTTGTACTTCATGGCCAGATCCTTTAAAACTAAAGAATTCTCTTGATGAATTATACAGCCAAGAGGTTTTTATGAAATTATCTAGGTAATAAACTTTCTTTAGCTTTTGGCTACTATAGAACAGATACTCTATCAATGGCAAGTTTTGAAAGGCTACTGATTCGACATAGATTTTAACAGTAGCATTAGCTATAAATACATATTTTCTTACTTATCAAGTGATACAATATTCCAACAAGCTACCCTCACCCCAGGCATCGGATTATAAACAGACTTAAGACTGGAGGAGAAAATGCAATGTCCAGTTAACTCTTCATACCCTGTCCTCTCCTTCACTTGCCCGAATGGCAGGTGGCAGGCCCCGCCTGCTTCCCCATATCTTACCCTATGCATCTCTTCTGTCTGGGTGTTTCTGAGTTATATCTTTCATAATAAATGGGCAATCCAGTAATAAAATGTTTCTCTGAGTTCTGTAAACTATTCTAGCAAATTAATCAAACCCAAGTAGGGGGTCGTTGGAACGTCCAACCTAGAGCTGATGGTGAGACACACAGGTGACAACCTGGACTTGTGATTGGCATCTGAATGGGGGAGGGGCATCTTGTGGGACTGAGCCCTTCACCTGCCGGATCTGATGCTATCTCCATGTAGGTAGTGTCAGAGTTGAGTGAAATTGTAGGACACTCAATGGGTGTCAGGGAATTGCTTGGCAGTGCAGGAAAAGACACACACATTGGAACTGGGTATCAGAATTATACCCCACTATTTAAAAGTGGTATAAAAATAAAAAATATGGCAAAAATCCCAAGAAATCCCAGGAAGGGAAGACATGGTGTTTTTAGTGTCTTAGTCACTGTCCCTAAGATGTGTTTTTTTTTTATTAAATCAACAAATAATTATTGAGTATATAAATGTTGATATTGTTCTAAGCACTGGATATATATTAAAAAGAAAAACTAGAACACCCATTCCTACCCGTATGGCACTTATGGTCTAATGGGAGAACAAAGGTCAATGAGGGCTATGTAACAGAGACTAGAAAACAGGGAAAGTAGCTGGTTCATAGAGTTGGTGAAGGCTTTCCTGATGAGGTAACAATTGAGCTGCAACCCGAATGAGCTGTAAGAGTTAATCAGATGTGAAGTTGGAGGAAGCTAGCAGAACACAAGCAAAGACCTATGATGGGAGTGAGCATGGCAGACGGAAGGAACCGAATAAAGCCTGTGTAGCTGGGGCAGGGCACAGCATTGAAACTGGGGTCATGCACAGGGGCCAGACCAGGCCAGACCGTGTAGACCTTGTAGGAGTTTGTGAGTAACAGAGCAGATTCGGATTTTCAAGGACCCTTTTAGTGCACAGCGAGGAATGGGTTGGAAGGTAGCAAAAGTGGCAGGTGTAGACTAGATAGCCCAGAAGAGCTTCTCCAAAGGCCAATCGCTGCCCCCTTCTTGCAGGTGCCCAGGAGCTCAAAAAGGAGCTTGGAGGGGCCATTGACAACACTTGGCCAGAAGAGTTTGGAGCTGGAGGAAGGGCCAAACTCAATTTAAAGAGTTGTTCTAAGGTTGTTGCTGGACTCATACTTTCACTCTTCGCTTTCAAGTGAGACTCAAAACTCATGCCTTGCCATCTTAGCGACCACAAACGCATATTCTGTATAGTTTGTTGTCCTGAGAAAAGGGAGTCCATTTTTTTCTCCTAAAGTAATACAATTTAGAGTCACTATGAAAAGTAGAGAAGCGACTGATGAAGAATCAAGAGTATTCAGAAGGTTCTGTGTTTGTGTTGGGAAAGAATGTTTCACTTTAGGCATGTGTGAGTTTAGCATAACAGCCTGGGGGAGTGGGGGGGAGAAGAGCTGCACGACTGGCTTTCTGGCAGATTTCCAGAGGCTCCTATCTTCCTGGGTTTCCACTGCCAGTGTCTGGCTACAGCCCCCCAGGCCTGGGGCCAGGGAAGCTCGTATTTTGGTGAAAGGGAACACAGCATTCCTCAGAGCTGAAGACTTCACTCAAAATCTTATTTGCATTTGCTCTGAGAAAAGCTTGGAGTTTTCTTTTCTTGATCTGAGTCCAAGGGCAAGGTATTCTGGAAAATATGAGAAAAAAAATTTATGCCTAGCAACTAGAGGCCTCTAGGGAGGAAAAACAATATGTTTTTCTTTTTCTTTTTTCCTGAAGAAAGCTCCAGGAAGCAGGCCTGCAATCAATCTCTCCAGCATTCCTGAGCTCTTGGAGAATGCACACTAGTCATTTTATAGTTGCACAAGAAGTATCATTTCATCCAATACTAAACACCACGAAACCTGGGTCTACATAAGATGTTAAAAGTTGCTTAGCAACAAAACTGGCTGTATTCCTTTTTTCCTTCCTTCCTCCATTTGTTCAAATGAAACAACCAAGCAGCCACACTTTGCAACATGTTGGGGATCACAGCAGTGCGTCCAGGGTTAATGTTTCATGAGCCTGAGATCTGGGTCCCCAGGAGTGGAGGCCCTGACCTCAGTCTGAGCCATCAGGCTACACTTGCCTCAGACCAGTTCTCATAGTACTTTGAAGAGATACGTCTTCCTCGGGCCCAGGCAGTCTTCCCATCCCGCAAACTCCTGCAAAAAAATATGCTGAAGGTCACAACAATGTGGATATACTTAACGCTACTCAACTGTACACTTAAAAATGGTTAAGATGGTAAATTTTATGTGATTTTTTTTTTTACCATCATAACATGCCTAAGGTCACACAGCTAGGAAATGAGAGAGGTGGAACCAAAGTCCCTGCTCTTACCCCCTACCCCATACTACAATTCACCTCCAAGCTTAGTCTCTCACTTCATCTTATTTGAATGCATGTCCCAGCTCACACCATCATTGGTTTTTCTAGGTGCTTATTTATTTCTGTATTTGTTTATTAACTGCCTCTAGCACTAAAACCAGGGATCATCGCCATCTTATTTCCTTCTACAGCCTCAGCATCCAGGCGGGGTGGCTTAAACAATGGGAATCTCTTTTCCCACAGTTCTGAAGCTAGAAATCCAAGAACAAGGTATTGGCAGGATTGGACACCCAGCCTGCGGTACTTTATGATGGAAGGCCTAGCAAACTCATACTGAAGTCTTTGTAGTTCCACAAACAGAAGAAAAAGAATTTACTTAAAACTATAAAAATCATCTTTTCATAGTAAATATATTTTAACTCATCTATAACAGGTTTGGGACAGGTATCCCCCACTTGTCCAAAGTTTGCTTTACACCTCCTTGCTTGTACAAGAGACTTCCATTAGTACTTATTTTTGCAAACCAAAAGAAATCCAAAGAGGAGTTCTGCTTTTTTTTTTCTTTTTTTTATTCTTATGTTAATCCCCATACATTACATCATTAGTTTTAGATGTAGTGTTCCATGATTCATTGTTTGTGCATAACACCCACTGCCCCATGCAGAACGTGCCCTCCTCAATACCCATCACCAGGCTAACCCATCCTCCCACCCCCCTCCCCTCTAGAACCCTCAGTTTGTTTTTCAGGGTCCATCGTCTCTCATGGTTCGTCTACCCCGAGGAGTTCTGCTTTTATGGAAAATAGACAACAGTGACAATAGCAGACAGTGAGCCTTGTAGGGGCAACACAGCCCGAGCAGCAAGAATGGCACCACCGAGATCCCCCCGGGGGGCTTTGCTCAGCATCTCAGCATCACGCCATTTAGAGCTCTGAACCGTGTCTGTGAGCATCTGTGTTTTATGCATCTGTTAGTAAGATGTGTTACGAGACATGAGAAAAATCTAGAAGAGTTTATTTTGGGGGTCTGGGAATGCTCAAAAATATTTCCGTATAAATTAATGGTAATTTCTTCTTCGCCTTGTGATATTTTGGCTATGGAAGGTTTTATAGACATGTTCTACTTTCAGATAGTGGGGGAAGCCTCTATTTGGTATAAGTTTCTTACTTAAGGAAAAACTTTCTGTTAACAAAAGATGTGCATTGGAGAGAAATTAGAAAATAGGCATAAGCAAAAATGAAGAAAATAAAAATCACTTATTTATCCTCAACCAACTTATATTCTAATGTAGCACCAATGATTTATCTTTGCAAATCTATACAGTAATGGTCCACAGTGTTTCAATGGATTATGGACTTTTCCTACATATTCTCAATGTGACTTTAGTCAAGTGTGCCCAAGTCAGAACCTCCATGAACTCACCTGTAAAATGGGAATAATAAGAATGGCCTCCCTGGGTTTTTGTCAATTATATATAATCAAGTACTGTGTATACTGTGTAATATATATATAATCAAGTACTGTGTATAAAACACCAGACTAAGTGCCTGGTACACAGTAGGCAAACAAAAATTACTCTGTATATTTTTACATAGCCAGGTTGTATTTTACCAAAATGGGCTTATTCTGCACCTGCTACTTTGCAATCTGGCTTTTCTCATGTTTGGCATAGTTTCATTACTAGCTATTTATTAAGTTTCATTTCTGGGTATATAAGTGCCCCACACATAAGAATGTTTTTTTCCGGTCTCACTTGAACAGCCTTTCTTCAGGCCTCTTGTAGAGAATTCCATGCCATTCTAAGACTACTGGTCTTTTAGCAGGCTCCTTGCTGTGTTTGGGAAAACTTCCAAAAGCACAGTTGCGTTTGAGAACATGTTCAAATTTGAGACATCGCCAGGCAGCAAAGAGTAAACAGAACTGTTCCTGCTGATTCTGCATTTTGCTGCCAGATGCCTTGGTTAACTTGTGGGAAGAGGAAACAAAATGGAATTGGGAAATGAAATGCTTGGGAGCCCACAAAATGATGGTAGCCGAGTGGACGTTCGCTCCTCGAGGGCTTTTAGCAGTGGTTTTAAGGGTCAGCTATGCCCCAAGCCCACATGTCTGAACCAGAGCTAGGCTGCCACAGGATGGAGGATGCCATAGGAGGAGAGTCCAGTAGGGCTGCCAAGGGTACCAGGAAGCTATCCCCTCAGTGCCCCTATCCCGACAGTCCCACCAAAAAGCAACCTCCTTCACCGGAAGTTCTGTCCACTGAGCTTTCCTAAAATGCAAAAACGCATGAGACTATTTAAACCTGAAGTTCTTGGGATAAATGAGTTTCAAGTTCTTTCCTAAAGCAGGTCCTAATGGAGGAAGGGCAACAGCTGGAGAGAACACATGGCGTGTGAGGGTAAGAAAGACACCAATTCCAGAGGGGAGGCTGAAAGTTAAGTCCTGTTTACCTCCAACTGGAGAAGGACCAGTCTAAGCTGTGCTGGGCCATAGGGTGGTGTGATTGGTACCCAAGGTCTCTTACAAATACCCTATAGTTATCATGAGGAAAAGTCTACTTTTGTCCTGGGCTTCAGGGTATCTCCCAAGGATGTGCAGACCAAGATGGCTTCCATATAGACAACAACTGCTTTTATCCAAGTGGCACTTTGTGGAGTGAGCTTCAGCTCTACAGAAAACACAAGACAGAGAGCACCGTGGGTGCTCGCCCATCAGCAGCAGTTCTTTCTTCCAGTAATTCCATCCCATCAAGTCAACTCAACAAATATTTGCCAAATGTCCCCTGGGAACAGGACATTGCATCAGCGTTGATCTGCCAAATGAAGGCAGCGTCCTGCATTTCAGAGCTCTCTCACACAGCACTACCAGCCACTTAAAAACTGGAGGCTGCGAGGAAGTCAGCAACAGGAAGACTGGCCAAGGAACCCTCACCCTTGCTGCCCTACCCAAAGGTCAACTGCTGTGCCCCCCTGCACTGAAAGGGGAGGAGTACCATGATACCACTGGCCAGCCCGGTAGGGATTTTCTGCCAACCAGCTTTTTTAAAGACAAAGAAAGAATCTCTCTAAGGATAAACAATTTAACATGGATCTTTAAATAACCCTAAGAAACAGATGTGACTCTTTATTTCATAAGAGACATAAGAGATAGATTTTGTGGAACAGTATGTTCAAGAATGTGGGCCATTGGCAAAATATTGCTGCAGCTGGTCACATACATTTTAATGCATTTTTTTTTCTGCTTGTTTTTCTACAGTTTGGAAGCACAGAAAGTTGTCAACATAAACTTTATGCTATGAAGATGGCCCCAGTAGAACCCTTAAAATGACACAATTCCCAGAATATTCCTCACAAGCACAACTAAGCAATCTTACTCATTTTTTTAAGGATGCCTGAAGACGAGTCCATTTCTTCATGTGAAAAATGTACATTGCCCTGGCCAAATGGATCACAATGCTTCCCAAGGCTACAGTCTCCTTCTAAAGGAAACTGTGCTCCAGTGCATTAATCCCAATTCAGGCTACACATTAGAATCCCTGGAGAGCTTTGAAAACATGTCACTAACTAAGCCCCACTCCCACAATCTAATTCCAAAATTCTAATTAATCTTGGATGGGGTCTAGTTTCTAAAGCCATCGCAGAAGATTCTGTTTTGCAGACTGGATTGAGAACCACTGTTCTAGACCATTCCATAAGCTGGAGTGACCAAGCTAAATACGATCCCACACTTCCTCCCCCATATGCAATTGATTGGATCAATGTATAACACTTGGCCCAAGGACAGCCAATACCCAAGTTGGCCTGGGTCCTTTGATCTCTGGGTTGGGATCTCTAAGACCATCCCCATAGTTAGAGATTTGCTAGGAGAACTCATGGGATCCAGCACATAGGTAGACTCACAGCTAAGATTTATTACAGTGACAGTAAGGATACACCATCAGATCACAATGGAAAAGGACACAGGCAGAATCTAGAGAAATCCACCCACAGGCCTATGCTCTCCTTCTGTGAGGGGATACACAGGAGCATGCTACTCTCTCCAGCACTGAAAAATGCAGTAACATGTGTATGGTGTTTCTGACTAGGAAAGCTCATTAGAGACTCAGCATTCAACATTTTTACTGGGGGCTGGTCACATCTGCACTCTGCCTATCACGTTCCAAATTCCTGACTTCCAGAAGGAAAGCAGGTATTCAGCATAAATCACATTGTTTATGCAAAAGTCTAGGCACGGAGAACCGCCCTTATCAGTTATGAGAATGGTGGAAACACCCAGACACCAGCCAAGGGCCAATCTTGTAAGCCAGCCCTTCTAGAGATAGTCTCGGGCCTGCTGTGTTAACTCCTTTCTGCACACAGCCCAAAACAGAAGTGATAATGATTAGCTGGACTGATAAATTCTGTCTCAGGAATATGACTTGGGAAACAAGAATAGCCTCAGACTGTTGAGTTTGAGGGGAAAAATAACCAGACACAAAGAAAAACAAAGATAAGGGCATGGCTGAGTCACAGTGGTGGCAACACTCTAGTGAAGAGAACGAAGTCCAGTGCTGAGGATTCAACAAGATAATTCAGCTATTCAAACTCTGTTGGTTCTTCTTTTTCCCAAATGTTGTTCCTCTTCTCTCCCTGAAACCTATCACCCCAACCTCTCCTGGTTTTCCATGTGTTTTTTTGTGTCCCTTAGAGTCACTTTATAAGTTGATCCTCTCTACTTGTGGTTCATCCTCTCTATAAACCTCACTCAGCCAGGGTAAGTCTTGTTAGCTCTTTTAGTTAAAAGATATTAAGCCCACTCATGGCATGGTGCTGACCCAGGACCACCTCAGTCATAGGCAAAGAAAGAGCCACCACCACCAACTTCAAAGAAGAGGGGAACAGCCGTGTGAGTTCATCACCCAGACTAGGCTTCACAAAGCCACAGCGATCATTCTTGGCAATATGCTGCCTTCTACATCAGTTGGACTTTTGGCTGAATTTGGTGATACCTTTGCAGAAATGATTTTGAAGTTTTGGGCGTAAAGACCATGAAGACTTGATCTTCATAGGCCCAGAATTAAAACAACTGATTGAGAACTATAGAAGAGTTCCTAGTTCTACAAACTTCTATCTATGTCTACTTATATCTTAGTTTCACCCACTTAATGTTTAACTGAACACGTATATGGACTTCAAAATATTTTTTTTAAGTAAGCTGTATGCCCAACATGGGGCTTGAACTCATGACCCCAAGATCAAGAGTCACATACTCTACTGACTGAGCCAGCCAGGAACCCCTCAAAATCTTCTTAAACAAGGAAATAATCACATAAATATTTAGTTCAGATGCTGTGAAATTCAGGCTTTTAGGTCAAAGGAGTAAGTCCTTCCTCTATCCGAGGAATACTAGTTTATTCCTTTTCATCCCTCAGTCCATCTTCCCAGTGCTAACACTTTCTGTCACCATTATATATCCCTTCTATCATCAGTGGTTATTGATTCAAATAAATGTTAGAATCTTAGACTTGGAAGAGACATTACAAATCATTTGAAATTCAATCCTCTGGGGCACCTGGGGCCTCAGTCAGTTAAGCGGCTACCTTCAGCTCAGGACATGATCCCAGGGTCCTGGGATCGAGCCCCACGTCAGGCTCCTTGCTCAGTGGGGAGCCTGCTTCTCCCTCTCTCTCTCTCTCTCTCTCTGCCTCTCTCTCTATCTGTGTCAAATAAATAAATAAAATCTTTAAAAAAGAAAAAAAGATATTCAATCCTCTGGTTTTAAAGATGAAAAGCTGTTGGCCCAGTAAGATTTATAGACTTATCCAAGGTCTCACAGATGGCTTGAACCAAAGAAGAATTAGAACTCTAATCTCCTGACTCACAGGAGATTTAATTTATTGCCACTCTAGGGCTCTTCATCCTGGTTTTCTCCTGTGCAATAAAATCTAGGTCCAAAACTGTGGGTAATTTCTGGCTCTTTCTGCAGCATTTATCTTTTCAAAGTCTGTTGTCACTCCCAGAAAATATTAACATTCACAAGGCTGTGGATCTGTGATTGTGCAATAAGTAAATAATACTTCATTCTCCAGTGTGTTAATGTTTACTGACTAAGATCACATGTTCCTAAAGAACAGGAAGGTACTCTCAAATTTTGTTTTTTTGAGTCTCTAAGAACAAGTCAGCACAATGTGTTATTTGCTGGAGTTACACTTAAAAGAGAATTTAACCTTTACTCACTCATTTACTTTTAAGACTATGTCAAGTGACAATATTCAACTCAAAGAAGGTAAAGGTTACCTGCATAACAACTTTACTCGGAAGTTAGGCATCAGTTAATCTATTAGTAATCAATGAAGAAGAACTTAGTTAACCACTATTAAAATCCCAACACTGTTCCAGGGTTAGGTATGATAGAGGGAGGCAAAGCAATACAAACTAAGATACTCTCAGAACATTTAAATGCAGAAAAACATCAATAATGTGACAAGAAATATTTAAAATAATAAGCACTTAGATCATACAGTAAATCTTACAATGTCACAAGAACTCAAGGGTGAGAGAGATCAGCAGATACAGAGCAAGTCCAATTCATATTTTCATATTTTCTGACTTGGAAGTTGTTAGAATAGAGCCCCTGAGATGTAGAAGAAAGCAAGCCATCATTGGTATCCATCTGATTTTTATCTCTAATTCTTTCATGCATATAATGAGTGTTGATTGAGCACATTTTTATGCTAACAATTTGCTAGCCATTGCAAAGGATCCAACCATGGGCATATGCATATTGCTGAAACTCTTAAGCCCTCGGTTTCCTCATCAGTGAAATATGAGAAGTGGACCAGATAATACTAGGTTCCTTCTAGTTTTTATGTTCTGTGAGTCTAAAATCTCCAAGATGAAGAAAGAATTCTTGCTAAGTTCTTACAATCTATTGGAAGCTACAAGATTTGTGTGTGTGAAATATTTAAATAGGAATATCCAATTTTCAGGGGTTCTAGACTTTTTTGTCCTCCTAATACACAGGAGGGTTATAACCTATTTCCTTCAGTGCCTCGGTCAGTATACCTCACAGTGGCTCAGCCACCTCTTTGCACAATTAGGAATCACTGGACTCAATGTTCAAATGAATGGAATAGTTGACAGAGGGACTAATGAGCAGAAATGGTAATAAATAAATAAATAAATAAATAAAAACTTTTCTTCTTTCATTCAAGAGAGACTCAAATACTTACCATGTTCCAGTCATTGTGCTAAGTGCTACAGATTAAAAACAAACAAACCAGAAACACAGCACTTAAGGGACTTGGAGCATTGTAGCCCAGATCAACTACAGGACATGATAGACTACACATATCAGAAAACCTGATGGGCTTAAACACTAAACACCATCGGAGGATGTAACTAAAATCCTAAAAGTACAGCAGGTATCGTAGTTGGTTTCATCTAGGGACTCCAGCTGGCTGGTTTCAAAGAAACTTGGTTCAAGGTTCCCAGTTCCCCCACTGTCTAGCAATGGTAATAAAGCACTTAGCCCATTTATTTTTATCCATTGTCATAATTAAGCTAGTTAACTATGTCCAATAGTTAAGATTTTTCTTAGGGGCGCCTGGGTGGCTCAGTCATTAAGCATCTGCCTTCAGCTCAGGTCATGATCCCAGGGTCTTGGGATCGAGCCCCGAGTCAGCAAGGAGCCTGCTTCTCCCTCTCCTCCCCACTTGTACTCTCTATCTCTCCTTCTCTCTCTCTCTCTCTCTCAAATAAATAAATTAAATAAAAAGAGAAGTTAGGCTGAGAAAGGAAGATAAAATAAAACGGTGGTAAGCTGGAAGAAGACCTTGGGATAACATTGGGATAACAGAGATAAAACTTTTTATTTTGAAAGAAAAGAAACCCGAATATTTGTATATCCTGTGAGGTAGGCTCTTATAGAGTCAATGAAGTTGAAAATACAAGAGAAAAAGAGAATACTGCACATTGCAGAGACGGATACTGAACACTGGTGCAGGAATTTGCCTTGAGCAGATGACACGAAGAAGTGGATTTTAATTATTTCATTTTATTAAATGCTCACTCTGCCAGGCACCAGGCATATTACCTTATTACATCTTCACAACGAACTTAAGAGGCACATACTCTTTTTATCTCCATTCAAGCACCCTCTGTTCAAGTCTAAAACTAAAAATTGTTAAATAACATCTGGTAGGAATAGAACACAAATGTGAACCTGAGTTTCATACCAAAATCTACATCCTAATACCTATGTAAACAGAGGTAAAGAAATGAGAAGAGGTGCAAGTACTGAGACATCTGTAGGTGTTGGGGTAGGAATTTGTGCAAGTTTATGTTGGTTAGAATCCGTATTCGCCATGAAGTATATGAAATTAACTGCAGAGACAGAAGAGTTAGGACAAGGCCTACAGGCTACAGAGGAAGGAATCAAATGGCTGGGGGTAGGGAGGGATGCAATATTCAATGAGAATTTTCCAGAATTAATGAAAGACTTACATTTTCAGATTGAAGAAGCACAATGAAACTAAATTAAATAAGTAAAAATGAATCCACACCTAGACTCATCTGAGTAAAACTGCAGAACATGGTTGATAACGAGATAGACCTTAACAGTAATCAGAACAAGAAGACAGATTATCTACAAAGTAACAATCAGACTAAAGTAGACTTCTCAACAGAAAAAAAACTAAGTCCACAAAATAGAGAGCGTGCTGAGGAAACATGTCAGCTATATTACCATCCAAGTGGAGGAAGAAAATTGAATAAAGAAAGTCTGAGTGTGTGTCCCATACACAATGACTGGCATACTTTTTCAAATAGTTCTTGAAGGGACCCCTGAAGGATGTACTTTGGGAAAAGGAACTGAAACAGAAAGAGTAGGGATCAAAGAGTCAGGTAAGTACTCAGGTAAATACTCATTGGCTCTTTGAAACAAGAACGATGACTGAAGAGGGGGATTTAAATGAGGTAAAATTAAAATATTAAACAAAAAAATGGAAGGTGGGAAGGTTTTGTTCTAAATTCTTTGTTCTAAAGAATTCTAAAGTCATTGTTTTGACTCTTCGGAGGATTTTGTTAACCTAAGAGTAACCATTATAGAAATAAAATTACAATCTCTAATTTCAAAGTGAGAGAACTTCAAAATCGTGGTTGGATATGACTAATTATAGGTGTGATTAATTTCTATAGACAAAAAGAAGGATTGGGCGCCTGGGTGGCTCAGTCAGTTAAGGGTCTGCCATCAGCTGTGGTGGTGATCCCAGGGTCCTGAGATCGAGTTCCTCACGAGACTCTCTGCTCAGCGGGGAGTCTGCTTCTCCCTCTACCCCTCCCCACCCCACACTCCTGTGCTCTCTCATGCGTGCTCTCTCTCAAATAAATAAATAAAATCTTTAAAAAAAAAAAGATCTACAGGAAATATGACAAAATATTAGTATTTGTTAGCTCCATAGGTATGTGTCTAAAAATTACAATTAAGTTGGTTTTGGTTTGATTTTTTTTTGTGAAGAGTAAGATTCTGGTGCTTTTAATTGACAGTTCTTACTTGATCACATACTCCATAATTACTGACCCTTCACTGAATAAGGAAGCTAACCTAGCAGAACTCAGTTTTGTCTAGGCAGGGCCTTCTCTCCTGCAGAAGCAGAAGTAGAGGATATTTTCCTTTCTGTTTCTGTAAGCGCCGCATCCTTGAAGGCCATCTAAACTTTGAGCAGGTGCACCAACCTCCCAGCCACAGTCTTAGCCCGTCCCACCAGGTCCCAGGGACCTCCATGCTCTAGTTGGTAATCATCACTTAGATTCTCCTGGAAGAGTAATCCTAGCCTTTCAAAGTCCTTTCCAAGTCTCTGTCAGTCTACATGTATCATGTTCATAGTCTAATTGGACAATTGTCATAAACTGACACACAGTGTGTCGTCATGATCACAGCCATGCTTTATGTCGGTTATAAAGATAGATGATCGCCGGAGCCAAGCCCAGCTGATCAGGACGATCACAGACATGCTGCTGCCGTCTTTGCCAACATGCTGGGTGTGTCCTCATCCTGCTTGTCAACAATCCCAAGACTGGTCTGGTCCCAACATGTGACCAAGATGAATAATCCATTAGCGGATTGTGATTTTTCAGCTAGGCTTGAACCATGCGCCCCACTGCTAGATCCAGCCATGGAGTTAACTTCTCTGTGCGTTAGTGACATTTTGTGACAGATAATTCTTTGATGTGAGGGACTGTCCTGTGCATCATCACACGTTTAGAAGCATTCCTGGGATCGACCCACAAGTTGCCAGAAGCACCTCGATCCCAATTGCAGCAACTGAAAATGTCTCCAGACATTGCCAATAATCCCTGGAGTGGGGGCAAAATAACTCCCAGGTGAGAAACCCTGTTCTAAAAACTCCATGAGGAGCTGCAAATACAAATGAATTATAGAGTGGTTACCAGAAGAAGGGCGGGTAACCGCAGTGTCCATTGTGATATACAAGCATTATATTTTATGACAAAATTAAGGGTAATGTGTAATCCTTAGACACTAATAATAAGCATGTTACGGAGAAGTTAGAGAATCAAATTAGGTACATATAAAAAGCCACAATGTAAAGAATGAAACCCTATAACACATAGTATGTATGTACTGTTATTTGTACATCATTAGGTCAGATCTGTACATGTTTTGTTTTTCTTACAAGACTTTAAGTTCACTATTGTGTAATATCAGCAACTGCACTCTGTTTGCTTCCTGTTTAGATTGGGGTCGATGGTCGTGAACAAAGATCTGGTAAGTTTAGGGAAATCGGAAGACCATTTGGGGGAACTTTGTTATTTTGTAATAAGGGTCACATTGGGCTTAAACAGCAGAGGAATGTTCTTCCGGGTAGAAGTTCAGGTATTTGAGACAACATGGGTGGTACCTGGTATTTGAAGAGATGAACTCTGGTGTATTTGGGCTGAGGCCCTGAGAAGCCGGCCCACCTGATAGTCTCTGGTCTTCTCACTGGGGTGGATAAAGACACAGTTGGAGTAATAATCTATCTTTCTTGCGGAGGAAGAGCCACAGAAAAATAGATCTATATTTTTATATTGAGGAGGGGAGTAGAAAAGAGAGCAGCCCCTATCCCGGGCCCTACCTACTTGGTGGCCGCTTCTTATTCCAGAGAATTAAGGAAGAGTTTAAGGAAATAACAGTTGTTTATTTCCTGGGAAAATCCAGGTATGATTGCTTCGTAGGTTGTGCTGTGTGGAGGGAGAAGTGAATCGTGAAAGGCCCCGCACTCCCTCCATCCCACTGCAGACCACACCCCGAGACCCTGGGGCCCAGAAAGCGCCCTTTTCATTCCTGCTTCTTGGCATCCTTGGAGGGCGGGTAACCGCAGTGTCTCTATCACCACAGTCAGTTGGTGATAGAGAATGGCAAGCAGGAATGGTGATGTGCCCAGCATGTCAGCGAAGATGGCGAGCGGCCCGTCTGTGGTCTGTGATCATCCTGATCAGCTGGGCTCGGCTCCAGCGATCAGGTATCATTACCACCGCTGTAAAACATGACCGTGATCATGCAGACACACCGTGTATCCGTTTATGTAAAGGCTGCCCATCAAACTGTCTGTTTCACCACAGCCGCAATCCTGTACTCCTTTACAGTATGTGCATCCCATATAACCTCCTGCAAACTATTCTGAATAAAAATCCGGTGAGAACTTTCTCTTCTTTTTTTTTCCTTCTCTTTCTTTTTTTTCCTTTCTTTTCCAGCCTCTGGTGCCCAGCAAGTTTGTTCTGCAAAGGCTTGAAACCCTGCCAATGTATGTCATCTAGAGGGGTTCCTGCCTTCAACACACACTGTCCTGAAGCCAGCCCTGACACAAAACCCTTAGACCCCTGCATTGAGCCTAGAATACTCTGTCCTCCTGGCAAGGTCTGCCTTGGGGTCCATGGTGTCCAACAGATTCTCGTTCAGGTTTCCCTCACCCACCTCACAGAGAGCCAGTGTTGGTCAGTCCCATTCCTTTCTTGTAAGAAGTCCTGATCTCTTTGTGCAACTGGTCTCCCCTTCTCCAGAACTCTGCAAGTTCCAGGCAAGGAAGGGGCTCTCTTTGTCACATCAAAAGTTCAGATCCCATTCCTAGGATATAAGTGCATTCTACTCTCATCTTTGACAATTATGAGGAGGCCACTCCAATGATCTCATTCATAAAAGTGAAACAAATGTCTACACCAAGGTGATTTTCTATCTTTCTATAAATATGGAGTTTGCTCATGTAATATTTCAAAATTCTGCTTCAGCCACTCACCTCCATTATTCAGAATCTCAGTCATACTGAGAGAGCTGAAAGAATTCCAAAGGACATCTACTGATAGGTGGGAGAAATCATGCTGCTTTTGTTTGAATATAGAATGAACATTGTTAGACATCAGACCTTCTAACAGGTCCCAACTCCAGGGAATCCCAAGCTCCCTTTAAGTCATCCTGGCTCCTATCTTACCATAAATGAGTTGAGTCCACTCCTACCTTCTTGGGTACATAAGGTTCCCTGTTCTTCCCCACTTCCAGCTCAGGGCCTCTCAACCAAGGACTTGTCTCCACTTACATGGCTACAAAGGGCGAGTCCAGAGTTTCATAGTTTGGCATTCTTTCCTTGTCTTTCCTGGATGTGACTGAGGAATAAAAACTAGGGAGGAGGCATGCCAGAAAGTGGAAGTTTCTCATTTAGATCTAAAACATCTCCATCCTAGGAGCACCTGGCTGGTTCCATCAGTACAATATGCAACTCTTGATCTCAGGGTCGTCGGGCCCCACATTGGGTGTACAGATTATGTAAAATAATAATAATAATAAATAACATCTCTATCCTAGTAGACAAGCCCTTCACAAACTACCAGTCAGAAAAACTGCCAGTACCTCTGGCATCTAGCCCATTGCCAAGCACACAGTAGACACTTGTTCAATACCGAGTAAATGGTTAAATCTATGCATTCCCATGTGTCTCTGACTTCCGCAAATGTCATCATCCCTTTTGATCACATAATATATTGTATTTCTATATTTGTACTTTAATGGGAAACTCTTAAGGCAAAACAAATCATTATTGCTGTGAAATGCCATGTCTATTTTAATAATAAGATTTCCACATTGGGGGATGTCTGCGTGGCTCAGACGGTTAAGCGCCTGCCTTGGGCTCAGGTCATGATCCCAGGGTCCTGGGATAGAGCCCCACATCGGGCTCCTTGCTCAGAGGGGACCCTACCCTCTCTCTCCCTCTGCCTCTCCCCCTGCTTGTGCTCTCTCTGTCTCTCTCTCTCTCAAATGAATAAATAAAATATTTTTTAAAAATTTAAAAAGAAAAGAAAAAAAAAGATTTCCACATTGGTCACTTTTGCTGTCTGAGGCTGTCCTAGTCAGGGTCATTAATGCTACTAGCTTCCATAACAAACAATCCTAAAACTTCAGTGGCTTAATACAGGAGTTTTATTTCTTTTTTTAAAAAGACTTTATTTATTTGACAGAGAGAGACACAGCGAGAGAAGGAACACAAGCAAGGGGAGTGGCAGAGGGAGAAGCAGGCTTCCCGCCAAGCAGGGAGCCCAATGCGGGGCTCGATCCCAGGACCCTGGAATCATGACCTGAGCCCAAGGCAGACGCTTAACCACTGAGCCACCCAGGTGCCCCAAGCTGTTTTATTTCTAGTGCATTTTGCAATCTGATGCTGGTAAGGTGGCTTTCCCGGGTGGATTTCTTCTAAGCTTTGACTCGGGATACAGGTTCCCTTCCAACAATGGCTCTCCTCCTGAAAAGGAGGAGAGAATTGAAGATCTGCAGATGTTAGGGGCTTGTGTCACTTCTGCTAATGTTCTGTTGACCACAACTAATCGTACAGTCCCAAAGCACCGGGAAAGGCGGTTTCCTTGAGTGCTCGGGAACTGAATGTATGTAGTTTAATGAACACATTGCTCGTTCTATGCCACAAGGGCTGAAGGTGAATTCCATGTTGGGGGCTGAAGACCTCAACATTGTAAGCTTTGCCCTATTTCTCCTATGCATTTCTCCTCGGTGCAGATGGATTCATCATGCATTTCCACTCAGTCAGTGACTTAGAAATAAAAGCTTTTGCTATAATTGGAATAATTACCATAAGAACACTATACAACTAAGATTATTCCATGTGAACAGTCTGGTTTCAAAATCCAGGGGTATATTGCTTATGAGATAAAAACTGTCTAGAGATTTAGTAAATATTTTCTGTTGATGGTGGAAGTGACAGCAAGGATTTCTCGGCCTCATCTCTGGCCGTAGTCCTTTCTATCTCAAAACTCTCCCTACCAAGTCCTGCTACTTTGACCAGTTTTACTCTGCTCAAGTTCTCAATCCTCCTGGGGGAAGTGAATCTACTCAAATTCTCAATCCTCCTGGGGGAAGTGAAGTCAGTTCCACAGCCTCAGGCCAAGCCAGGGTGGGTTTTCTCTGCAAGTCAAGATTTTTGGTGCTAATCCTAACCTTCTAGAGGTGTTCCCACACCTTTTACTCCCATTCCCTATGTACACAGCTCCTCTCCGCTTCTGGAGGAGTAATTTCTTTCTTTCTTTCTTTCTTTCTTTCTTTCTTTCTTTCTTTCTTTCTTTTTTTAAGATTTTATTTATTTGACAGAGAAAGACACAGCGAGAGAGGGAACACAAGCAGGGGGAGTGGGAGAGGGAGAAGCAGGCTTCCCGCAGAGCAGGGAGCCCGATGCGGGGCTCGATCCCAGGACGCTGGGATCATGACCTGAGCCGAAGACAGACGCTTAACAACTGAGCCACCCAGGCGCCCGAATAATTTCTTTCTTTAAAGAAAAAAAGATTTTACTTATTTGACAGAGAGAGAATGAGAGAGAGCACATAAGCAGGGGGAGAGACAGAGGGAGAGGGAGAAGCAGACTTCCACCTGAGCAGGAGGCCTGACATGGGTCTTGATCCCAGGACCTCAGGATCATGACCCGAGCTGAAGGCAGACGCTTAACCGACTGAGCCACCCAGGTGCCCCGAATAATTTCTTTCTTATGTATGGCCCGCTGCAGATCTGCAGGCCTAACTACCATGTCTGTGTGGTGCGGTCAACAGATTGAAGGGGCCCCTTATCATTAGATCTTCAGTGCTTATTAGATGGTCTCCTAATCAACCATTGCCACTGACCTTACCATCTCCAGGAATTTCCAAAAAGAAGAGGATTCTGTTGACAAATTCTTTTTCTCCACTTCCCAGTTAGCTGCTTATACCCATGGCCTCCCTCACCCCAAGTCGGTGATCAAAGGGCCTGGGGGAAATCCAAAGAGGTTATCAGCAGTAGGAGCAATGATGTTTTTCAGCCTTCGCTGGGAACCTGCTGTTGCTAGACACAGTTCTAAGTTTAGCTTTCAGTGGATTATCTCAAGGAATCCTCAGGATGCTTAAGGACTACATCATTTCCTTTTTACAGATGAGGAACCAGAAAATTAAGTAACTTGCCCAAGGAACACACCAACATCATATAGTGGTGTGTGTGGCCGCCACAAAAGGAGACAACCAGGAAAAGGAGGAGGATATTCATTCCCCTATCCTAGCGGTGGGACAACTAAGCAAAAAACAAAAACAAAAACAAAAAAACAATCCATGGGCAGGACAAAACAAGGCCCTGCTTCTCCTCCTTGCCCGCCTCCTTCCCTGGCTCCCCCTGTTGGGGCCCAGAGGTAGGCTCCCCACCTCCTCCCTCGCTGGCAGCCCCAGCTACCTTTCCACTGGCTCTTTTTCAACTCTCGATAGCTAAATGGGTTAACACGATTCAAAGGGAAAAGAGAAGGAAGCTGTGTTTTGGCTTTTAGTCCAAACCACGTTCTTCCATCCAGTTTTTCCATTAGTAATACTGGTACTTTAAATCTCTGATTTTTAAAAAAAAAAAAAAAAAGGGCGCCTGGGTGGCTCAGTTGGTTAAGCGACTGCCTTCGGCTCAGGTCATGATCCTGGAGTCCTGGGATTGAGTCCCACATCAGGCTCCCTGCTTAGCAGGGAGTCTGCTTCTCCTTCTGACCCTTCCTCATCTCATGCTCTCTCTCTATCTCATTCTCTCTCTCAAATAAATAAATAAAATCTTAAAAAAAAAAAAAATGTACCAGTCACACAGTCATGAAAAGAAAATCAGCGAGCCTTAAATGGTCAACATGCTGACTCTGCTTACTCGCTAAGGAATCTCCCAAGACAAAGTACAGACCGTTCATGAACCGTTTCCTCAGGTACATGGTGTGCCTCCTTCTCCCGTCCCCGGTGACAAGGAGGAGGGCCAGCTCTCCTCACCACAAGCAGCCCAGCGGCCAGCGGTGAAAGCAGCCCTTCATAGCCTTGCGTATGCTTACTGGTTTAACGTGTATGTCGTGTTGTTTGCTAACCGTGGGGCCCCTTCCCCCTACATGCCCGCCAGAGGAACTTTCTCTGGTTCACCTCCAGAGTGCACCTCTAAAAAGGGTGCCTCCTCCTTTCTACTGGGTTACTGCAGAACACCTGTTACTTATTTATTTTTATGTTTTTTAGAGACAGAGAGAGCCACAGGGGTTGGGGGGTAGGGACAGAGGGAGAGGGAGAGAGAGAGGGAGAGAGAATCTTAAGCAGGCTCCACGCCCAGTGCAGAGCCAGACACGGGGCTCCATCCTACGACGCTGAGAGCAGGACCTGAGCCAAAATCAAGAGTCAGTCACTCAACCCCCTGAGCCACCCAGGTGCCCTGCAGATACTTTTTAATGCTATTAGCAGAACAGCTTACACTGACAAGGAGACCAGGTTGCCAAATAGCTAAGGGTCAGGGCCTACATTTCCCTGACAGGGTCGTGTCAGAGAAAGAGAGAAAAACATGTTGCATATCAACATCAGATTTTTGGCTCAAAGGCCAAAAAGCCATATTATGTGTAAGGATTCTAATTTCAAGACTGATTTTGAGCTGTCATTTGCTCTGTGCTAAGACAACCACTATCTAGACCATGATTCTAAGCTAGCTCTCGTCTTTATCACGCTTCCCCAGAGTTGCTGACTTGTGTTCTTCTAGAAAGGGGCCATGGCTCGCTCACCATGTGCCGCAGTGCCTGGCACATCGCCGCCGCTGTCATGGACATTCCCCATCTGCCCCTCGCCTCCTCTCCACCTCTCCCCACCCTCCTACACCCTGCTCTGGGTCTGCACCACCCGGGGTTGCTCGCCTTCAGGTGCGGGTCGGTCTCCACCAGTGGAGAACATTGGCAGGAGATGGAGGGAGGGAAGAGGCAGAGATCAGAGCCTCTTTGGACCAGGCAGCAGCCACATTCCTCTGCTGAAGTCTACAAGGGCCATCAAGCAGCGTCTCCTCAGGCTACCGTTCTCACTCAGTTCGGTTCCTTTTCTCATGCCCCCGCCTCTATAAACACTCCCCAGTAAACTCTGTTCACTCAGCCCTTTTCACAAGTTCCCTTTCGTGTGTTTTGTGATCGGGCCCTAACCAATAATAAGGATGCACATAAATATCTACACAAATGCACAGAATTTTCTTCAACATGATATAATTCAGGAAAATACGTAGGTAACAACTTAGGGATGAAAGCTGTCTCAGAGGCCAAAGTCTTCCCAAGAGCACGGCACTTGAAAAGCAGACTTCATCTTGAACCCCAGCTTTGTACTTTGTTAGCTTATGTGGTCACCTCCTGTGACACACACAGACACACACACACCCAGGATGCTTACTTCTTGTCCGAAGAAACAACCCTCTGCACCACCAGAGAAACCCCTTGAGGCTGGAGGACGCCACAGTACCCCCTGGATTTGGGTGGTTCCAGCTCTTTCCATATACTTGTGCACACTCACACAGACACACTCTCACAAATACACACACACTCACATACACATCGCACACTCACACTTTCTCCCCGAGATAGCTCAGAAAGACCAGGTAAAGCGGGATTCCCAGCTTCCGCTAACACTGTGTTGCAGACCCCCCTTGCCTACTACGTGCATCATGTTCCCTAACCTCCAGGGCTGAGAAGGCAGAGGTGACCCAAGACATCACCACAGTTTCTGCTGCAACATGAATAACATTCATTTCAGACAAAAGCCCACCCACAGGCAGTCTTCATTGAAATTATTTTAAAATAAATGACTCATGAAAGATGAAATTATCTTTTGTAAGTTTCTGCCTTGCCCATGGAACTAAAATATAACAGTAACCAAAAAACTGTAGAAGTATTAGACTGAAAATGTTTTTAACAGAAATGGTAAGTTCTTCAAGTGCTTTGCAACTCATGTATCATTCAGTCCCACAAGAGTCCTATCCTGTTCTTGCAAATACCTGTATTTGCAAACACTTTGTCCTTGGCTTCGGGGAACCTATTTGTCCAGAGACGCTAAGGGACACCTCCTTCCATCAACTCAAGACAGAGAAACTCTCTGGTGCTCTTCCAGCTTCAGAGCACTCTGTGGGACCTGGACAAAGTTCTGGATCAGGGGTCAGCTATGAGCTGTGAGTGGCCGACCCTCCCCACAGATAGGCTGGTTCTCCAGCCAGCACAGCGGGTCTGGGTGGACACCAGCAGCATCTATCTACACAGAGTATTTGCAAATTTGGGAGTCGTCGTGTTCCCAACCTGTATCTCTTGTATGTGTGAAGAAATTGAGGTAGTTCTCAAACAGTGGTCCCAAAGTTCCCTGGGAAACTGGGGCTGGGATAAGCAAGCAGAACTTTAGCTTCTCCTGTTATTTCCTTTTTCCTTATTTTACATGGTGATTTCCAGATAAGATTACTACAAATAAGTCATCCCATCAACAAAGGGTTACCCAATTTAAAAAAATGTTTTATAAGGGTGGTGCAGTCAGTTAAGCGTCAGACAAGTGGTTTCGGCTCAGGTCATGATCTCAGGGTCCCGGGATCAAGCCCCGCATCAGGCTCCAAGTTCAGCGTGGAGTCTGCTTGAGATTCTCTCTCCCTTTCTCCCTCTGCCCCTCCCCCCACTCGCTCTCTTTCTCTCTCTGCCCCACCCACTTGTGCTGTCTCTCTCTCTCTAAAATAAATAAGTCTTTAAAAGAGAGAGAGAGGGGCGCCTGGGTGGCTCAGTTGGTTAAGCGACTGCCTTCGGCTCAGGTCATGATCCTGGAGTCCCGGGATCGAGTCCCGCATCGGGCTCCCTGCTCGGCAGGGAGTCTGCTTCTCCCTCTGACCCTCCTCCCTCTCATGCTCTCTGTCTCTCATTCTCTCTCTCGCAAATAAATAAAATCTTAAAAAAAAAAAAAATTTAAAAGAGAGAGAGATTATTTTAAAAAATAAATAATTAAAAAATAAAATAACTACAAAATGTTTTCTAAAAGACTGGAAACCACTGATGCACTACACACGGCCAGTGCCCTGCTATCAGGGTCCTTGTCTATCACTGAGAACTCCAAAGTTTGGACAAGGGTGGAGACAAGATAAGCTTTTGAAAAATATCTGTTGAGAAAAAAACAAACAAAAACTTACTAACCCATTTAATTCTCACAACATCCTATAAAAAAGACAACGCAGGTATTTTCTCCCACACTTAGAAAAGAGGAAACTCAGCTTCAGAGCCTTGACCAAACGCAGGTCGCCTGTGCCCACTTGAGTTTAGTATCAGTGGTTTATCAAGAGTAAATATGCCTGTGTTGTGGGCGGGGGCGGGGGGGGGACGGGGCTGTGATGTGTTCATGCCCTTTCTCCCTACCCTTGTGAAAAGGTGCCCAGAAAAGAATAAACAGCAAAAACGACTTAGAAAATTTGAGTATTGCATGAATTGGAAGATCAACATATCTAAAGTTAATCATTCGGTATAAAATTTTAATAAAAACCTCTGATCCTTGAGGTTTTGAGGGTACCCTCGTGGACCAGTGTGTGGACAGAAATGTCACCCTCTTCACCCGCTTCACTGGGTCTGGGATGCAGGTCCCCTAATCATAATGCTGCAACCTCTTTTACCAGATCCTATTGGTCTGTTAGATTGCCTTTTTCCTCGGCCCCCAGAGTCTCAAACCTCTAAGGTCCAGAATCTACCCTCAGGATGTCCACTCTCCACTCCAGTGAGAAGTGCTCAGCCTCACTTAAGCCTCTGGACTCAGCCCAGCTTCTGTTTCCTCTGGGGAGTCACCTTTCGTCTTCCTCAGTCCACAGAGGTCAAAGAGGAAGCAGAGCTGATGGTCAAGCTGAAAACAGGAAGTGGATGGGCACAAGTCTTAGTCTACCCTGGGGTCAGAAACCAGGAGTCAGTCCCGGGGAAGCCATCTTGGTGAGGAGACCACCAAGCCATTACTTTAAGACCCCTCAGGGCCCAGGCCACCGGCCTCATGTATAATCCAGAAGATAACTGAATGGGGGTGGGGAGGTCTCAGCATCCCTGGATTTGTCACCTCCTCCCCTGCGGAGCTCATGGACTCTCCCTCTCTTCCTTCCACCAGTTTTTACTTTACTCCTGGGCTGCATAGATGCCCACCCAGTATGTGATTTCAGAGGAATCAGAAAACTGCCCCAGCAAGAAACCCACCAATTAGAGGTTCAGTTCAGGGTAAATTACCTTCCTTTACAAAGCTGATTATTAAAGGGAAAAAATAAATTGACAAGAAATCACATGGTGTTGCATTGCCTAGAATACAGAGGAAGGTAGGCTTGGAACTGGCTGGGGGAGGCCATTAGGAAACTTGGACCTTTTGTATGTTGCTCAAGAAGAGAGAAGAAAGGAAAAAATAGAGTTCTTGTCAAGTTAGCAATCACATATATTAAAATTCCACATAAAAACAGTGATGGGAAAACAGGAAAATCTTTGAAGCATTCCATAATTTAAGGCCATCTGTTGATCACACCACAGAGGGAAACAAAACACAACTCAACAAACACAGCAGCCTGATTGGGATGATTTATTTCATCTCGTTGCTTCCTTCCTAACAGCTAGTTGATTTCTACCAGGTTGGGGCATGTGGGAGATAGGACAAGAGGTCACTGTGAAATAGGGTTCAGTCAACATGTCTCCCATTCATTTAAGACAATCATGACTTCAAATATTCTATTAGAGGGCGCCATTGCACACTGAACCTGATTTCAATTCATGTATTAATTTTTAGCTAAGAAAGCAAGGTCATAATTAATAGCCTTGGAAAGGCAATGTTTTTCCTTCAATTGGGAAAACTGGGTTTGAATATTTTCTCTTTTACTAGCCAGGTAACTGGGCAACTCAAACTCTTTGGGCAACAATTTTCTCATAAGCAAATGGTGTAATGCTAGCTGACTAATAGGGTGGTAAAGAATAAGCCGAGTTAGATAACCTATCTCAGGCTGCTGTTAAAAGGCCTGATACTTTATTT
Source organism: Mirounga leonina (assembly GCF_011800145.1). Classification (NCBI taxonomy): domain Eukaryota; kingdom Metazoa; phylum Chordata; class Mammalia; order Carnivora; family Phocidae; genus Mirounga; species Mirounga leonina. Next base: position 7,360,355 of record NW_023270889.1, read on the forward strand.
ACTTTTATTTATTTATTGGTTTAATGCCTGGGACTTTAACAGACCTTCAATAAATGGTAGCTTTTAGTCTTATTTGGGCATTCAAAAAGCAGCCTATGGGCATGGGACACAGGCTTTAGGAAAAAGTTCTACCCAGAGAGTTGTGTAGATGACCTCATCACCCATAAATTAAAGTAATAATCTGCATCTGTTACTTGAGGATGAAATGAGATAGCATATAATATTGCTAGTGCGTGTCCCCCAACACCATAGGTACGCAGTGCCGCTTGCTGTCATCATTAATTAAGCTGTGTTGAGGCATTGCACTTCAGATTGCTGGAGAAAGCTTGAGGGCCCAGGGAACGTGGGAAAGAGGACCTTTCTGAGGAGAAGGCAAAGGCCAGTTTGCTTCCCCTCTTTGGTAATTCTGCAGCCTGCTAAACTCAAGAGCACATGGGGATCCAGATCAAAGGCCAGAGGAGACCAGAGAGCTCAGACCATCACGTCCCTCTTGGCTGTTTTATCAAGTTCTCTCTCAAGCATTTGACCTTCTAAATAAGGACTCAGGGTCAGTAGAAGGAGCACAGAAAGGGACAGGCAAAGTGCAGCAGAGCTGTCCTTGGGACAGAAACAGAAGCCTTGGGAGGCAGCATCCTTGCTGGGAGAGTACAGGTCTAATAATCTTTATACAATGACTCCAAAATTTAAAAAAAAAAAAAAAATGAGACAAGAGGAAGAAAAATAACCCTGAAAATTTATTCAATATCAGATTCTAGCAACTGACCCTTGGTCAACATCCAGAGAGTTAACAGAACAAAACCAAAGCTGCTGAAACAAATGGTCTGGGCACCGTTGACAGATTTTATGCTGGATTTCCATCTGCTGCTCTATCGACCAAGACACATATTCACACATTGTTTTTGAATGATTGTAATCTTAAATTTACTACCCAAAATGCAAAATGAACTCTCTTTGGATGTTTTCTAAAGGGAGGACTGGAAGGGAAAAAACTCATAAATTTTATTTTTAGGACTAAAGCCAACTACTCAAAAATCTGAGTGTTAGACCTAGCAAAAAATAATGTGGCTTCACTATAAAAATTGTGAGTTCAGGGGCACCTAGGTGGCTCAGTCAGTTAAGCATCTGACTCTTGGTTTCAGCTCAGGTCATGATCTCTGGGTCCTGGGATCAAGCCCTGCGTCGGGCTCCACACTGAGCAGGGAGTCTGCTTGAGGATTCTCTCTCTCTCCTTCGCCCTCTGACCCTTCCCATGCTCATGCTCTTTCCCTAAAATAAATAAATAAATCTTTTTAAAAAATTGGTGAATTCAGTGTTTAGCCTTCAATGAGAAAAAAGGAGAGACTATTTGTCCGGATATTTAGCTCTTCTCTGGGATAACACACATCTGGAATCATTAGATGTCAAACATGAAAAAGCACATTATAGGCCTATACTTAGTGAACTGTGTGTTCAGGTCCACTTTCCTACGCCTAAGCACAAAGTGTATGTGTATGTGTGTGGTGCATGTGTGTGTGTTTGTGTGTGTGTGCGCATGCGTGTGTATGTAGCATGTTATGTCAGGGAGAGGCCAACTGACCTCACAAGTGGAAACTTCGATCGAGAAATGCTAATCAAGTATTTTCCCTGCAGAATCCACTGGTCAAGGAGTAACCTCCAGCATGGACTTGACATGAACTCATCTCCCAGAGGTCAAGGCCCTCTCTCTGAGATCGTTTTATGATCTTTAGGTTACCAGGTAGTCGGATATTGGAAGGGAGATAATTCTGGATTACCAGAATTGCTTGATTTGCACCAACTGACCCAGATGAACTTTCAAGAAATAGAAGCATGACCTAAGCCAGGGGCTCTTAATCTGGGATTTCAGATACCCAAGTTTCCTTGAAAGTGGCAATGGAGCCTGAGAAGTTTCTTTAAGATTGTGTTTCAATGTCAACTATACTTCAGTAAAAAATATATATACATATATATTTCAATAAAAATATATATGTATTTTATTGAATATATATATATTTATATATATAAATATATAAATTTAGAATATAATGTAGGCTAAAGTGATTATGTTGAATTTTACTATGCTTAAACAAACATGCCATTTCTTGGTATTCCAATGACATCCATTTGAATTTTTTAGTCCATGCTGTGGTACAAGTGTCCCATATGTTCAAGTTAATTGTATTTTTGCAAGGAAAAATATGCCAAATGTATTTATATGTGTAATTGAAAATATAAATTAGTCATGGGGACACTAAAAAAATTGTATCCCAAAAAAAAACCAAAAAACTCATATTCATTTGCCTACCCTAATGGGACAAATATTTACTAGACTCCCAAGGTTTTTTGTTTGGTGGGGTTTTTTGGTTTTCTCATTTTGTTTTGTTTTGCTTTAGCTAAAATTATGTCAATTCATTTTAGTAATACAGATAATTTGTGATTCAGCAGAAAATCTAATACGTGAAAAAGCCAAACATAAATCAGACTGGGTCCTTACATGATAGAAGTATTTTTTACTTCACTAAAATATTCAGTGTTTAAATATTAGTGTTTTCTTATACATTCATCTTAACTTTTTAATACATACAGAGTCACAGCAAGTTTATAGATATAGTTCTGCCAAGTCCCTCGGGAATGTGTTTTCAGTTAAGTTCTGACACAAATATTTTACCAGACAGCTGGACCAAAGACTGGCTAGCACCCTTTTCAAATGTTGAAAATTTTAATGAGAATAAAATCTAAATCTAATGCTATTCCATCTTCTCATGAGTAAATAAACACCTTCCTCCTCCATTTTTATAGTGATTTTATTTTCAAAAAATTTACATACAAAAAGCTGTACATACATAACTTGATGAGTTTAAGATTTTTATTTATTTATTTATTTATTTATTTATTTATTTATTTGAGACAGAGAGAATTAGAGAGAGAGCACATGAGAGGGGGGAGGGTCAGAGGCAGAAGCAGGCTTCCTGCTGAGCAGGGAGCCCGATGCGGGACTCGATCCAGGGACTCCAGGATCAT
>NW_023270889.1:7363382-7400106 GCF_011800145.1 Mirounga leonina
CCCGATGCGGGACTCGATCCAGGGACTCCAGGATCATGACCTGAGCCGAAGGCAGTTGCTTAACCAACTGAGCCACCCAGGCGCCCAAGATTTTATTTATTTATTCATGAGAGACAGGGAGAGAGAGAGAGAGAGAGGCAGAGGCAGAGAGAAGGAGGCTCCCCGCTGAGCAGGGAGCCCGATGAGGGACTTGACCCCAGGGCCCCAGGATCATGACCTGAGGCGAAGACAGTCGCTTAACCAACTGAGCCACCCAGGTGCCCAAGATTTTATTTATTTATTTGACAGAGAGAGACACAGCGAGAGAGGGAACACAAGCAGGGGGAGTGGGGGAGGGAGAAGCAGGCTCCCGGTGGAGCAGGGAGCCCGATGCGGGGCTCGATCCCAGGACCCTGGGACCATGACCTGAGCCAAAGGCAGACGCTCAACGGCTGAGCCACCCAGGCGCCCCAAATATAGTCATTTTAAACAGTGATATGATTTGCTCAGAACTTTTTCATTTAGATTTCTGTTACATAAAGTAAGGCATACACATAACTTGTAAAAATGTGTACAGAAAGGACAAAGGACATTGATGGAGCAGATGCCTTGCCTCTCGTGCTCCCATAAACCCAGGGTAATTTAGATTTGACTTGAGACCACATCCCCAGCAATGGGATTCTACAAAAAGTGCTGGGGGTTGGCCCAGGGCCAACTCACAGGACTTCAGACTGCTTTTCGTACTTTATTAGGACTGACCCATCACGAAGTGGGAAATTGTCCTGAACAGTAGCTTTCATGTGTTCCACATCTCAGCCAATGATGGTGCAGTCAGTGTAAGCCCCTCCTGCTTAAATGGAGACATCCCATTCATTACTGGCCTTGACCTGCCGAAGGAGTTAGAAACCTTGACTTCCCAGGAGAGAAGATGCCACAGATGGTGGATCTTAACTACTCCCTTTTTTCTGGAGGAGAAACTATTGTGATAGTTTGAAATATATAGCTTAGAAAACTATCAGGGAGAGTGCCTGGGTGGCTCAGTTGGTTAAGCGACTGCCTTCGGCTCAGGTCATGATCCTGGAGTCCCGGGATCGAGTCCCATATCGGGCTCCTTGCTCAGCAGGAAGTCTGCTTCTCCCTCTGACCTTCCCCCCTCTCATGTGCTCTCTCTCTCTCATTCTCTCTCTCAAATAAATAAATAAAATCTTTAAAAAAAAAAAAAAAGAAAGAAAACTATCAGGGAAGCAGTGGTTTCTATTAGCATATATCAATGTAGCTTGTTTTAATGTGTTTAGTAAAGGAAATAAGGAAATGATGTTTCTTTAACCCAAAAAGCACAGTAAGACAGGGTGTGTGTGTATATATGTATATGTATATGTATATGTGTGTATATATATATATATATATATATATATATATATATATATATCATGCTGCATGTACTTCATAGGATAGCAAAGAATCCTGGGTCTTTTCTGGGACTCCACAGTTTAATTCAACAAGATGATTGCTACATAATTCTAAAACAATGCTGATTTATTTAGTATTCCCTTGAAATCAGACCCAGAGTGAAGCACTTGGTACAGGAGTTTATTGGAGAGGTTATCGCAGGAAACAGGAGTAAGCAGGCTTGGGGAGATAGGAAAGGTGGAGGAGTTCACATAAAGGTGTGTTATTGAGGTCCCTGCCATAGACCATTGACGCTCAGTTCTGCTGGGACATCTGAGTAGCGTAGTGGGCAGAATTTTCCCTTCAGTGGTTCTCCTGAAAGATAGAGGGTGGAATAAATACTATGATAGGATTCCCCAAGGGTTGTCCCAGGCCTTTAACTCTTTAGCACTTCTGAGCTGCACTCAGCAGGAGCCAGACAAGCTCTGGGGCATAGGAGAAAGCCCGGGTAGAATATGGAAAGACATAAGGCCAGAGCCAAAAATGAGTCATACCTGCCCATCACAGCTGCCCCTGAAATCAGAGGTGTGCTGAGAGGATATGATGGTGACCCAGAGGCTTTACCACAGAGTGAAACACTTATATACCTGCCATTTGAATGTGTAAGCTCAACAGATTCACAAGTTCTCTTTAGAACAATAGAGAATCTCCTCTTTTGGCCAAAATATAATTTTGTTTGTGTTGATCATAAGGGTTCTCAACAACTGCTCTTAATTCCTTTAAAAAAAATAAAATATTTTCCCAATTTTAAACATAATGCTTGCTATACTAGATGCTCATTATAGATAAGTTTAACTCTTGACAAACTGGAACCAACCTAATTATCAGACAACAAAAAATGGTGTCTGTGGTTGGCAGCCTCTAAGATGGCCCCCAATGATCTCCACCTCCTGGTGGTCACAGCTCTGTGTAGCCTCTTCACATTGCCCCAGGGTGGGTCTATGTGAACCAACAGAATGAAGCAAATGTGATGATATTTCATGTCCAAGATTAAGTTATAAAAAAAATTGTAACTTTCTTCTCTCCCTCCCCATAGCCCCTCCTCCTCGTCCCCCCACACACCCCTACATCCACCCCACCACCTTTTAGTCTTCTTTCATGGATCTCTCACTTGGGGGAAGCCATGTTATCATCAGCCCTGTGGAGAGGTCCACTTGATGAGGAAACAAAGTCCCTAGCCAACAGCCATGGGAGTGAGCTTGGAAGAGGATCTTCCAGCCCCAGTCAAGTTTTCAAAGACTAGCTCCAGTGGACAGCTGGAATGCAACCTCATGACAGACCCTGGACCAGAACTACCTAATTGAGCCACTCTGAGAATACTGACCTTCAGGAACTGTGAGAAAATATATATATTTTTTGTTTTGTTTTGTTTTAAGCTGCTAAATTTTGAGGTAATTTGTAACACAACAATAGATAACTAATACAGTGTCCATATAAAGTAGAACATTATGTGGCAATAAAATAACAGATTTTCAAAGAATACTTGATGACATGAAATGTGATGAGTATACTATATTAAGTGAAAATAGTGGGAAGCAGATCCATCTGTGCAGTGTGTGTTGCATATCTGTGGGTTTCCTCTGATCAGCAAATGTCCTTCCCCTCCTTCTGCTAATAGAACTTCCCCTTCTCATAGAGAAACAATTGCACGTGCTGTTGTTGTTGTTGTTGTTGGGGTTTTTTTGAAGTTTTATTTATTTATTTGACACAGAGAGAGAGATAGTGAGAGCAGGAACACAAGCAGGGGGAGTGGGAGAGGGAGAAGCAGACCCCCCACTGAACAGGGAGCCCCATTCAGGACTCGATCCCAGGACCCTGGGATCCTGACCTGAGCAGAAGGCACACGCTTAACGACTGAGCCACCCAGGCGCCCAACAATTGCACGTATTTTAAGTCGTGCTGACTTCAACCTGTGCAGGTCAAAGAAATGAATCTGATCAAATCTAAGTACCTGAATCCCTTGGCACAACATGAAAGGCAGGCTAATGAGGACAATTCCTGGAACTTTTCTTCCAGGAGTTGTTAAAGTAGAGAAGGAGGCATCAGACACCCTGGCTTGAGTATTCTTGACGTCAGTCAGCCTTGGACTTCTCAGTTATGAGTTAATAAACTCTTTTTGCTCAAGGTAATTAGGGTTTGGGTTCTGTCATGAATGATACATAATATTATCCCAAATTTTTATAAAAATAAATAAATAAAATTATCTGCAAACAGGTAACATAGTGGACTCTGCCAAATGTTAACAGTGGTTCTATCTAGATTTGTGGTTTCAGATTTTTTTAAAGATTTCATTTATTTATTTGCAAGAGAGAGACTGAGAGAGAGAGAGCCAAGAACAAGCAGGAGGAGGGGCAGAAGGAGAGAGAGAAGCAGACTCCCAACTGAGCAGGGAGCCTGATGTGGGGCTTAATCCCAGGACCCCAGGATCATGACCCGAGTCGAAGGCAGACACTTAACCGACTGAGCCAGCCAGGTGTCCCATGATTTCAAATTAGTGAACTTGCTACATCAGAAATTTTTAAAACACAGTCTTGGAGCACTTGAGTGGCTCAGTCAGTTAAGCGTCTGCCTTTGGCTCAGGTCAGATCCTGAGGTCCTGGGACGGAGCCCCATGTCCAGCTCCCTGCTCAGCAGGGAGCCTGCTTCTCCCTCTCCCTCTTCCCCTCTCCCCCACTTGTGCTCTCTCTCTCTCTCAAATCAATAAAAATCTTTAAAAAAGAAAAATTGAAACATATTCTCAGGCCTTACACTTGGAAACTTTGACTCAGCAGTTCTGGATTAGAGACCAGAAATATGTATTCTTAACAATCTCTCCATATAATGACAAACAATCACACTGGAAACCACTGAGCCTAACTGAGATCATAAGTGAATATTTCTATTCCTCTAAGCATAATTTCTAATTTTATAATGAATGGGTAGTATTTGGATAATGAGTACATTTCTTAAAAGTACAATCGTTAGGGGTGCCTGGGTGGCTCAGTCGTTGAGCGTCTGCCTTCAGCTCGGGTCATGATCCCGGGGTCCTGGGACTGAGCCCCGCATCAGGCTCCCTGCTCAGCGGGAAGCCTGCTTCTCCCTGTCCCACTTGCCCTGCTTGTGCTCCCTCTCTCGCTGTGTCTCTCTCTGTCAAATAAATAAAATCTTTAAAAAAAAAAAAAAAGTACAATCGTTAGTAATTTAGAACACTAATTATCATATTGATTCTCAAGGAAGATACTACCCAAGTTTCAACCAGGGTTTCAGGGTTACATTTCTTCCTGAAATAGACCATTAACCTTTAACACAACACCTCTATTGCCACTGCCAAGCTCAGTGTCCACACCAGGAAGGGACAGATGGAAGGGTCAATGGAATGGAAAAGACATAGGCTGGCAGAAGGAGAAGTGGATTCCTGACAGGCTAGAGCAACTCTTCAGGGTGAAGTGGATGCTGAGTGCCTAGGGGTTGGGAGTCCAGATCCAATCCAAGAGATGCAATGTCCAGGAGGCACCAAGACATTTACTGGGGACACAAGCCTGAAGCATGGCTGTGTCCTAAAGGCCCGAGGATGAGAAGAAGATTGGGAAGAGTCCTCCGCAGAGGACCCGGGAGGAGAATCGGGACTCTCAGCACCAGGGAACGGAGCCCGGACTCTGCATGCCGTTCAAGGGCAAAAGAGTAACTGTAAAGTGGGAGCCTAGGTTTCAGAGCAAGTAGAGTCCTAAGTAGATTATAAATGTAGTCATTCAGGCAAAGGGGCTGGGTTGGGCAAGATGCTGAGCTGGTATGAAATAGGGGCTTCGATTCAGGAACAAACAGAAGGCTGGTGAGAGGAACAGGGCACAATGTCTGAGCAGGACCCGCTGCCAGGTCAAAATGGTGCTCAGCCACTATGCGGTGGCCCAGGGATCCTAAACTTCCCTAGGATATTTTGGAGGGCCTCAGGCAAGCACGCATGAGCAGTGGGAGCCAAGTGAGTTTAAGTCCGCACGGACAGAAGGATTTGGGGGGCGGGCGTTGAATAGATGGAATCAATACTACTTTAGTGAAGGGGGGTGCAGCTGGGGCTCGAGTGGATAAGAAATTAGCAGCTCCTGGTGACTCAAATGGGAAATGTGGAGGATTGGGCTCAGAGACATAACCAGAGGGGGGAGGCCTCTCCCCAAACACCATGAGGACTTTGATGGTTTCAGTTTCCATTGGAAGCAGCAATAGGTGTTTCTGAATTGAGGCAAGGCCTCTTCCACCGTAAAGGCCATTAACTCCTAAGGCCATGTTAAGGACTGCATTATACAGAAAACCCTCTGCATGTTTTTAATTGAGTTTAGGCATGCAGCTGACCGACAGCTTACACAGCCCCTTTGCAATGTGCATGTGTCCCCTTTTAGGCTCCAGCTCTGAAGGAGGAACAGAAATCTTGCAATCTGCCTCCCCTAGATCTAGAGTGGACATTTAAGGCCGTACTAACTGCACAAATCAAAAGGAGCAAATTCCCTCAGGGAATTCCAGGTCCCTACATCTGGCCCAGGCCAGATCCCAGCTCCCAAAGCTTGCTTTGGGACATCTCTTTGAAATGTAAACATGAGCCACAGTCTCTGGGGAAGGAAGAGCCCAACTTTGGTGGTGCCTTGCATTAAATTGTAAAACTCCTGTCAGGAAGACAGGAGAAGCTTGTTTCTACTTTTGTTTTCATTTTTTGTTTGTTTGTTTGTTTGTTAAGATTTTATTTATTTATTTGACAGAGAGAGAGCAAGAGAGCACAAGCAGGGGAGGGGCAGAGGCAGAGAGAGAAGCAGACTTCCCACTGAGCAGGGAGCCTGATGCGGGGCTCGATCCCAGGACCCTGGGATCATGACCTGAGCCAAAGGCAGATGCTTAGTGACTGAGCCACCCAGGCACCTCCTTTGGATAAAGCCCATGAGCTAACACCGATGGTTATCCTGATTACCAGATGAATTTAGGATGGACTGTGTGTGACAGATGGAGCTAACTCTTCTTACTTGAGGACTAGTTATTATCCAGACAACATGTATGTAACGGGCTCTATCGGCTTGACTAAATAAAAGGACAGATTTCCTTCTGTCTTTGCAATCCCTCGGATTGCTAGTGTTGCTCACTGAATTCTGGTTTAATGCTTATTCAATAATAAAATTGTTTTTCTTTCTCTCCTATTTTTGTGGAGAGGTTTTCTAGCATCAGGGAGCAAGAATTCCTGTCCGCTCAAAGGTCCTTCCAGCCCAACTAAGAATCAAATAGACATGAGGCAGATCAACAGGAGATCAAATTCAACAGCGTACATAGGGGGAATCCACATAGACATGGAGATTCCAAAGACGGTCAGGAAAATGAGGTATAAATGTCATCCTGAACTAAAGAGAGCGGTAAGGGCCTGGAACCTCAGAGGACAGGAATGCACTTCACGGGGCAATAAGAAGAGATGTTTGGTAATTAGTTGTTTGCCCTGCCGTACAGATGAGTCAGTCAGATAAAATTTATCTCTGCTAATAACCCTTATTCTGGGCAAGACCCTCAATTTAGATTCTTCTGTGTAGCCTAAGGGAGGGGAGAAGTTTCTCTTGAGCCAGCAAGGACTTGACTACCTTTGGGTCAAAATGATCCACCTGCCCAGTGGCACATGGGAGGTAGGGGTGCTGTCCCGAACCCCTTGGCTAGCTTGGGAGATTTGGTTTCTAATCATATTTCCTCAACAGCAATTATGCCTGCACACGTGAGCAGTAATTACCACACCTACCTCAGGGAGAATCACGTACCCCAAGACACCCGTTGCTATGCACCACTGAAGTGGAATTTTTTTTTTTTTAAAGATTTTATTTATTTATTTGAGAGAGAGAATGAGAGACAGAGAGCACGAGAGGGAAGAGGGTCAGAGGGAGAAGCAGACCCCCCGCTGAGCAGGGAGCCCGATGCGGGACTCGACCCCGGGACTCCAGGATCATGACCTGAGCCGAAGGCAGTCGCCCAACCAACTGAGCCACCCAGGCGCCCCATGAAGTGGAATTTGATCTGCAGAGAATACAGTGTCTCATAGACACACACACACACACACACACACACACACCCCGTAAACATTATCAGGGAGCCATCAGGCTGCACAACTGTGTTACCCTCTACCAAGTTTCCATGAAACTTGAGGATAGTGGCAGGAGATTAAAATGTTAGAGTAGGTATGCTGCGGACAGCAGAGCTTTTCTAACGTACAAATTCTGGGTTGTCTGGAGGGATAAATTAAATTAGAAAATAATATGTTTTATGGTTTCACTTATTTGTGGAACATAAGGAATAGCATGGAGGACATTAGGAGAAGGAAGGGAAAAATGAAGGGGGGAATTGGAGGGAGAGATGAACCATGAGAGACTATGGACTCTGAGAAACAAACAGGGTTTTAGAGGGGAGGGGGGAGGGGGGATTGGTTAGCCCGGTGATGGGTATTAAGGAGGACACGTACTGCATGGAGCACTGGATGTTATACGAAAACAATGGATCGTGGATCACCACATCAAAAACCAATGATGTATTGTATGGTGACTAACATAACATAATAAAATTTTAAAAAAAGAAAATAACTTGTTTGTTATAGAAACGTTTTGAAAATAATAGAAAGATGTCTATGACTCATGGACAGCCACTATTAACACTTAGATGCAAATCTTTCCAATCTTCTCTCATAGTTTGGGTTTTGTTTTGTTTTTATTTTTTATTTTTTAAAGATTTTATTTATTTATTTATGAGAGAGAGAGAGAGAAACAGCATGAGAGGGGAGAGGGTCAGAGGGAGAAGCAGGCTCCCCACTGAGCTGGGAGCCTGATGTGGGACTCGATCCCAGGGCTCTGGGATCATGACCTGAGCTGAAGGCAGTTGCTTAACCAACTGAGCCACCCAGGCGCCCTGTTTTTATTTTTTTTTAAGACTTTTTTTTAAGTAATCCCTACACCCAATGTGGGGCTCAAACTCATAACCTTGAGATCAAGAGTTGCATGCTCTCCTGATTGAGCCAGCCAGGCACCCCGGGCTTGTCTTTTTGTTGTTTGTTGTATAGTTGTCATCAGATTGTATACAAGTGTGTACCTAGCTTTTTTTTTTACTAAATATTGACATGAGCCTTTTTTCATGTATCCAAAACCTCATTGTATCTGTTTGAAAATCCATTGAGTGGATGTAATTATTTAACTATTCCCCCACTAGGGAATACTTGAATTATTTCTAATTCTGGTATTTTTTAATACCAGATATTAAACTGACAAGAAAATCTGCATTGCCTAAAGCTAAATCTTGGCATATATTTACATAAGTCAGGCAATTTTCTTTCTTTTTTTTTTTTCTAGTAAAGGGAGTACGTTTAGCATGTTTCTTGTATTCTCTCTTTATTCTTGAGAAGTGCATGGTCATTCCCTTAGACATGTTCTCAGGGTTCACAAGCTCGTTCTTCACAAATTTGACTTATGACCAAGACAACCTGGTATTGCGATTAGATTTTAAAACTCATTTTAGGGGCGCCTGGGTGGCTCAGTCGTTAAGCATCTGCCTTTGGCCCAGGTCATGATCCCAGGGTCCTGGGATCCGCATCAGGCTCCCTGGAGACCTGAATCAGGCTCCCTGCTTGGCAGAAACCCTGCCTCTCCCTCTCCCTCTCCCACTCCCCCTGCTTGTGTTCCATCTCTCACTGTGTGTCTCTCTCTGTCAAATGAATCAAATCTTTAAAAAAATAATAATAATAAATAAAACTCATTTTAGGGAACTCCAAATTTGCTATCTCCAGTAGATGTCAGCTCTAAAACAGCCCGCCCAACCAACTTTCCCCCTGCTGGTGAATCACCTGGGAATCTTGTTAAAATGTTAATTCTAACTCAGTAGGTCGGTCGTCTAATTAGCAGCCGAGGCATGCCTGTGTTGGCTCGTGAACACACTGGGAGAAGCCAGGCTCTCAAGCCGCGCTTCTTAGCCTCAGCGCCTCACGCTGCAGTTGGCTGGGGGCTTTGTGAGCACAGGATGTGATGTCTGCAGCCTGGCTGTAGGAACTTTTAAAGCTCCTCTGGATAATTCTACTGTGCAGCTAAGGTTGAGAACCCCAGCTCTATTCACACTACAGCTTCAAAATCTACTCAGCATAGAGCTAGGAACTGTTAAGGAAATGGAACTTTAGCTATTGTCTTGTCCTGCCCAAGCTGTCATTTTTTTTTTTAAAGATTTTATTTATTTATTTGAGAGAGAGAGAATGAGAGAGAGCACATGAGAGGGGGGAGGGTCCGAGGGAGAAGCAGACTCCCTGCCGAGCAGGGAGCCCGATGCGGGACTCGATCCAGGGACTCCAGGATCAAGACCTGAGCCGAAGGCAGTCGCTTAACCAACTGAGCCACCCAGGCGCCCCAACCAAGCTGTCATTTTATAGGTGACACAACTTAGGCCCAAAGAGAACACACTCAATCAAGGTCTCACCGTGATTTTAGTTTAATACAATTTCCACAATGACACAAGATAACTGGGATAGTCTATTCTCATACAGATGCTTTAATCATACTCTCTGATGGGATTCTTATGACCTCAGATGAGGTCAGTCCACATTAACTTACTTTTCGTGTCTGATGAGGGTATGGAGGGCCTGCTTCTACAACTTCTTCAAAAACAAGGCAGAGAAGGGAAAGAGATGGAGGGAATAGCACCAGTAGGTCCTCCCTTATTATCCTCTCTTGAGAAAGAGACACATGGATGTGCACTTTGTCCTTGTACTCACCCAGCACATAGCGCCACTGTCCTGTCATAGTCCATAGACCTCAAAACCATGCATCAGCTGCTTAGACCCCAATTTCACCAATAACTGGGAGATAACACATATGGGGTTGCTGAAGGCCCCCCAGTGAGAAGTTCATTATGAGGGGCACATGGTTGGCTCAGTTTGTGGAGTATGCGACTCTTGATCTTGGTGTTATGGGTTTGAGCCCCATGTTGGGTGTAGAGATTACTTAAAAATAAAATCTTTTAGAAAAAAATTCACTCTGAAACTTCAGGACAAAAGGGAGATCTGCTAAGCCCAATATGCCCAGCAGTGTTGTTTATGCTGTCCCAGCCAAGGGCTCCATCCCTCCTGGCCAAGCAAAGTTCTCAGGCAAAAGTCTCCTCTGAGCGCCCCTGCCAGGTACAGGGGGCAAGCTCTGTCCAGCCAGTCCTGAGCTCTGAAACCAGAACCATGCTGCAATACCTCTCATCATAAGCAGACAAATATCCCTCCTTAGGCCCCTCATCCCCCTCAAACCGCTGCTTCTTTTCTCGGCTTTCCCTTACCACAACCCTTCTAAATAGTGTGCTCTCTACTTACATTTCTACCTTCTTTTCATTGTGGTTTCAACCCACATCGATTAAGTGGTCACCCCTACCATTCCCCTGAACTTGATCTTGTTCAGATACCCCCTTCTTCTTCCAACATCTCAGGGATCAGTCTTCAACCCTCTTGTCAATATACTTCCCTCCCCTTAGATGGTCTCACTCAGAACCAGGGCTTTACATACATCTAGATAATGAAGAATCTCAAACCCACATCTTTACCCCTGATCTGTCCCCTGAACTCCTGCCTCATGTCTCCAGCTACCTGTGTTTGGTGAACCCCTCACCCTGGTCAGCTCTCTCTCCAGCCTTACTCAATTCAATAAATGGCCCAAAGATTCACCCGGGTGTTCAGAATCAAAATATGAGATCTTTTTTTTCCCCCTTTTTCATGCCCCACATCTAATTCATCAGAAATTTCCATTCACTCTACCTTTAAAATTTATTTCAAATTCACCACACTTCACCACCCCCACTGCTACCATCTAGACCAAAGAAACCATCCTTGTCCACCTATGTGACAGCAACAATTTTCCACCCATACTCCCTGATTCCTTTTTCATTCCTCAGTGGTCAGATCTTCAGATAGAAAGCATAAGTTAGATCTTATCTCACCCTTGCTTCGATGGCTTCTTATAACATTTTGAATAAACCCAAACTCCTTATCACATCCATAAGGTAGAGAATATCTGGCTCTTGCTTATTTCTTCATCTTTATCTCCTTTCACTCTTTGCCTTATTCCCTTCAGTTTGGCCAAAATGACCTGCTTGCTTTTCTTAGGGTGAGCCAAGTTCACTCTTATGTTGGTTGGCCTGTTTGTCTAGAACATTCTTCTTCCTAGACACACACAGGATTCATAGTCTCCCATAGTTCCGATCTCTGCTCAAATGTCACATTCCAAGAGAGGTTTTTCCTGACTCCTCTATCTTAAATCACCACCCCTCTGTCTTCTTACTCTCCATCCTATTCACATGTTTTTATATTCCTTCTTACTTTTCCTGACACTATCTGATACATGTATTTGTTTATTGTTCTTTCTCTCCTGCTAGAAAATATGAGCTCCATGTGGGCAGGGAGATATTGAATTGTTAAATTCTACATGCCCAGCACCTAGGACTGGGCCTGGCACCTAGTATGTGCTCAATAAATACCAGGGCAAGTGACTGGAAGACTACCACCAGGTGCAGGTGAAGACTCAGAAGATAGATCCCGGAGAGAAATGAACTCCCAGGCAACAAGTCATGAACGGATCTCCCCCTCTGATTTTCAAAAATGTTGTCCTTTTACTGAAGTTTCACTTGGGAACTTCCAGTGAAATGTGCTTTAAACCAGTCTCTGAATGGTGGCCACAAGCCAAGACTTCACATATGCTTTTCAGAGAATAACAGGAAATAGGAAGAAGCAGTCAGGTGACCAGTGTCAGAACAGCTCAGTAACAAAGGGCACACAGGAACTTGGAGAGCTGTCAAATCGAAGAAAACCAGATGAGCTAAGATTCCAGGGAAAAGAGAAGTGTTCAGAGATGTGCTGACAATGTCAGCCACCCCCCCACACCCACACACACGCACAAACACCCCACAAGGGATTTATCAATCCTGAGTGGAGACAACAGGCTTGACCTTGGCCCAGGCCAATTCTGCAGGAAACTAGAAGGACTAAACGGCAAATGGAAAACTTGATAAACCTCAAATAAACCTTTTGAAGGAAAATAAACCTTTTCTCCCTAGGTGACATTTGCTAAGTTCTGGGGCTATATGAGAGGCTGAGGAGCTATCCAGAAAGCTTCTAGAAGGCAGAGTGTTTTATCCCTTTCAGGAAACAAGACCCATGAGCAGGGAAGGCCAGTCTCGAGCCCATGGCCACTCTCTCCCTTCAGAGACCTGACAGGAAAGGCATAGAGTAGGAGGCTCTAGAGCTGGGATGAGAACTTCTGAAGAACACAGCAGGATCTCCTCAGTCTTTTGGGGCTGATGATAGAGATTAGCATGTCCCTCAATGAAAAGGACAGAATGACCCTCCTGTGAAAGGGCAGCAAAGACAGACTGCAACCCAGCCTCAACTTTCCTCAAACCCTGATAAGCCTTCATCCTATCTGCCCTCTCTGGTGGAAGATCACATCATACGGAGGCTTCACCTATCTTTTTTTCATGTTTTCTGGATACAATGAAATGATATGTAACAAGGCAAGTCCATAATTAAGTGGGGAAAAAAAGATAATAGAACTAAATGATCAAGATGATCAAGATATTGATGCTAACCAAAAAAGGGAAACCTGTAAAATTAATAATATCTATTAGATTAAATAAGTCTAGTTTGAATATTTTTATCCCTTATGTAATCACTAAAAGAATAGTAAAATTATGTATGACCAATAAGTCAACAGAAGAAAACAGTGGAAGTATAAAAATGTTTGGATATTCCAAACGATAAAAAAAGGAGAAATGGAACTAAATCTATGGGCCAAATAGAAAACAAATATTAGGATTGTAGATATAAACCCAATTATATCAAGTTATATCAGTTCATCACCAAGGCCTAACTATTTTATGTGTTATATACTCTGTGGCCTCTTCTCTACCCCAATACTATGGCCCAAATTCAAATCTGCAATAACCTATCACCTAGACTATTTCAATAAATCCCTAACAATTTTCCTTATTTCTGCTATGGCCTCCTTCAATCCATCCTCCTTAGAAATGTCACCATGGTTTTTTATTTGATTTTGAGCATGCCCTTCTTCTGCTTAAAATGTTTCAGTGGCTCGTATTAACTTAAGGAAGACATCGCGAAATGAGTATTTGCTGAATAGTCCGCCTTCTGGAAAAATAAGAGGGTGCAAAGGCTCCACCTGGTGGCAGCACGGAAGAGCTGTTGGACGGCCTTGAGACCAGCAGGGAAGTGGACAATGTGACTTGTTTTCACTCTTGCCTTCTTCTTCCAGGAGATCATGATTACCTGCCTTGAAAAAAGAATCTGTAGCTGGTTGGACCTGAACTTCTTACAGGCAGAGTGAGAATATTTTTGTTCCCAAGGAAGAAAAGGGAAGCCCCATATTGTGTTTTGGGAGCTGCATACATTGGGAAGGTATGAGTGGACCTAAGTGGGAAAAGGGGTAAAGTTTTAAGACACAAACTTATGCATCTTCTTAGATACCCCCAGCTACCACACTTTTCCCCTTCTTGGTTGCCATGCCACTTTGGGTCTTGGGTGAAACACTGGCCCACCAACTATGGTCTCTAACATCCTGAAAAGCCTGGTAGCCAGGATGAAGCAACCCAAAATGTAAGAGTCAGCTCCCCTAAAGGTAAAATGGGACCAATGAAAAATGGACGCTTCAGGGAGCCAGGCAAATAAGCTACTTCTTCTTTCTTTCTTCAGCAAACTATCCAAGGCATGGTTTCTCCTTGCAAGTCCTGAGCCAAGTCGCCACCCTTCCCGGGTCCCAGTGAAGGCACAGGCAGCACAATTATGTCCCACTGCCTTGCTTAAAGTCTCCTCCTTTCCTCACTTTCTTTCTTCCCTGGCAATCACCAGGGCTGGCATAACCCAAATGAACTGTTGGCACCTGGACTGGAGAGCTGTGGCCAGGAGCACTCCCTCGCCAGCCGCACTCCTTGTAGTGGGAGCCTCAGGGAAGGTCCTGTGGGGAAGAGAGCAGGCATGTCCCCACAGGCACTGGCCTCGGCCTCCTGGGAGCTTCCCAAGGCATCAGTCGCTCATACCCTCTGTGGTGTCAAGCCTCTCCCCCACGGCCTTTGGATCCGTGGGCTGAAGGCTGTAGGCTGGTGCTCGAGACACTCTGGGCAGCGTTCACAGTTTTCCATGAACAAACATCCACATCCTGAGCTGTTCCAGCATGACAGGCCACAGAAATTGTCCAACCGAGTCCAAGGACAATTCAGGGCTGTGATGAAAGGGGTCACCCAGCTTGGGCTGGTAAGGCAGCAACCATGGCCCCAAATGTTCCTGGAAGCAGGCTAATAACACTTGAGGCGCTATCTCCAGCCCCTGCAGAATTCCAAGTCTGTTTTCTACAGGAAACACGTGGGTGTGCCTCAGTCTCCAGGCCTAAAGAAGCAGTGTGTCTGGGCTAAGAGATAAGGTGAAGTTTGCTCCAGAACTCTGAGGGTGTCAGAAATCAATAAAGGGCAGAATGGTTGGTGCTGGCATTAATCTTTGGTGACCTTGATTCAAAATGCCAGAATTGATAGAATTGAGGAGGACATTGGACCATGCTGGGTGATGTCAAGTTGAATTGATTGTAGTATGGTTTGGAGCAGAAGTGGAGTTAGACCAACTTCAGTAGAGGACCTAGTGAAAAAGGGTCCTTCAGGGGCCATTATAGCTTCCACCCATCATGGGAAGTCTGCTCTAGAATGTTTCTGGTGTCTCCTTCTTATGGCCTCTCTTCCGGGTAGGAATTGTCTGGTTTTATGGGCAAGGTTCAGTTCACAGTACTAGTTAGTGCTGGGGCAGGTGTGGAATTCAGATCTCCAAGGAGCCTTATGCCGGAAGGGTGGCAGGGAGCAGTGGGGAGAGGAAAGAGAGAGGCTAGTGGGAAAAACACTAGTCCCTCCAAGATAAGTTTACATCTCCCTATTTTCATCTTCTACTTTTGAACATCCCAATCTATAGGGAAAGATTATTTTGTATGTGCAAGTAAGCAAATAAAGTACAAGATCATTGGCTCTAAGATTCAGACTCTCTGGGTGCAAATATGGGTCCCAACATTTATTAACTTTGTGTCAATATCACCTCTAAATCCTTAGGTTTTTCACCTGCAAAGTGAGGCCAGTAAGAGTACCTGCCTCAGAGAGTTAATAATAGTACGACAGAAAAGTGCTTTCCAAAGTGCCTCGTACAAAGAAAGCACTCAATTAATGTCTATTGCTTCCATTGCTATTCTTTTTTTTTAAAACTTCCATTGCTATTCTTTAAGGTAACAACTAGCCACCAATGAAGAATAAATACCAAAAAAAAAAAAAAAGTGTTTTAGTATGTTCTTGTGGTGAAAGGATAATTTGGACTCTGTAAATCAAATATACCATGGAATTTCTTTGTAATTCTTATAGTCAATTCCTGAGCCTCTGTTTTCAGAAACATTGGTGGAAACAAATACAGTTTTCCTCCATTTAGCATATAGGTTGATCATGCCTTTGTTTCTATGTTTAATAGACTAGTTCTGTTCATTAAACAACTAACTCTGTCCATTAAACACAGTCTAATTCCATTAACAGACATTGAGAGTCTACTTTGTGCTAGGCTCTTTGCTGAATGCTGGGCACACACAAAAATGAGAGGATGAGGCCTGGCTCCCAGCCTCCTTACACTCTTAGTCTAGTTGGAGAGCTAGACAAGTAACAACAGGACCCCATAAAGTTGACTTGAGCACCAGAAAGATCATGCTGAATGCTCATGATATCTTCTATAACAGCTCACATATGATGATGTACTGAGGTGAAATACTAAAAGATATTTCTTAAACCCAAGAATTTAGAAAACAGAAGGAATCAGAGAAGGCATTGTAGACCCCACAAAATGGCAGCGACTAGAAGCTTAGGCGATAGACAGCAGATGGTGGACACTGAGGGACACGCAGACAATAGGCCAGCCACACCACTGAGAGGAGGCTGAGGATGACAGATTTATGATAGCACAGTTCTGGGCTGGGAGGGGATCAGGGAGACCCACACACAGAACAACGTAGCCCTAATGACACAGCCATAGAGACCTTCTCTCCTGGGTGGGTGTGGGCACCAAAGGACAGAACACATCCCAGTGCTGGTGTATCCCTCATCAGAATTCAAGGGGATCAGAAGGGATGACTGTAAACAGAGCAAGGTGACAGTAAATGGTTCAAAGAATATGGAAGAGGAACAATAAGAGAAAAGATGATGAAGGAGGAGCTTAGAGGGGTCAGCCATTCATGAAAAAGGGAAGACAGGCTAAACCTGAGGGGGAAGCACGCCCAGCCCCATCTCTAGCTAGTTCCCATTTGCCTGCAGACCTTTTTCCTTTTGCCCAGTGTTTATCAAACTTAGTGGAGTTACAAGTCACTTCAGGATCTCATTAAAATGCAGATTGTAATTCAGCAGATCTGGGGTTAAGGACTGTGTATTTTGAATGAACTCCGGTTATGGTGATGCTGTTTGTTCTCAACTTTGGCTACATGTTAGAACCACCTGTGGAGCTTTGATGACAACACCAGTGGTCGGGCGTCACACCACCCAGTGACTGAATCTGTAAGCATGTGCTTGGGCATCAGTGTTCCTAGAAGCTTCCTCAGATGACTGTAGCTCCAGCAAGGGTTAAGAACCACCACTCTAGGGAAATATAATGATTCCCAAGTCTCATTACTTCCTATGTAAATGCTCCCCAACCTCCTTTTTCTTTCTCTGCCACTGCCTTCTATGCTAGTTCTCCCAGAAGCCCCTCCAACCCCTGCAAGATTAACTTCTCTCCCTCTGTTCTCAAGCTATCTAAGATTGGAGACAGGCTGGGAGCCAAGACAATCCCAGTCCCTTATTGTTTCCCCCACTCCAGCCCCATCCAACTTAACTGGGCTTAAGTTAGCCTCCCCTCCCCTCCAACCTGTCAGGATGACCAGGGTTGAGTAACCAGTGCTGACCCCAGCTCTCAACCTGCTCTTGCTTCTCAGCTTACTCTCCCACCTGCTCGATGGAGGACAATAAGCTGCCACAGGTAAGTTCATAATCACTTGAACTACAGCCCTAACAACCTAATCTTACTCCAGTTCCTCATGTATGCCTAGGTTCCTTCCAGGACTTGATTTGGTGCTCAAAGAATAGGATAATGAAGGATGAGCCAAGTGGCGTAACATACACCAAGAATCTATGGAACATCATCTTCTGCTACCAATGGAGCAGAAGTTGTCAGATACAAATGAATAAAGTGCTTTCACAAGTATAGAGCGAATTTTGCTTTGCTAGTTTTCCAAAAGACCCTCTAAACTGTCCTCTCCATTTCTCTACCTCTTTTGCCTACCAGAGTCCTCCAATCCCATCTTTATGGGATGATGTGGCTTCTGGCCAGCAGGGGACACAGTGTGAGGACTGGAGGGAAGAAGTCGACTGGGGGTTGCAGGAGGGGCAGGGAGGGCTGGGGATTCCAAAGTGAAGGGCTAGGCTAATTCTACATAGAAAGGCGCTATTGGGGAGGGAAGGTTTTTTTGTTTTTTTGTTTTTTTAATTATTTAAGATGTTACTCCAGAGCTTAAGGACAACAGGAAACCAGCCTCCAAAAGGGACAATTGTACCATTTCACTCCCCCGTGACTCCACCACTTTTATCTGCCTGACTCACTAGATTAACTGCCTGCTCTGGGGCTCTTCCACTTGCAGTCCCAGGGGACATGTAGACCTCCAGACCTTTATGCTTGGTGGTGGTAAGGCTCAGATCTATGACTGATCCCATTCCTGGGGTGCCCCATAACCCCACCCCTGGACCCCTAGCTGTGAGCAAATAGTATCTGTGCTGTGGTGGGAATTTCCTTTTGAAATTCAGCCTATTAATGCTTGTTTATGTTATTGAGTTCTTTGGTTGTTAAGAAGAAATTGCACGGGGCGGGGGGGGCACCTGGGTGGCTCAGTCTGTGAAGTGTCTGCCTTCAGCTTAGGTCAAGATCTCTGGGTGCTGGGATGGAGTCCTAGAATCTGGCTCCCTCCTCAGTGGGGAGTCTTCTTCTCCCTCAGCCTCTCCCCCTGCTCCTGTGCTCACTTGAGCACGTGCTCTCTCACTCACTCCCTCCCTCCCTCTCAAATAAATAAATAAAATCTTTTAAAAATGAGAAGGAGAAGAAGAAATTTCATGGAGAAGAGGAGTCATCTGGCAAAGGATAGGCAGAAGATGTACTAGAGAGGGTAAATATGGAACCAAAGAAGAGGAATGAGAAAGAGGGAGGAAATGTTCTGGTGGAACTATGGCCCAGTTAGGACTTACATGTTCCTTCTGACTTCATCTGAGTTCAGAGGAAATGTTTCAAATTTGTCTTGATTATTCAAACACTTCTTGTAGGGCTGAATATCTCAGCACCTGGAACCATAAGAGGTGTGGTAGGAAAGCTAAAAGTTAACTGGGACTTCTGGCCAGCAGTAAGGTCTCTTAAAATTATGAATTCCAGTATTTTTTAAATGTTTCTGCTGTCTGAAGTGACATAATAGTTTGCACTCAGTGCAGTGACCACAGAAAGCATTACTGGATTGTAAGCATGCATTCATCCTTGCAGAGATTCCATTTTTTCATAAAAATGGAAATGGATGAGGCTTTAAACTATCAAAGATTTATTTTCCTAAGTCAGATAAGTTACAATTATAGGAGTAGTTTTGAAAAATATGGAATATAAATATAGTTTGTAACTAAGTTGTACTATAATCTCACACAACACTGGTCAATGTTTTCATATCCTGGCATACATAGAAGATGAAAATATTTGGCACCTAGGATAAAGCGAAGATGACTAGGGAGAGGTTTATGGGGCTTGGTTTTAAAAACCATTACTTTCTAATATTATGATTATGATAAAAACACAAATTGTTCAGGAAAACAGTAAATATTAAATTATATAAAATTTCCAGGTACAATACTTTCAATTTTATGATAAATTTGAGTTTTTTTCTTTGTATCAGTAAAATTACATTGTGACTCATTCTCTTTTTTTAAGATTTTATTTATTTATTTGACAGAGAGAGAGAGCAAGAGAGCACAAGCAGGGGAGGGGCAGAGGCAGAGGGAGAAGCAGATCCCCCTGAGCAGGGAGCCTGACATGGGGCTCCATCCCAGGACTCCAAGATCATGACCTGAGCTAAAGGCTGACGCTTAACCAACTGAGCCACCCAGGCACCCCACATTGTGACTCATCCTTGTTGGTAGAAAAAAAAAACTGGAGTTCACTGAAAAAAATAATTTGAATTAACTGTGCAATGATTCTGTTTAAGTCACAAGTATATTTCAAGACTGTGGTTTTTGATATCTCTTCACATTATAGATTTAGCCATGTTGACATTCATGGTTCAGAATGTATCCCACCCCTACCCTGGCAAGATCTGGGGCTGGGGTCCAACCAAGTCTTGTTGTTTACCAGGATTGATTGCCTTCAACATTGTCCCTCTGGGAAGCCAGCTTTTTAAAGGAAGAAATAACTCTACACTTGCACAAACTTCAGAGAGCAGAGAAAGGGAATATTTCCCACCTCATTTTGTGAGGCCAAAATAACTTTGATACAAAATCTGAAAAAGATATTGCAAAACAAAGGAAAACTTCTGGGAAGTCTCAGTTATGAACAGTAATTCAAATATTCTAACAAAGTATTAGTGATATAGGCTGGCTGGGCCTGAGGACCAAGAGCGTCCTTGGGTTCACAGAGGATAGAAATCAAACTGTAGCCAGCAGGAAGCGAGAGCAGAGTTTGTTGAAGGTATAGAGAGAGCCGCAGGTAGAGACAGAGTGTCCAGGAGTCTCAGAAAGGAAAGGAGAGAGAGTCCCTTTGCTTGGGGTCTGGGTTTCTACTGAGGATTAAGGACTGGTGTACATGTCCTCTCAGGCATCCAGGAACTAGTGAGAACAAAGACAAGGTGTCCTCCGTAAGTCACCTATTCCTTGGAGCCAGGGGGTCTTGGTGTCAAGATGTCTAGCGCTGGTCGTCGGGAATATGCACATGTTGGCTTCATCCAGTCATGCTCACAATAGATAGTATTGTGCTGGAAGGCCCTAAAGAAATCATTAACTCTCCTCCTTACAAGGAGGACATACACTATTTGTATGATAAGGCATGTGTAAGGTGGGGGTGCCCGTCCTAGCAAGAATACAAGCAGGAAAAGGGGGGAAAAAGCAGATTTTTATGGAATCCCTTCAGCTTCCCTTTCCCTTTAGGAAATTGGAAACAGCAGTATGTATAAAAAAAGAAATACACTGAGACCAAATTAGGTGTATCCAAGGGACAGATTGATGAATGCAACTCCATGCATTGAAAGAATAAAAGAAAAAAATCTTATGATCACCTCAACAGATATAGAAAAACCATTTGATTAAATAAAAATCTTAAAAAAAAAAAGGGGGGGGTGCCTGGGTGGCTCAGTTGTTAAGCGTCTGCCTTCTGCTCAGGTCATGATCCCAGAGTCCTGGGATCGAGCCCCACATCAGGCTCCCTGCTCCGCGGGAAGCCTGCTTCTCCCTCTCCCACTCCCCCTGCTTGTGTTCCCTCTCTCATGCCCTCGCGCTCTCTGTCAAATAAATAAATAAAAATCTTAAAAAAAAAAAAAAAGAAAAACCATTTGATGAAAATTTAATATTCATTCATACAAAAAAAAATTTTTTTTAGCCACTCATAAGGATCTTGCCATTTGCCTCTAGATTCAACCTTTAGTTCAAACTGCCCAACAAAAATCAAACAATTTTAATTTGTGTATAAAATACCATGGACTAGCAGTTCCACAATAATTCCCAATAACAGAAAAGTAACTGTCCTCACATTTCTTTTTTCTTTTTTAAAAAATTTTTTAAAAGATTTTATTTATTTATTTGAGAGAGAGAGCACACAAGCGAGAGAGAGCACAAGCAGGGTGAAGGGCAGAGGGAGAAGCAGACTCCCTGCTGAGCAGGGATCCCAGGACTCCAGGACCATGACCTGAGCCACCCAGATGCCCTGCCCTCACATTTAGAGAGAGGAGGTGGAGGAGGAGGGGGATGAGGAGAGAGAGAGACACTGCAGTACTTCAGCTGCCTGGAGGTTACCTCGTAGAAATTACCAAGAGGAGACTCTGGCTTCATCTAGCTTGGAATCACAGGGCCCGTTTGGCAAGGGCTTTGCGGGAGGCAGCCTGACCTGTCCCAGGAACAGTGATTCTGGGCTGAGCAGCAAGGGTGCCACCTGTGTTCCAAAGCCTGTGACCAAGGATCTGATGACCACATCGGGCCTCTGTGTCCCCCAGACCTCTTCTTACAAGGAGCTGGTTCCCAAACTCCGGATCTTGCAGAGTGTTTCTCAGCTCAAATGTGAACACAAATCACCTGCCACTGATGAGATTCAGATTCAGTAGGTCTGGGGGTAGAGCCTGGGATACTGCATTTCTAACAAGCTCCCAGGTGATGCTTGTGCTGTCTGCTGACCACACGTTCAGTAGCAAGTTAGACTATAAATCCTAGCTTACCTCTGGCCCCGCTGGGAGGGGAGGGAAGGGGGGAGAGAGCCTTTTTTGTTTTCCATGAACATTCAAACCCTCCTGTGGGCGACTGCGGCAGCACGGGCTTGCCAGCGCAAAGGAGAGAAGGAAAGGTCTTTGCCAGGGGAGGTATGAAAATGCGTTGGGAGCGTGGCGGTTGGGCACGGGGAGGCAGATAGTATCCAAGTATAAACAAAGCTCTGCATGGTTGCTACTGGGAATCGGTCAGAAACACTCGTCTTGGGGCGCCTGGGTGGCTCAGTCGTTAAGCATCTGCCTTCAGCTCAGGTCACGATCCCAGGGTCCTGGGATTGAGCCCCGCGTCGGGCTCCTTGCTCAGCCAGGAAGACTGCTTCTCCCTCTCCCACTTCCCCTGCTTGTGTTCCCTTTCTCGCTGTATCTCTCTCTGTCAAATAAATAAAATCTTAAAAAAAAAAAAAAATCTTCAGGACAATAGTGCAGAGACAGAGTGCAGTCTGAAATTTCTGAATGCGCTCCAAGGTTTTAATGATGTTGGAGAATAAGGAGTGTTTTTTAGGCTGTGAAAACTATTTTAAATCTCAGTAAAGACATTTTAGGTTCAATCACCTGTAGAGTGATTAATAATAAATACACTTTATGAATCATCACTACCTTCCGCTCTAGCCAGGTTTTAAATATTTTCCGTTTTCTAAAACCTCTTTTCACAAACCTCAAAACAATAATAGGCAATGAGAGATCAAGAGAATCTTTATCTTTTCACATCAAATGGTAGGAAACCAGTAAAGTAGAATCCATTTATCCAAATGCTTTTAATTATTAATCAAGGTTAAGTACCTTCATTCTTGAATGGGAATCCCTTTTCTCCCGTTCCTAACCCTTTGCCCTTACCCTTCTAATTTTCTCATTCTAAATCAGTAAGACAGGTGGGGAGGAAGAAATCTCAATTTTCCATCACAAATTGTGTCCTTTACCAACAAGAAAATGTAGTGAGGAGAACACCCTTATGGAATCCTGAAAGATGGGGAAAAGATTGCAGCCAAGGGAGAAGCTGGTGCTGGAAATATATTAAGTGAAGAAAAGCAAGGAAATGAATATCGTCAGTGTCTCTCTCTCTCTCTCTCCATATATATGAATATAAAAGAACAGTGGAGGATGCTTGAATAGAAGCTAAACACCTCTGAATATAATTTATAGATTTGGTTTGGGAAAATTTAATACTTTAAAAAATTGTCTTGTGACTATATAAAATAATTCTTTTTTTAAGGTATTATTTATTTGAGCGAGAGAGAGCACAAGCCAGGGGAGGCAGAGGGAGAAGCAGACTCCCCACTGAGTAGGGAGCCCAATGCGGACTGGGTCCCAGGACCCCAGGATCATGCCCGGAGCCGAGGGCTGATGCTTAACCAACTGAGCCACCCAGGCGCCCCTATATAAAATAATTCTTAAGAATTGAAACCAAAATGAACAACAAAAGTCCTAAAGATGTAACAAATTTGTGTCATAACCGCACCAGGAGGAACTATTTCAAGTGACTTTTTAAAAAGTGATTTTACTATATCTCTCTAGTGGGATAGACCAAAGACTTTTAAGTGCCCCCAAATTGTGGTTTTTGGTAATCGCATTCTTGGTTTTGGAATTGTTATTCTGATATGGCTGTGGGTGCATTGTGGGATAACAGATATAATTGTGTTGCTGGAAAGTACTGGGCGATAGAACAGGGTAGAAACTTGTTTCATCTGGAGGAAGCTTCTCCCTCTGGTTCAAACTTCTTTCTATGCTCCCCTTTAAGTTTTTTGAGATAGACAACATAAGGATTTAATATACTGTATACAATGCGAAATGATTACCACAATCAACAGTATGTTAATTAACATATCCATCACTTCACGTCGTTACGTGTGTGTGCTGAAAACACTCAGGATCCACTCTCTTTGTGCTCCCCATTCTTGTGTTACTTTTAAACTTTGTTCTTTAATGCCTAGTCGCTGCCTGCTGGTTCTGAATGCGTTTTTTGTTTCTTTTCGTTAGCTAATGATGCTCTGTCCTTGAGCCACTAGTCTTACTTAGATTTGAAACGCGTGCTAATCGTCAAAAACGTGTCAGGCTTAACCTGGAAGACAAAAGGCGGATGCAGAGGACTTGCATTTTCCCGTTTATTTGAGGATTTTTTTGCTCTCGTGCTTCACAGGTGAATGAATAAATTAGTGAAATGATTGTTACTTTGGGGGCAGGGGTTAAAATTTCCCTGAAAAACATTCCCTCTTAATCTCTAAAACCCGTAAAGACAAATCCTATCACGTTATTATTGACCAAAAGCGGGTGATTTCGTTCAGAAAACACTTTAAATGCGTAGAAGACGAAGGGCACGGAAAGGAAAGGGGCCCCGCGCGGAGGCCCTCGGACGGCTGCGCACGCAAGGCTCGGGCCCGGGTCCGCGCTGCGCCCAGCCCCCCACCCACCGGAAGAGAGCGGGGAGCGCGGAGGCGGTAGCGGGGCGAGGGCCGGCAGTGGGGGGGGTGGATCTGAAAGAGCGCCGGGGGGTGGGGGATGGGTGTCGAGACAGCGGAAGCTCCAGCTGCCTGCGGAAATCCCTTTGGGTGCGCGACCGGCCTCCTGCCGGGCCCCGCCTCCCTGGGACACTTCCGCTGGCCGACCACGGTGGACCAGGACTTCCCCTGGGCTGCCTCGGGCTCTCGGGCCCAGGACCGGGGCTTGGGCCCCAACCGGCCGGGCAGAGATCAGGCTCCGTGTCCAGACCTTGCCGATGTCTTTAACAGTGGAGCCAAGCAGTCCCCAGGGAGGCTGAATGGGGTTCCTGCCTGCTCAGTGCTTTTCAGAGAGCAGTTCCCCAGAGTGAGCAGATCCCTTTCAGGCTCAAGTTCTGGGGCTGCAAAATCCTGCACCTGCTTCAGGCAGAAGAGGTGAAATGGGGCCTTCGTTGTCTCTGTACGTGTAGCTCCTTTCACAACACCTGGCAAAGGGCCGGCTTTCATTATATGCCTGTTAATTGAATGATGATGCAACGTTGATCACATTGAAGAGGAAACTGATCATGCAAAATGCTGAACAGAGAATAGGTATACTGGCTGCAATTTTACTGTGGATCCAATGCAAGAATGTAAAAATCTACTTATATGAGAGACATTTCTTAAAAGCCACGTTTTCCATTTGTTCTTCGTAGGGATAAAGAACCATAATAGGGAATAGGGGGCGCCTGGGTGGCTCAGTTGGCTAAGCACAAGACTCTTGATTTCAGCTCAGGTCATGATCTCAGGGTCGTGGGAATTGAGCCCCACCTGAGCTCAGCACTCAGAGTCTGCTTCTCTCCCTTTCCCCCTCCCTGTGCTCGCCCATGCATGCTCGATCTCTCTCTCTCTCTCTCTAATAAATAAATCTTTAAAAAAAAATACCATGATAGAACCATGGACTCCTACCATAATAGCATTGATCAAATAATAATGATTATACCTTTACAAAGGTTATTAATTATATTGTGTGTCCCCTTACCTATATTATTTTTAACTATATTTTATATTTTAACTATTTTAATTCAATTAATTGACATAATGTATTATCTGTTTCAGAGGTACAGGTCTGTGATTCATCAATCTTATGTAATATCCAGTGCTCATTACATCACACGCCCTCCTTAATGTCCATCACCCAGTTACCCCATCCCTCTCCCCCTTCCCTCCAGCAACCCTCAGTTTGTTTTTTAAGATTAAGAGTCTCTTATGGTTTGTTTCCCTCTTTGGTTTCATTTTGTTTTATTTTTTCCTCTCTTCCCTGATGATCCTCTGTTTTGTTTCTTACCTACATTATTTTATTAAATCCTCACCGCTGCTTTTTGAAATTAGTATTTTTGTCCTCCCTTCACAGATTAAAAAAAAAAACTGGCTTAGAGAGTTTAAGTAATAATTACATATATTTAGTAAAGGTTGAAATAAGAACTGGAACCAAAATATGTAACTTTCTGATACCTAAACCTCCTTTGTCTTTCTCCTCTCAGTTGTTATAATTTAGGAGTTCAAAAGTAGAGGACCAAAACAGGAAGTTGAGAGTCCAAGTCAAGACTGGAGAACTGATCAATTACTTTGGTCCCCGCAGCCTCTCCAAACCCGTCTTCTCTACAGAAATCACTCTGGAGACCCAGGTTTTCATCTCAGCTCTAGCGTAGCCTGTGCTTTGATTTCAGGTGATGAGAACATCAGATATCACATATTTAAAGGACACAGAGTATATCTGGTTTTTCACAATCAGTAACCCCATTTGTGGTCTTTCTTGTTTTTAACCTTAATCCAATTAGTCACTGATACCAGTTCAATTTCATAAAATTATGATCAATACAATTATACTTTTGACTTAACATCATCACACTCAGCCTTCTGAAGCAATTTGTCTCAAAAAGTAGTGTTACCACCCTACCTAATGCACTATAATTTGGGACTGCACAAGAGATCAAACAGTATAAATTCCCACGCTAAGCTCAGTCCTTTGCCTCCTCTCTCTGTCCAGACACTCCATTTCTCCACATCTAGAGGTGGAAGTCATGGACCAGCCCTTTTGCCACTGTGTGAAGCAGGCTTGGGATTCCGCAGAGGTAGTGCTGGAACCTCAGCTGCCTTTGTCTCTGAGCTCAAAAGATTTGGGGCCGTGGCCACTCCCTTTCTACCCTAAGCTGGGGGAACCCCAGTGGGACAGTCTATATTTCAACTGGGAACTGCTTTCCAGTCTGTGTGGGCCACTGAGCCGGGCCTGCCCTCAACACAGACACTCGTCTAGAGCCCAGAACACTTTGGAACCAGACTTAGACCTGTCTGCCTAGGAGTCATCACCCACGAGCCAGAAGGAGTCAGTCAGCCCCCCGGAGAACAGGGCACTGCAGAACACTGGGGCAGCTACCTGCCATGTCTGGCTCTTAGCCAGATCCATCCAACTCTGGACACACCCCTGGAGCCTGAGATCTATGGTGGTGGGGACCTCCAGAATGATGCTGTCCTCCCCCACCCCGGATACATGCTACTTTTGAACAGTGAGCCGTGACCATGGCCTTAGGAAAGCTGAGGGGTCAGGCTGGGAATTTGTATTTTGCCCTTCTTCTAGAGACTTTTCAGTTATAAAAGTCTCTTCATTTAGTCACTAATAAGACAATAAATGTTGTTTTTATAGGCCTTCATAAGTGTTTTGTGTTCTTTCTCAATAGTAGACAGAACTGAAAGGGAGGGTACATATGTGAGGAAGTGCCTTTTTCCCTTCAGTACTCTGAATAAAGGTATTAAGCTGAAGAAGGGCAAAGGGTAGGGGACAAAGCTCTGATCCTGCTATGCTTGAGACAGACTGGTGGTAGGAACTTAGAGGTCTCCTCTCCTTTGGTCCTGAGCAAGGGGGTAAAAAGTGTTCAATGTGGCCAGTGGCAAAGGAGTGCCAATTTTAGCCTCACAAAGTCAGCCTTAAGATCTGGGCAAGTCTTGGAGTGGATATACAATGAGGCAGGGATCTGGGAATCCACTCAAGTAGGATATATTTCTGCTTGAACAATTCTTCTGAGTTTAGCTAAGGAAGAGTTCCTATATCTTCATTTTCTCTGCCCTCTCTCGCTCCCAGCCATAGAGTCAGGCTTGAACGTATGATCAGGATCAGCAGCCACCCCACCAGCTTCGGAGGAGGTCCTGGGAAACAGCCCTCCTGGCTCCTGCCCCAAAATCCCTGTGTTAATGAAATTAACACATTCAGAAAGGATCAGAATGTCTTTATTTAAATAATTTATTTCTTGGTGGAAGGGCTTATAAGAAAGGGAAAATGTAAAATTTCAAGGTGCAATAATGAAGGGAATTTGTTTTTTCTTTTATATTTACCTTTTCCTCATCTAAAAATCATGGACAATGACAAACTAACATTCCTGAAATGGGGGTGCCTGGCTGGCTCAGCCGTAGAGCATGCAACTCTTGATCTCATGACTGTAAGCTCAAGCCCCATGTTCAGTGTATAAATTACTTAAAAATAAAATCTAAAAAAAAAAAAATCTTGAAATACCCTGAAAATAGAAAAAAATACTTCAAATACTTAACTATCTTATAAGGAAAATCAAATTCATTCTATCGAGTTTGTTAAAAAGAAAAGAGGTAGCAATAAGCTAAAAAAGTATGAAGTTGGGATGCCTGGGTGGCTCAGTCAGTTAAGTGTCTGCCTTCGGCTCAGGTCATGATCAGAGAGTCCTGGGATCTAGTCCCACATCGGGCTCCCTGCTCAGAGGGGAGTCTGCTTCTCCCTCTGCCTGCCGCCCCCACCCCTGCTTGTGCTCTATCTTTGACAAATAAAATCTTAAAAATAAATAAAACATAAAAATAAAGTATGAAGCTGAATGTGAGGCTACTATCATTTCTTTTTTTGGTTTTTATTTTTTGCAACAGAAACACTTAATTGTTTAAGCATAAAGGGTTTGAGCAGATAAAGATAACTTCAAATCCAACAGAAAGGTGACCACAGATTTTAGACTGAACATCAGAGGAGAACAGCTCTCAAAAGCACACATATCAAGAGAGACACTGGCAGAAATCAGAACACAATGAATCAGGCAGCCACCACCACAGCTAATCTCTTCAGAACCACACCACCCCTGGTAAGTGTTCCAATGCTGGGTCCTTCCAAGGGCTTGTGAGGGATGTGTGCATGGAATAATCCTCATGCACTATTGGTAGGTAAATGCTGCATTCATGCTCAAGAACAATCTGGCAGAACTCAGTAAAATTAGGTTTATATGTTTTCTATGGCACAATTCTGCTCATGGGTTCATAGCCTAGAGAAATTCTCTCACAGGTCTGCAAGGGACTCATATAGGTGGTGAAGGTGACCGTGTGGCAATCTGAGTATCCATTGGGGAGAGCAGATAGGTAAAGACTGGCAGGGATTCATCACAGGCAAATATGCCAGACTTGGAAGCAACAGCTCAAATGTCCATATAAAGATCTTAGAAATTTGCAAATGAGTGCAAAATGATAAATAAATTAACGTACAATCTAATAGTTTTTACATGAATTGAAAATAAAAGCAAACAAAAAATAAATCACATATTATAAGACTGGTTGATAGGAAAATACACATTTAAAATAAAATAGTATTAGTATGCAGTGGAAGAAGGGAAACTGAATAAGGAAAATAGCTAAGAATACCCATAATTGCACTCAAAAAGGATAGAGTTCAGCAAAAACACTTGAAAATGTGACTTTAAGTCAACCCACTTGCCTACAGGGTATGCCAATCATAGCAATTTTGAATGTCCCTTTCAGGTAATTTAGTGTAGACAAAAATAGAAAAATTACAATTCTAAGTAGGTATGAGACTCTCCTTTTCCCTACCCAACCTCATTATTCCTCTGCTCATTCCCTTACCTGAGACACATGCTTAAGGACCTTGGTTCCCAGGCCAGCCCTCACATGAACTGGTTTTGTGATCTTGGATTATGATCCAACTTCACCAGAGTTTCATCTCCACTACCAGGCAATGCCTCTCTGATATGCGGGAAGAGAATTAGATAAAGTAAGTGTAACTAGTCTAGGCTTGTCGGAAACATGTCTTTCTATATCCAGTAGAAGCTGTCAATAACTGGACCCTTCTCCCCACCCGCCAATTCTTCCCCTGCCTGATTCAGTCATCAAAAACCCTTCGAATTTCAACAGCGCCCGCCAGAATGATGCGATTTTCTCCTTAATCCTATCAGGCTCTGAGGCAATTTGCAGGGCAAATACTCCAAGGATTTGGATGGTCTTTCCCTACCTCCTAGACCGCCAGAGCAGTATAAAAGGCCCCGCTCAGCGCCGGCCTCCATCGCTTGCCTCTTCTCCTAGACCGGCGCGCGCCCCGCCCGCTCGGAGACCCAAGCTCTGGATCCGCGCCTGCCGACGCTGGAAGAGCTGTCTTGCTGGCGGGCACGTCCGGAGCCCCACGTGCCGCCGGGCCTGAGCCGAGAACTGGCCTGGGCCTGGGCGCTGGATAACTTCCCGGCGCTGAGCCGCCGCTCCTGCCAACACCCCCACTTCTGCGGGGACGGGCACTACTGTGCGTGCGGGTTGCTGCGCCACGCTCGCCCCGGGCCCGGAGCCGGTCCCCGAGTTGAGAGGGGCCGGAAACGCTGCCGAGACCCCCGCGTCCAGGCTGAAACCGCGGTGGAGCTGCAGTCACCGCAACAAGAGGTAGATGCGACCGGCAGCGCTGCCCACTGGGGCCTGAACCAGCCGGGGGATGCCCGCGCCAGCGGAGGGGGACAGACCCACGGCCACATCGCCTCCAGGAGCCCAGGCTGCCCTCGGAAGCTGCAGAAAACCGGGGCGTAAAGCAGGGTGGAAGCCGGACAGGAGAGGAATCCCAGCCCACAGCGCCCCTTCAACCGATGCCCTGGAAGGAGCCTGCGACATAACAATCGAAGTTCTTAAACTGCAGTAGAAAGCATTCCTTCTTTTTCCAACTTACAGATTTTTTAAGTTAGAAAAAAATGCTCTTGATGTTTAGATTTACTTGTGATTGTCATGGTTCTC
This sequence comes from Mirounga leonina, assembly GCF_011800145.1. Lineage (NCBI taxonomy): Eukaryota > Metazoa > Chordata > Mammalia > Carnivora > Phocidae > Mirounga > Mirounga leonina. Next base: position 7,393,819 of record NW_023270889.1, read on the forward strand.
TTATAGAATATGTAGACAACAATTAAACCCTTTTTCCTGTTCTCCAGTGTGGACTTACTTCTCAGAGGGTGGCATCAGGATGTGAAAGGATACGGGTGGCCTTGGGACAGGAAGAGCTGGGGGTGAACTGGAGTGCTCTTTCTGAAGTCCCAGGTGTTATTGGGGAAGGAGGAAACAGCGGAGGACACCGGGTGCGGGGGTTGTCTCACCAGCTGAGTGTGGAGAGCAGGCATCAGTGTTCCTTGAATGTTTTGAAGGATCCGTTAGCAAGGGGGAAGGTATAGGTTAAGTTTAGGGGGGACAAGAGGAAGATCTTGAGCCTTGTGCTATCTCAATTGACAGCCATGGGGTTCCAGGGCATCAGCTGCAGGTCAGACAATTGGGCAGCTACAGAAACTGCCTCTCCTGCCTTCTCTTGGGGTCTGCCTTGTGCCAGCAATCACATGGACACTACTTCATGATCCAGCGAAAGTGAAGGCGCTTAAGTGCAGCCGTTTGGCTCAGTGAGGCTGTGCACGCAGAGTCTCTGCCCCTCTCAGGGCCTGCAGCATCTGAGAGTTACTCTTTCCTGCTGGCATCCTAGGAGAAAGATTTCTACATCTTCAGACCTGCAGCCTGCACACTACGTGAAAATGGCTGGGCTAGGAGATGTGAAAAAGCTTGTAGTAAGGGCACTTTGGGCTTTTAAATTTTTCCGTCCCCTCAGATGTTCGAAATCCAGACCCAGAAACTAGGTGCTGGCATTAATTCAGTCTCCCTATGAGGACATTTCTCCTTTCACATTCAGACATTTCTACATTTCAATACAAACCATCCTTGACTATGATGGGGTTATGTCCAAATAAACTCATCATAAGTTGAAGATACCATAAGTTGAAAATGCATTTAATATACCTAACCTACTGAACATCACAGTTTAGCCTAGCCTACCTTACCTGTGCTCAGAACACTACCATGAGCCTACAGTTGGGCAAAATCATCTAACACAAAGCCTATTTTATAATAAAGTGTTGCATATCTCATGTAATTTATTGAATACTGGACTGAAAGTGGAAAACAGAATGCTTAGGTGAGAACATGTATGAGAACAGAATGGTTGGAAGCATATGGGTTCTTGACCTTCGTGACCAAAAGTCTCTCAAGTCTGCTCTTCTTGCCCTCCCTCTCATCACAGATTCTTTTTAACCACAAGGATGCTAGGCAGGTTGACCTCCACAGTGAGGAAAGATGTGGGTCCCACGGGGGATGGTCTCAGTTCCACACCCACAGGGAAGGAGTGGCCAGGTGGCCCCTGGGACTGAGTTTTCACGTCATATCAGCCCTGGGGCTGCCAGATTTGAGGGCCCCACAGAATCAGGTTGTGGACCACAACGGAAAAGAGCAGAAGAGAACACGAGATCAGAAGAGAGTGAAACGTTGGAATCCAGCAGCAAGAACTAGAAAGTGCAAAGAAAAGAAAATCCCAGGGGAAAGATAAGAAAAAAATTTGAGATCAGAAAGGAAATGATTCAGGTACAGAACAGTTTCAGAATATGACTGAGAAAGGTTGACAGAAAACAATAGAATGGGGAAAAGAAAAAATAGCCCATAAAAGGGGCTGGAATGAAAGAAATTCAACAATGGGAACCAGATCCCATGTGTCTCTGGGATTGTAATTGTTAAAAATTAGACTGGTACACTTATTGTTCCTCTGCTACTCCCACTGAATTTCCACCACTCCAAACTCATCTACCCCACTACCCGTCCCAGGGCCCAGGGTGGCTATCTTCCTTAGGTGCTGAGGAAATCCCAGCAAGGGTCCTTTTGGCCTCCAGCTATTCAGAACCCCATTTTCCGGTGGGTGCAACCAAGGTGACCCGCTGTCAGAGCACGGAGGTGAAGTGGAAGGCAGTCATGGCCTGAACACGGGAAAACCAGTCACCAAGCCTGGAAAATGTGGACTTTATGGGCTTGGATACCAGAGTTGGCACACTTGCCTACAATCCCTGTTTCCAATCTGGTGACGTTTCAAAGGTGCCTACCTCTCCTCATACCCTCCACTGTGACAAGTGAAATCGACTTACAACATGTCCAGTTCTGTGTAAATGTTCCTGGGATAGCCAGGGTTTCCACTGGAATGCTTTCCAGTTTCTGCAAGTTGCTGCCCTGGTACCCACCCAGGAACATTTGTAGAGGGCCCAGAACACTGGAAGAAAGGGTAGACATGCCAAAGCCAGACAGGTGACCCCAACTGCCACGGAACTCAAATCACTACCTGGAGAGTTGGCAATGTGCACAGATCAGACAGACTTCCTCCCAGGTAGGCTTGCTTGGCCAAGCTGCTCCAGCTGGTCTACAGACAGCTCGAGACAGAGTCCTCAGAACCTGGACCTCTTGAGCACTCCTTCCTCCAGGTCCCGCAGGAAGGGGACACTGCTGAGATTCCTCCATCTGCTTGGAGTGGGTTGACTCCTCGTTTTCCTTGTTGTGGGCGGTTGCCACCTGTCATTTGACAAACAGGAACTTTGAGATCTCAGCTTGGAAATCTTTATTGCATCTTCTTTAAAAATATTCTTAATAAAAAACCTATTATTCTTCTTATTGGATCTTCCTCTTAAAAAAATTATGGCCCAGGGGCACCTGGGTGGCTCAGATGGTTAAGCGTCTGCCTTCGGCTCAGGTCATGATCCCAGGGTCCTGGGATTGAGTCCTGCATCGGGCTCCCTGCTCAGTAGGGAGCCTGCTCCCCTCTCTCCCTCTCCTGTTTGTGCTCTCTCTCTCTCTCAAATAAATAAATAAAGTCTTTTTTAAAAATTATGGCTCAGTTAAGACCTCCCATTTGCTTAGGAATGATGTAAGAAGTTTTGTCTTCATCATCTTTATAAAATTTTTGTTCTTTTGTTTTCAATAAAACTGTACACAAATGACGATGTCTGTGTGTGTGTGTTTGTGTGTGTGTTTGTGTGTGTGTGTAGGGGAACTGGACAGCTGTTGGAAAGGGGTGCAACTTAGGGTCAGTGTGTAGCTCAATGGGTGTCTTTTCTGGGACTCATGACACTCTGGATTTGAGCAGCAGGAACAACCAAAGACCACCTTTGGATAGGGGCTGTTAGTGAGGGATCCTGGTCATTAAGGCCACCTTGCTGGCCTCAAAGTCAGCCCTGAGACCTGGCAGATAAGACAACAGGTAAGAAGAGGGGTATTGGAAAAATACAATTAAGAGAGAGTCCTTGGGCAGACCTAAGATATTTTTCTCCAAGTCTACTTTAGGAGCTCTCCAAGCATCTTTAGTTTGCTTTGCCACCTCTACCAACACGTATTGAACACCCCCACACCCCCAAATTACATACAAGTTTAGCCTCCTCGTTTAGCGTTTCCCTGGATCTCAGATGAAGTCCAAGGGAGAGAGATGCCTGTGGTATCAGGGAATCCCAGTTTGGGAAGAGAGTGGAGAAGTGAGTGTGGGGGCCATCTGGCCTGTGTAGCCTGGAAGATTAAGCACTAGGATTCTGGTGTGGTTTCTCTGTTTGAATTTCCTGCAGCCTCGACTTTCAGAAGTTAGTGGATACCTTCTGATTCGTTTTCCTCATTAAGAAAACAGAGTTTAGTGTCAACTATATTTCAATTTAAAAAAAAAAAAACAGTACTTAAAAAAAACAATTTAATTATCGTTCCCACCACATCAATGTCTTTAATGGATGCCCTCCCTTAGGCATACACGCAGACAGTGTAAACTCAAAAAATATTAACTAGGATTTTATTCTAATTGCTTCTTTTTGTTTGTTTGTTTTTGTTTTTGTTTTTTTTTAAGATTTTATTTATTTATTTGACAGAGACACAGCGAGAGAGGGAACACAAGCAGGGGGTGTGGGAGAGGGAGAAGCAGGCTCCCCGCTGAGCAGGGAGCCCGATGTGGGACTCGATCCCAGGACCCTGGGATCATGACCTGAGCTGAAGGCAGACGCTTAACGACTGAGCCACCCAGGCGCCCTATTCTAATTGCTTCTTCCTAGAAATGGTGGGGAACAAGATTTTCACCAGTACTAGTTTCGTGGCTCTTGGAGACTCATACTCCCTTCCCTGTGAATTAGTTTCTAGACATTTTTTTCTCACCTCTTCCTTTTCTTTTCTTTTTTTTAAGATTTTATTTTTTAAGGAGCACCTGGGTGGCTCTGTTGGTTAAGCATCTGACTCTTGGTTTCAGCTCAGGTCATGATATCAGGGTGGTGAGATCGAGCCCCATGTCAGGCTCTGCACTCAGTGCGAGCCTGCTTAAGATTCTCTGCTTATCCCTCTTCCTCTGCCCACCTGCTCGCTCCCTCTCTCTCTAAAATAAATAAATAAAATCTTTAAAAAAAAAGATTTTATTTTTTAAGTAATCTCACAACCCTGAGAGCAAGAGTCTCATGTTCCACTGACTGAGCCAGCCAAGCACTCCCTTCTTTATTTTCTAAGATACCATGCCACCTTTTCCCCTGTTACAAGGTTCTCTGTGCCACCCTTACTGGAGCCGAGGCTGTAACTTACCCAGGAAGTAATGTTTACTTGGCCTTTCCATGGGAAATTGAAAAAGCATTGTTTGTGTCCACTGATTGGAACCAGGATGATGATCTTGTTATTTCAGTCCATTCTGATTGCTTCAGTCAGGGTTAGCCTGTAAAACATAAATCATACCACCTGAGAAGTTGATATATGCTGGAGACCCTGGTGTGCCTTTACTTACATACTTCCATTTTTTTGGTTTAATTTTTACTTCTAAGAAGTGAAAGTAAAAAACAAGAGACAATCATTGAAGGCAAAAGATTGCCAGAAATTCCATCTTTACTTTTAACTTTACTGTTTATTTTCTCCTTTCCAAATTAATAACTAATCACGAGGAAAGGGGAATGAAATGTGGGTAAATGGTCACTGAATGGACTAAGGAAAGTATTCTATAATCCTCCTTGCCAATACCACAGACAGAGATGGGAGCACAATTTCTTATTAGCAGTTTGAAAGTCCAAAACTTCTTAAAATCTACTCTTTTCATTTCAGAATTTGGTCCCCAAACTATGAGATATCAAAACAGATCTGAACTGAGGTAAATATATATTATGCTCATTAGTCCAATGAGCATCAATACTCATTTTTTTCACACCATAAATAGTAATGGTATGTTACAGAATGCTACCCCTGACCAGGATGGTCACGGTTATAATATCTCAAAATACGTACCTTCTAGTCCATCTAAAATCCCCTACATTCTGGGGCACCTGGGTGGCTCAGTTGGTTGAGCGGCTGCCTTCGGCTCAGGTCATGATCCCAGGATCCTGGAATCGAGCCCCGCATCCGGCTCCTTCCTCGGTGGAGAGCCTGCTTCTCCCTTTCCCTCTGCCTGCCGTTCTCCCTGCTTGTGCTCTCTCTCTAGCTCTCTCTCTGTATCAAATAAATAAATAAAATCTTTAAAAATAATAAAATGAAATAAAATCCTCTGCATTCTGAATCCTAAAGCACATCTGTCCCTAATATTTCATAAAAGCTATTGAGGTCCTGTATTTTTCCTAGTTACATATAAATATGAAATCATGATATACATTCCATTATGTGATTATCTTTTTCCTCTTAATATCCCGGTCATTTTTTAAATTACTATATAATGAAATCTTCTCTTTCACCAACTACATATACCCTTTTGGGAGGAGTAAAAATATTCTATTTCGAATTTCCTTTTATTAGACATTTCCCCATTTCTACTTTGGAGCTCAAATAATCTCTATCCAATGCAATTTATTTTGGATCAGTACATTGCTAGAAGTGAAATTTCTATGTTGTAGAAAGGTCTGTGCATAATAAGTTTAATCTATATAAATTAGTGTTCTTTAAAATATGGCAGCAATAACTTCCTACATGAGTTATATGAGTAGATATTGCCCTATTCTCAATAGCATTGGGTATCTTCAACTCATTTCATCTTGAAATGTTCTGCTGTTTTAAGCTGCTTACATTTGAGGTTGTTTGTTACATAGCAAGAGATAACCCACAGGCATGGATCTTACATGTAATTATGTATGTATCCTATAGAATTTGTCACTTTTGATGTATAAACATTCTTCACATACATAAATGTTATTCTGGTACATATCTCTATTTAATCATTCACTCGTCATTAGGATTTTAAGATTGATCAATTTAGCTATCTGTACAACTTGTTTATCTAACTGCTAAAGAATGTTTTATAGGATAAATATAGGGCATTTTACAGACATCATAATTGCCTCCAACATCCCTCCATCACAAACAATATTGTGATAAACGTCATCTTGTACAAAT
>NW_023270889.1:7400116-7415831 GCF_011800145.1 Mirounga leonina
GTCAGAGGGAGAAGCAGACTCCCTGCCAAGCAGGGAGCCCGATGCGGAACTCGATCCAGGGACTCCAGGATCATGACCTGAGCCGAAGGCAGTCGCTTAACCAACTGAGCCACCCAGGCGCCCTCAGCAAGACCTTCTCACCAGAGCGGTCATCCTAAGATCCAGGAGTCAGGACAACATGGTGGGGAGAGCAGGTGGGGTAAAAAAAAAATTAAGAGACAAATGTTCTCCTGGTAGGCCCAGGACATTTTCCCTTGGAGTCTATCTTGAGGTACCTCCCAGTATATTCAGATTGCTTGTCATTTGCACCAGTATTTCTTGAACTTCCCCTCTCCCACCAAAAACACATACAAGATGAGGGCTTGTTTGGTGTCACCTTGGGAACTCAGAGGAAGTCCAAGGAAGAGGCACCTCTGTTGTCTTCGTTCCCAGGGTGGGTCGGGGGGGCAGGTGGAGGGCATCCAGTGACCATAGTGGTCCAGACATGGTGAAATCAGACACCTGGCCTATGGAGGCCCATGGGTTCAGTGTTAGAATTCTGCCATGGTCATTCTTTTGTTCAAATTTCTCACCTCCTGACTTTCAAAAGTTAGTTTATCCCTTCTGCTTCATTTTCCTCATTAAGGAAAACAGGGTTTAAGTGTTACCATCACATAGATTGTAAGGTCTGTGAAAGCTGCCGCCACTTTTTCATCTTTGTTTGTGTGGCTCCCATTACGGTACCTGTAACATGGAAGGATATTCCAACCTGCTTGTTAAATGTTGAGAATAATCAAACTTCATTGCAGTAAAGAATAATATCTTGTTTGTTGTGTGACTTTGTGCCATGCTTTGCTTTGTGTGATGTGTAAGAAGCCAAGTTAAACACCTAGTGAAATATCATTGAGTTTGGAATCCTGAACCTGCTTTGTAATTATGTTAACCTGCTTCATGATTGAATAAAGCTGACCTTGTGGAAAGACACAACTCGTGCATGTCTTCACAACATGCTGAGACACCCCCTGCAGCCTCCCTGGATGCAGTCACCTCCCTGTGGGACCCACAAGAGGAGCCCTAGGCCAATGACAGAGGGGACCCTTTGGAGCATGGTCCTGCTTCTCACCTGGGAGCCACCCCAACATGTCTCAAGGCACTGGATTTGAAGGGCTGTGGTCCCAGCGACCCTGGCCACCAAGATTTCTGCTGAGACCCTTCTCCATTCACCATTCTCCCCAAAAAAATGATGCTATGGTAACCTCTCTGCTCAAACTCGACGGAGAAATTTTTCCTTAAGACTGCTTTGTACATTTTCCTCTCCCCTTCTCAATTCCCGCAGAATCAAAATTCTTCCTCCTGTATGTTCCTGGTTTGCCTGTTAGAGAAGGACCAGGTTTAGGGGTGGCAATGGGGGTGCTGTTTCCAGGCAGGGCTCTTGGTCACCTGGCTTTGCTGGTGGCAGGGCGCACACCAGAATGACAGAGATCATGGCGAACAGTGGTCAAACTTGCTCATGAGCACTGGGCCTCCAAGAGGTCCAGCAGCCAAGCCGCCAGCAGCCCTGAGGACTCCACTCTCCCTGAGAACATTCCTGCTCCATTGTGCAGGCCCTTCTCTCCAATTTCATCTCAGGGGCCGGCCTGTCTCTTCAAGTTGCTCTGTTCCATCTACAGCATCTCTCCCTTTCCAAAATCCCCACACAAGCTCTCTGTCTCTTTCAGGCGCAGACAAAAATCTCACGAAGTGTCCCTTCTGACTCACCCTCTCCCCATCTGGATTTGTAGTATATGCAACGGAGCTCACATGCGGGAAGAAGGCTGGGGTGCTGTGGGAAGGCAGACGTGGCCTGGGCGTGGGAAAATAAATAAAAAACAAGCCACTGCCCTTGACAGCGTGGCCTTTATGCCCTGAGGTAAGGAGTAGGTGTGCAGGCTTCAAATCCCTACTCTGACATGGTGGTTTTCCAAGGCATTTCACCTCTCAATAGGAAAGGGACTGGAATTAGCTCATCCACACCATCCTGGGGTTCAAAGGGAGCAGTGACCTAATGAAAATCAATGCCCAGCACAGTCCTCAGTGGTAAGGGAATGCTTAAGTACAATAATTCTTTTCTTTTTTTTTTTAAGATTTTATTTACTTATTTGTCAGAGAGAGAGAGCACAAGCAGAGGGAGAAGCAGGCTTCCTGCTGAGCAGGGAGCCCGATGTGGGACTCGATCCAGGGACTCCAGGATCATGACCTGAGCCGAAGGCAGTCGTTTAACCAACTGAGCCACCCAGGTGCCCCTTAAGTACAATAATTCTTGAAATCCTTCTCCTTCTGCTATTTCTCTGGAGCAAGAAAATTCACGGGGATTTTGTGCTGTGTGGTATGAAAGTTTGAGCTTTCTTCCCCTGAGCTAATTCTCTGCTCCCTTCACCTCACCTCTTCGGTTCCAAGATCCCACCCTGTGCCCCACCCTCTCCCTCCTCTCTGTCAGGATTTCCTAAGCCACCTCTGCTGATATCGATGCTGTTGCTAGACCACTGTGAACATCATGTCTGCAGTGAATTGCAAAGTACTTGGTTATCCATGTCTTGGACCACAGGGTGATATTTTGGCCTTTTCAGTCTCAAAAAATATATATTTAAGGGATTTTTTTTTTTCAGTAAGAGCTAGCCTACCGCCCTAAGAACTGTAAATTTAGATGTGTGTTGGAGACATTAATTACTCAAAGTCTTTCACTTTCTTTTTTGACCTTTTTTTCTTGGGAAGTGTATTTAAGAAAGAAAATGAGTAAAGATGGGAGATAAATTATTGTCCAGAACTGTTTCTTTATTTCATCCCCAACTTTTTCCTGGGAGTGATTCCAATAGAAACACTTAATGTGGGGGAGGGAGGTTAATAAGTGAAACATGCCTTGAATTCACTGAGAGAACAACAGTCCCCTAAAAACCCTCTTGTCAGGAACTGGTCAAATTCAGAGTATAGTTCCACAATTCTTTATTAGCAATGCTAAAATCCCAAAGTTCTGCCAACCTACAGTGTAAGATGTAAATAGGACTGCAAAACTCATTTGGCAACAAAATCTAACCTGAATGTTTATTCTTTTGCTAATCCCAGCTTGTAAAAATATGCTTAGGAAGAATTGGTTACTAGATGCTGCCCATTTGTTTCATTCAGAAGAAAACTTTTTTAATGTGAAAACTTCACAATTTGCCTCCTTTGGAGCAGAATGGGATCAGGATCGGGATAGAAAACTTAAGGCTGGGTGATTATTGAATCCTTTGCCTTAGCACTCTCTATACAGGAGCTGTGTGGGAGCTGTGTTAGGGCTGGCCTCTGGGACTTGCACTTCTACCATAGGGGTGAAGCCCCAAAGTGGCCAGCACGGAGTAGGATGGACCCTCTACTCCCCCAACCTGTGGCAGCTGCTGAAGAGCTGGAACAGGGCTGGACACCATACCAAGTCCCTGCACGCTTGGGCACTGGGAGTGAGGGGGGCAGAGAAGGAGCCAAGCCAGGAAGAAGCTGCGACCCCTGCCTGGACCTGCTAGGATTCAAGTCCAGGAGGGGCTGGAGCCTGAGGCCGGGCCAGGGGAAGACTGGTTCTGTCCCTGCAGGCTGTGGGGGTCACAGATCCAACCGTGTGCAGCCCTCACAGCCTGGCGGCCCCAGCTGCCTCCCAAGAGCATGGTGCCAGCAGACCCCACCTCACTGCAGTGGGTGGTGGGAGTCTAGCCCCGGGATCTGCCAGGGCCTCCCACAGCCAGGGACACTGAGGGCTCGCAGACCCAGCCTGCCTTCTGGACCCTTCTTTTCCTAGTTTTTTAAATTATTTTATTTAAATTCAATTAATTAACATATAGTGTATTATTAGTTTCAGAGGTAGAGTTCAGTGATTCATCAATGGCGTATAAGAGCCAGTGCTCATGGGGCGCCTGGGTGGCTCAGTCGTTAAGCGTCTGCCTTCGGCTCCGGTCATGGTCCCAGGGTCCTGGGATCGAGTCCCACATTGGGCTCCCTCCTCGGTGGGAAGCCTGCTTCTCCCTCTCCCACTCCCCCTGCTTGTGTTGTCTCTCTCTGTCAAATAAATAAATAAAATCTTTTTTAAAAAATGTTTAAAAAAAAAGAGCCAGTGCTCATATCACGTGCCCTCCTTAATGCCCATCACCCAGTTACCCCATCCCTCCACCCACCTCCCCTCCAGCAACCCTCAGTTTGTTCCCTATAGTTAAGAGTCTCTTATGGTTTGTCTCCCTCTCTGATTTCATCTTATTTTATTTTTCCCTCTTTGCCACGCGAAATCATCTTTGTTTACAGTAAGAGAATTTTACAGGATTCATCTTTACAATTAACTGGCGTTCAGGGAACTGAGGAAATGTTCCTCCATTCCTTTTGCAAAATGTCGAACTTTTAAAAATTTATTCTTACCGGGGGGCTTGGGTGGCTCAGTTGGTTAAGCGTGTACCTTCCATCTTGGGTCCTGGGATGCAGCCCCATAGTGCACTCCCCGCCCAGCGGGGATTCTGCTTCTCCCCCTGCCTCTCCCCTCTGCTTGTGCTCTCTCTCTCTGTCTCTCTCTCTCTCAAATAAATAAATAAAATATTTTTTAAAATTATTCTTACCACCGTAAATGCACATTTGCTTGCGCAGGGGGGAGGGGGGGAGGGAGGAAGGGGGGGAGCGGCAGCGGCTCCCACTGGGAGAGACCAGGAAGAGGGGGTAGCGGGAATGCGCCACAGAGCTGGGGAAGAAAGAGGTCTCCGTGGGGCCGGATAGACCCGGAGCCGCCAGGGAAGCGGGGGGGGGGGGGGGGTTCCTAGGCGTCGCAGCCTCCTGCTGGGAGGGGACGGCGGGACTGCGCTGAGGTGCTGCGCCCAGCAGGGCTGGAGAGGGATCTGGCAGGTGTGGGAATCATAAATGATCCCTTAATGGTCTAGAATTTTAACGGAGGGGAGGGGGGAGGGACCAGAAAACAAGTTTTGATTCAGGCGAAATTGCCCAGCTGTGCGCCCTTTGCGCCCACAGTGTACCTGAGCGCTAGCGCTCCGGGAGCCGCCTCCCCTCGTTGCCCCTCTTCACCATCTTCCGACTTCCAGAGTGCTATAGCTTGTCTTGTTTTGTTTTAGGTCACACACGGTCCCTGGCGGCATCAGAGGCCAGAGGCGCCTCTCCCGTCGCCGGTCTCCCTCCTTGACACCGGGGAGCCCTTTCCTCCCACCTCGAAGAGCAGCCCGGCAGGCAGGCAGGCAGGCATGAGCAGCGGTTCTAGCAGTTTCCTGTGGAAGTGTGAGGTGAGTTGTTTAAAATTCCCCAGGCTCTCTCCCAGCTGCTGCATCAGGTAAATTACATTATCGAAAGCCAAAACTGTTGTGAGGTGACCATCTCTCCCAGCACCTTCTTTGCACAACACCCCTCATTCTCCTGTCGTGATGTAGGGTGTTAATGGTCTCTGCTGGCGCCAGCCTTGGAATGCTTCCCCGTCCACTGTTGTCTTTCTTTAACTTGCCCACACCCGCCCTTTGTAGATAATCACTTTGTCAAACGCTCCTCAATTACTGAGCTGGAGTGTGCCTTTGTTGCATGCACATGGCAAAGCTGATTCTTACAGGCCCCACTTACTAGTATACAATCACTCCAAAATATTTAGTAAACCAAAATATTTAGTCCTGGGGCATTTCAGAAGCAGGGCATAGAAAGAGGTTCCAGCAGAGCCAACTGAGAAGGAAAAGGAAAACTAGGAGAGTGGGATATCATGGAAGCCAAGGAAATAGGCTCCCTAGGAGGATGGTGAGGATAGAAAAGTCCAATTGTGGAAATGAAAGTCTCATTGTAGAGGTTTAGGAGAGGCTGGGAAATGAAAGATGGAGATCGTGAATATATGCAGCTAAGTTGACTTTTTTTTTTTAAGATTTTATTTCTGGGGCACCTGGGTGGCTCAATTGTTAAGTATCTGCCTTTGGCTCAAGTCATGATCTCAAGGTCCTGGGATGGAGCCCTGTGTTGGGCTCCCTGCTCAGTGGGGAGCCTGCTTCTCCCCCTCCCTCTGCTGTTCCCCCTGCTTGTGCTTTCTCTCACTCTGTCTCCCTCTCTCTGACAAATAAATAAATAAAATCTTTTTAAAAAGAAAAAAAGAAAGAAGTTGAGATAATGCAAATATTCTGCTTCTCATTAAAGTCTTCCCTCCATATTTGGTATCCATTAGCAACTCCTGTCCAAATAAACTTTTAGAGCTTTCTGCCCACGGGTCCTGTCCCCATGCTCTAATGAAACCACCTTTTTTGCATCTAAAAAAAATAAAAAATAAAATAAACTTTTAATGTATTGGTTGCAAAATGATTTTTTCAATGCTAGCACTCTCTATACATTTGTCCATTGAAATTCTGTTTTAAGAAAGAATCTCCCATTCTTCTCTTTCAATTTGTCTATTTTAAAATTAGTATAGATGAAAGGATTTCTATCTTTACAAAGTATAATCCATTCTCTCCCTATTTTGATCTTCAAATTCTTTTTTTTTAAATTTTATTTATTTATTTGAGAGAGAGAATAAGAGAGAGAGAGCATGAGCTGGGGAAGAAGCAGACGGAGAGGGAGAGGCAGACTCCCCGATGAACAGGGAGCCTAATGCGGGGCTCAATCCCAGGACTCTAGGATCATGACCTGAGCTGAAGGCAGCTGCTCAACCAGCTGAGCCACCCAGGAGCCCCTGATCTTCAAATTCTTAAGTGCTTTTGCAGTGAAGCAGAGAAATGAGGTAGCTGAAGATAAATGAAGGATTTTCTAGATTTTTAAAAAATGTGTTCTATAAATGTGGGTTTGTGTCCCAAGGGAATGAATGCATAGTTAAGGAGAAATTCTCAATGAAGGACAGTGGATATATTTTCCCTTTAAGTAGGTGAAAGGAGATGTAATACAAAGAGAGCTTGGCCTTAAATAGAACACCTTTAAAGAAAAACATTCTTGGGGCGCCTGGGTGGCTCAGTTGTTAAGCGTCTGCCTTCCGCTCAGGTCATGATCCCAGAGTCCTGGGATTGAGCCCTGCGTTGGGTTCTCTGCTCAGTGGAAAGCCTGCTTCTCCCTCTCCCACTCCCCCTGCTTGTGTTCCCTCTCTCGCTGTGTCTCTCTCTGTCAAATAAATAAATAAAATCTTTTAAAAAAAGAAAAAAAAAAAGAAAAACATTCTTTGAAATTCACCATCAACAGTTCATCTTTATTCTTCCTCTACATTATACATAGTGTGAAAGGCAATCTCCTTATTCCACCGTGTGATGGAAATTTAGTTTGATCACATTGCTGCACTGTCACACCTGTTGCAGTTTGTTTCAGCCATCTTTTAGCCGTGACACTTACGTGGCCAAAGAGCAGGCAAAAGGTCTGCAACGTCCCTTAGGGTGCCTTGCAACAGCGACCATTCTGAGGTAATTCTGTCCTTTTCTGCCAAACAGGCAGCATCCAATCAAGGAGCAAAATGTCTTATTTTTGTACAAATGCTTCCTAAATGTTCCAAAAATTATTTCTAGGACTGTACAGCATCGTTTGCTTTCTGAGAGATACATCTTGGTTCCCTTCTGGATGGGATGTGGATGTGAATGCCACAAATTTCTCTACTCCTAGGAGTTCCATCTATGACTCTTCTCCAATTTGTTGATTTTGTGCATATTGTCTGTAGGGGATAATGATCACAGAGCATTTTGAGTTACTTCTCGTTAATTCCATGGGGCTGTTTCTAGAATCTTTGTCCCTTTTACACACTGGCCTCATTTCGAGAGCTTCTCTCATAATAAGAAAAGTCAATTCCGTGGAATGTAGACTCTCCTAGAACTTAACAAGGACAGGAACTTGAGCAGAGGGAACAGTAACTTGTTAAAGGTAATGTTTGCTAGGGAATTTTTATTTATTTATTTATTTTACATTTTGATTATTTATTTGTCAGGGAGAGTGAGAGCATAAGCAGGGGGGATGGCAGGCAGAGGGAGAAGCAGGCTCCCTGCTGAGCAAGGAGCCAGACAGCCCAGGATCCTGGGATCATGACAAGAGCCAAAGGCAGACGCTCAACCAACTGAGCCATCCAGGTGCCCCTACCAATGAGTTTAAATATATAATGTATATTCCACAAAGAACAAAAGTATTACTCTTGAAATCCGGGGAAAGATCAAGATAAAAACAAATTCCTAACAATGCCTCCACTTCAACTTTATGTCTTTCCTTTCTTACATGCTTTCATTTGAAATAAAGGCCAATCAGAAAAATCAAACTACTTAAAGAATCACTAATGTCCTTGGTATCTATCTATTGATTTCATTAATTCCTTAAATAAAGAACCACTAATGTCCTTGGTATATATTGATTTCATTAATTCCTTAATGTCAATGTTCTCCAGGCAAAGACCACCAGGAATACACTTGCAGTTGAATAAGTTGGTTTATTATTCATCACACAAGATGAACTTATACGATGGGCAACCATGGGGTCTCAATATGAGGGTTTAGACATATTATAGGATATGTTTGGGCTTGTTTACTGACCCTGTGGAGGGTTTCAGCAAGCAGCTTTTGTTCTGCATTAGATACTGTGAAGATTCAGGGGTAATTTTATGAGTCAATATATTTTTTAAAAGATTTATTTATTTATTTGAGAGAGAGAGAGAGATTATATGTAAGCAGGGGAAGAGGCAGAGGGAGAGAGAAAATTGTCAAGCAGACTCCTCACCGAGCAGGGAGGCTCATGTGGGGCACCATCCTAGGACGCTGAGATCATGACCTGAGCAGAAATCAAGAATCAGACGCTCAATCGACTGAGCCACCCAGGTGCCCCTCTATGCCCACTCAATATCTTAATAAATCTCTCTGGAAGGATGGAAGTCTGGGCAGAGAGCATCGCTAAAATTGGCAAAAAAGCAGCAGTTCACTGATATCATTGAGGACAGGCATGTTTGCTTATTTTTGTGGTTAGGGTAATGTTCATGTTTTTTGTCTCTGATCAGATATGATTATGGGGTGGTCTTGTTTTTGTCTTGATCTGTTATTGGCACTGGATGGCCTTGTGTGATGGTGATGTTCTAGGAAACTATTTATATTCAACTGAAGAACATCAGTGCCTACCTATGAGTCCCAGGCTAGCTCATGGCAACACAGGCATCGTACGAAGCACCATTCAGCTCTTGGATGTCAGGGCTGCTTTGGTCTTTCTAGGTGCTAAAATATAATAAAATAGAGACTAGGTTTGAAAATCTCCCAAGCAGACATAATGATTAGCTACATAAGCAAATTAAATCAACTGATGCCATGAACATAAGCGAAACTTAGGTTATTTCTTGTAAATGCCTCTGGTTTTCGTAAATGAAGCATACCTTCCCAAGATAGCATAAGAATTACTTTTAACCAATCAATGCCCAACCACCTGGAAACCCCCATTGTAATAACCAATCATTGTAAAGGTCAGATTCCTCACTATCATTTTATAAGCCACCCTGTAACATCAAAGCCCTGAACTTCAGACCACTTTTGCACTTGTATTTTCCTTCTTTGTGAACAGCTTGCTCCTTACTGAAGTATTTATATTTATTTTTTGGTATAATTTTTTGTATAGTTACTGGCATCGGAAGTGGGATTTGAAAAAGACCCCTGAAGAACCTCCAGTCCAGTGAGTAACTGAGTGCGGTACCCAAGGAGTCCATTGTGCTCCCTGCTTTCTTGCTGACCATGGAGTTCCAGGTAATTTCTCCCAAATCCAAGCTCCACTCCCTTATGTTGACCTCTCCAACTGACTGAGCAACTTCGTGGAAGCTTCTTGGTAAGTCACACTCCTATCTGTGAGGAGAGAATGCCCATGCTTCCCTGGGTTTTGGAGCAGTGGTAAATTCCTTGACTCCCAATAGATTTGTTATCTTAGGAAATCTAAAGGCAGAGATGGGTTCCAACTGATCCAAAACTTGGATCGGGATCTTATGCCTTTTTGGAAAACTGGTAAATTTGTGGATAATCTGAAGTTGCAGTGGCCACTTTAGGGAAACTTTAACTTCGATAAGAAAGTCTATTTCAGGGGTGCCCTTAAAAAGAGAGAATCCCAAATCTCTCCAGGACAAGGCAATGCATTCTCTTATTGGTATGCAGAAGTTTCTAAAAAAAAAACAAAAACTCCAAAAATAGGTTCTCTGAAAATTTTGTTATACCAGTAAATTAAAAAGCTTTAATGAAAACCTGTACCCATCCCAGCAGGTAAGCTTAACTTACACCATCTGCCAAAAACACAGTTTGGACCCAGTTATTCTTTTGAGCTTTGAATTATTATACCTGACACATGGCTAACATTTTAAAATGATTGCTGTAATATTTGCATTTGTGTGTTTATGTATATCTATGTATGAATATATATTATTGTGTGCTAAAACTGCAGTAGAGGACTAATGTTAGCCTTCAGTGGGCCATTTCAAGTGACCTCAAGGAGATATCAAAAACAGGAACAACTGGAAAACCAGTTAAGTAGAGGTACGCAAGCAATATTTTTGAACAATCAGATATGACAGAAACATAATATATTAAAATGACCTAAGGGTCTTTCACATGTCTGTGTGCATATCAGTAAACCTTAATTTTTACAACCAAATTATACCTTGTGATGTGCAAGTACTTGAAGACCTGCTTGCAAGTACCAATATCCCCTTACCCTCTTTGTATGTGTGATCTCCAATAGCTAGCAAGCTTGGGAGCAGTTCTTCAGAACATCTGAAATACTGTCTCCTGGGCTATAATCTTCAGTAAGAAAATGCATAAAGCATTTACTAAGATACTTGGAGGATTGCTTTTGGTTGACATTAGGTATAGGTGTTATTTTTTTAAAGAGCTCTAATTAATAATCAAAAAGGGGAAGTGTCTGTATAAATTATATCTTAAACTCTCAGAAATACAGAAACAAACCCAGATGTTTTCCAGGTATACAAGAATTGGGATAATCTTCAGTAAATTCAAGCCGCGATTTCTCTTGATCTCTAACGCTGGGAGCACCGAGCCCAGCGGCGGGTTGCGGGCAGCCAGCTCCCTCCCCGGAGCCCGACCCCTCCCGCACTTGCACCGCTCTGGGCTCCGTGCGCTCCGCTGCTCGTCCCCGCTCCGTTGGGTGCCCCCTCGGGCGCCTGTCAGCCTCGGCTCCACGACGAGCACGGCCGACCGTGCGCCCTGCCACTTTCTGCCAAGCAGAGCCTGGCTGGCGCTCTCCCGGTGGCGGTGTGTTTCGCTGGCATCCGCCCTCTTTTCGCTCAGCCGGCGGGTTCCGTTCGCGGCCGCAGTGGAGCCGGGAAGCCCGGGACCTGGGGCGGGGGCGGCACCCGAGCTGGCGCCGAGCCAGGTGATCCTGGCCGCACCGCGGCCCCTGTACCCCACCGCCTGTGTCTCAGCACCGCGTTCACTCGCGGCGCCCACCAGACAGTGCTGGGATCCGGCGCCACCAACAGCCCCGGAGCAAAGGGCAGGGGCGCTGGGTGCCGTCCCCCCCCCGTCCCTGGAGGGCTAGCGCCGGCCCCTTGCCGGTCGCACTTCCCGGCCTTCGCGCTAGCCCTTCGGCGGGTAGCTCCGAGCCGCCGGCGTGTCTGTCACGGCGCGGATTTGTGCCCCGTGTCTGTCGCAGCGCCGCCCGTTTGTCACAGCTGGACTGTTTTCTCAGCGACGGCACCGTTGACTTCGCCACGCGGCTGTTTCTCGGGGGCAACGCCGCGGGTGTCGCCCAGTTTGCATTTCTCTAGTCGCGCCCATGGGCCATTTCAAAGGTGCGGTTTCCCCACTTTCTCCGACCGGAAGGTGTCGCCACAAGTGGCGGCGCGGCGGCGAGGGTGCAGCCCGCCGCCTCTCGGTGGCCCTTCGCTAGCAGAGCCGGGCCGCGCGCCCTCGTTCCCAGCGAGCACAGCAGGGAGACCGCCTCCCTCCCGACGGGAGAACAATTTCTGACCGCGCCGCGCGGCTCTCTGTCTCAGAAGCTCGGGACTTGGCGGTCATCAGCCACTCCTTGCTTTGTAGCAGATTTTGACTTAGCGGTGCGCGGGATTTCTTGGCGGGAGCAAGTCCGGTGTAGTCGGGCCGCGATTTCCACAGCCTGCGCCAGTCCGGGAGCCGCCGCAGACCCGGCTTTAGGCGGATCGAGGGTTTAGCCAGGCCTGGGACTTCTTGGTGGAAGGAAGTCCACGTTGACTCTTGGCAAATCAGTATTTAATCCTGCCTTGCAGATTTCTTCGTCCGACCCAACCCCGGGTTAGCCATTTCTTAGCGCAACGTGAGGCGCTTTAGCTGAGCCAAAGTTTCCCACTCCTAGTAAGTCTGAAAAACCCGTGCCTGGGATATCTAAGATCCATTCAAGACCGAACATGTCCAGATTTTCCAGGAAACTGTACCTGTTTATCAGGCCTGCCATTTCTCAACGGTGGCAAATCGTGGTTTGGAAGCAAATATGCCTGTTATTAGGTCCGACAGAAGTAGGAGTCCAATGGCAACACCGATTTTTTGGGTCGTATTTCGTTGTTTTTGCTTTTTGTGTCTTGTTTTGTTCTGTTTTGTTTGCAATAGGAAGTCCACCTTAGCTATGCTTTTAATACTAAGTCCGGGAGAAGTCCAGTTCAACAGACTACAAAAATTTCTTATTCGTGGGAAATTTTAGAAATTCAGATTTGACTGGTTTTGGTTGTCAGCCTCACAGAAGTCAGTGTATATTTGCTAAAGCCATTTCTGATTTGGTAAGCTCTGGGGTGTTCTGTCTGAACAATGGTAGCATCATTAGCCCTTAGAAGTCAGATGTGTACTGGCATAGGCGATTTTTCGATCATACCAATGCTGGATTCGCCCCTTCAAAGTTGGTATAAACTGGGAGAAATAATAATTTCTTCATCCTAGCATTCTGTAAATCTAGATCTAGCTGCGTTTCTGTTTATTATGCCATCAAAGTGTGTATATAGGCAACAGTGATTTCTTAATCACGGTAAGTTAGGAGCTGGAAACACCAGGTCGGCCAATCATTTGTTAATATGAAAGTCTGTAAAATCGGTATATACTGCTGAAAACAATTTCTTCATCATAGGAAGTTTTGATTCTGCAAGAGACAGTCTGCCTTAGCTGGTCATTCCTAGCAGTACCAAGTGATGTTTCGGCAATAGGAAGTTCAAACGTAATGGTGCTTTTTCTTAGAGTCCAGTAGAAGTCAGTGTCCACTAGCTGAAAAGATTTCTTGTGCACAGCGAGTTCAAGGCAATCCTGATTTAGCTATGTTTGTGTTTAATGACCCCGTAGAAGTCGAGTTCTTAATCATGACAATGCTGTGTTCACAAGTGAAGGCGGCTGTGAAGTCCGTGCAGAAGGCTGATGAGATTATTTAGGTGTCACAAATACGGGTTTAGTCGTGTCAGGCATTTCTTAGTCCTCCTTGCTCTCGGTTTGTGTGTACCGAATACCAGATTCCGCTGACAGGAATGTCATAATCCTAGGACAGCACCATTTAGCATGTTTGCAATTTCTTTCCTTGGGTGAGTTCTCTGGATGTATTTGCTCCGTTAGTTTCTTATTTCCCCGCAGCGTATTTTCCCTTGAAATCCATGCGTTTGATTTCCTTTTGTGTTAACGAGGGTTCCCACCAACGTCGCTTGGCATTGGCAGTTGATCGAATGCTTATTTTATTTGTTACTTCCTGAATTTCACTCTAGTATGTATTCTACTGATTTCCTTGAGCGTTTTACCGCTCAGCTGCCTGCTGACCTGCATTCACCTACAAGCCAGAGAGCAAAGCCCCGTCTGGGCCCGGCAGGTGCGGGGTCTCTGGGCTTTGTGCAGGCTGCTCCAGTCCTGCCAGACAGAAGGAGCACTCTGTCTGCTTTATGGCTTGTAGCTCCACTCCGACAGTTCTTGGTTTGGGCACCATTCCTAGTGCCTACTAAACAGTTTCTCCTACTCAGGACCCCAAGGTTCTCTGTGCCATCTCTTCCTCAGTCCCAGCACCGCTGGTTTCCCTGGGCTGGCCTGTCCATCGTTGAGTGACGACAAGTGAGGCCGCCGGTTTGGAACTTGTGCTCGCTGGAAAGCTATCCTCTTCACGCCCTTAATATCGTATATTTTCTTTGTTGGGTTAGTTTCTGTACGGTATGCTTATTTTGCCGTTTCATTTCGGCTTCTTTTCTTCCCGCTTTGTTTTGGTAATGGGACAAGGACCCGGAGCTGGAGTTCTGGGTGTCCTCTACAATGTTATCTTGTTTCATTTTGTCTACTGATTTGTTACCACTGGTCTCATGACTTCTACCTTGCCTCCGCCCACAAGCCCAGGAGAGCACAAATACCCAGGCTGTGGTACTGCTGCACGCTTTGCCAATTCACTCTGTGCAAAGCTTGAGTCCTCCCGATCAGGGGCCTCCTCCGTGATGGAGCATTTTCTTGGCTGTGTGAGAGGGGCTTGGGATTCCACCAAGGTGGCACCAGAGCCCCAGCCTCCATCTGTGCTGTGCTCAGAAGATTCTGGGCCTCGCCTGCTCCCTTTCTATCCTGTGCTGGGACAGTCCCCAGGTCACGGTGGTGGTTTGGACTCGGGACTGCTTTCCAGTCCTTGTTGGCGGCTTCGCTGGGTCTACCTACAAAATGACGTCTGTCCCAGAGCCCAGAGCACCTTGGAACCAAGACCCGCTCTGCCCACTGTGAGCTTCGGGCCCGGGACACAGAAGAAGCCAGAAGCATCCTCAGGAGAGATGGACCCTGAAGAGGAACCTGAGCCACTCACCCACCAGCAGCTTGCCTCCACCAGGACGACCCGCCTGGCCACACACGGCTGGGCAGGGAGACCTGACAGTGGGCATCCTTCGGGGCAGGAGCACCCCAGACCTCCCCTCCGTGCCTGGGAGAGGCATGTCCGGGTGTTCTCGGGCTGCCTGGAGTGGATTGGTCACATCGTGTACAGCATGAGTTACAGCTGTTGCCCCTGCATCTTGGGGTCTAAGGAGCTCTGAGGTTGGGGCAGGAGCCTTTTTCTGTCTTCCCTCGGGAAGAGATTCTCATTTGTGAAACTTGCGAAATAAAAAAGTATTAAGATGTGGCTTCAGAGTTCAATGTCCGGTTCTGCTTCTTGGGCTCTGAAGTTCTCCTTTTCCTTACAGGTCGCTGACTACACTCAGATTTCTTGTGCACAGCGAGTTCAAGGCAATCCTGATTTAGCTATGTTTGTCTTTAATGACCCTGCAGAAGTCGAGTTCTTAATCATGACAATGCTGTGTTCACAAGCATTATATATATTATATATTCCACATTAAAAAGTACGACTTAGCTTTGTTCCTGTTTCTTCACTTCCAAAAGCTGGTGTACACAGAGGCAAATTGGTTTCTTTCTCCTGGCCAGTCCTGGGAAATCACGATTTAACTCTGTTTATATTTGCCACCTCAGTGGAGTCATTGTATACTGGTGAATATGATATCTTCTTGCTAGGAATATCCTAAAAATTACCACATGGACTTGTTTCTTTTTCTTCACAATCAAGAAGTCGGTGTACTGTGGGGAAAAGCGATTTCTTTCTCCTCACAAGTTCTGGGATATCAAGATTTAACTCTGTTTATTTTGCCATCTCTGTAGAAGTCGTTGTATACTGGTGAACACGGTATCTTTCTGCTAGTAATATGATGAAAATTACCACATGGACTTGTTTATTTTTCCTCACATTCAAGTAGTCTGTGTACAGTGGGAAAAATGATTTCTTTCTTCTCACAAGTTCTGGGATATCACGATTTAACTCTGTTTATTTTTGCCAC